>NW_026695222.1:36774128-37154128 GCF_021218885.2 Marmota monax | reverse complement strand
ACCGTATCGACGAAGGCTGCTGACTCCATCGCAGCACGTAGGTTTCTCTGGTATTTAATGTTGGGAAGTGACATTGATTTCAGGATTGGCACCGCGGCCGGGGTGTGGGGGAGTCCCCTCAGGGCAGCTAGAACAGTCTCTGTCGAGCCCCCTTTTCCTGGGGAACTGAGAAGGCCCAGAGCCCACCCTGGGTGCCCCGGCCAGGGGACGCAGCAGAGATGCTGCTGGAAGGAGAGGTGCCGCCCAGGAGAGGCCCTGAGCTTGGTGCCCGAGGCCTTGAGTGACAAGCGGCAAGCAGGGGCCGGGCAGCTCCGTAGCTCAGGGACTAAGGGGACCAACAGCTGCCAGCTGTCCCCCCTCCCAGCCCAGGCTGAGCCTCAGGGCACTGAGCCCTGGGCCCCTTGGAGCCAGCACGGGGTGGACTGTGGGGTGGTCTATCCTCCCAAGCTGCCCGCCCCTGCTTGGGAACATGGGGTGAAGGAACAGGCGTGGTCTCTGTCCTGTGCAGTGGCAGCCTGGGGTGGAGACACAGATTGGATAAATGAGTCGCCAAGTGTCAGTGGGGAAGTGCAAGTGTGGAGAGGCTGCTCGGAATGGGGACCCGGCGGGGAAGATCTCTTTGCAGGAGCCATGTGGCCTGAGGAAGAACAGGGACCAGCCTTGGGTGGGGGATGCTTCAGGCCCAGCCTGTGCAAAGGCCCAGCGGCAGGGGACCTTTCCCACTCCTGACAGCCTGGGTCCTGGCTTCTCTGCCTTCTCCGGGTGTGTGCCTGCGCCCTTGTCAGCAGATGCAGATGCACATGCACATTTCCTGAGTCACCACACAACTGGCTCCTTGAGGGTGGCTCTTCCTGTCTTCTCATCCTGTCCCCCCAGCACCTAGCTCAGATGCCACCTCAGGTAAAGGCACAACCACACAGAACGTTCGGGCCCCTGCACGCAGCCCCTGTCCCGTCCTCCTCCTTCCTGCCTGGTGGTGTGATGCCTGCGGTGGCGCCACCTTGGCAGGGGGCCTGCCCTCAGGTGCGTCCCTTCCTGGAGGCACACGTGCCCGCCCAGCAAAGCCCGGCTCAGAGCAGGCAGTGTGGCTGCTGGACAGGTGCTGCGGGTCTGCAGGCAGTAGCAGCAGTGGCTTTTGGTCAGCTGTTTGCTCTTGTCAGAGAGCCAAGTTCAAAGGGGAAGGCCCTCGGGTGCCTCAGGGCCTGCGTGCTGAGTGCAGGTGGGCAGGCCCAGGGGGGCGGTGTCCACTGGGGTCAGAACCACCCATTTCTCCTGCAGGCCTTGGAGGGTCTTGCGGAGACTCCTGGTGAAATAAAGGCCAAGATCCTCCAGGAAACACGGCTTCGGGGTCTCACTCCAGGGAAAGTGGGGGCACGAGGCCTCCGTGGGGCAGCGTCGGCTTGCAGTGGCCCTGTAGGGCCTCACCAGGCACCCTGGTCAGATGGCCTTGACCACATCTGCCCACTGTGGTTTCTGGTGGCCTCTCCTCTCCATGCAGAGCGCGCCCTCAGGCTACCGTGCTCGGTGCTGGGCACAGTCAAGGAACCAGCAGCCTTGGCGGGCAGCTCTCCTGTCCTCGGTGCCTGGTAGGCTGAGGCGGGGCCTTCGCTGAGGTCCACCTCTCATCCACTCCCCACACCCCAGACATCTCCCGGGGCCAAGAGGGTCCTCTGTAGGCGTCCTGCTCCGGACCTTCCTCACCATCGTGTCTGGGAGACCGGCCTCAGGGCGGCTCTGGTTGGCGCATCCTGGGCCACCAGTCAGGCGTGGCTACAGGGAACTCAGGCACCTTGGGGCGTGGCTCCCACTCCAGGGCGTGCCCAGAAGAGCGGGGTCGGTGGCGCAGGGCTCGGGCACTTGGCTCGGGCTCTCTGGGGGTCTGGCACGCGGTAGAAGCGTGTCTTTTTTTAAATGCGTCCCGGGTGGATTAAAGAGGTTCAGCTCAGTAAAGCAACTTGGCGGATCAGGAGGACAGACTGCTCTGAGTCAGGGTTCACGGCGACATTAATGGCCACTGCCCGTGAGGTCGGCACCGCGGCCAGCAGCCCGGGTGACGTCCTCCCCTCGGCCCCAGCTCCAGGAGGTGGTTAGGATTTTGCTGACCTGTCAGAGGCCGCAGGACACTGGCTTGCCAGGGCCACAGCATGGTCAAGCCACGGCAATGGGTGGCAGACCCGGATGCCAAGGTGCCACCCCTGGATGTGGGAAGAGTGACGGAGCAGGACACCATGAACCTGCAGATGCCGAGTTGTGGGCCCCGACCTGCCCCAGGGAAGGCGTGTGGGTGGAGGCCAGGTGTGCATGCGTGGACTCTGTCCATGCTGATTTCTGCAGTCATGAGGACAGCGTGCAGTGGGCAGGAGAGACTCAAGGACAGGTGAAGAGATGCCCCCACATGTGCCCATGTGCTTCTATTTATTTTTAATATTTATTTTTTAGTTGTAGGTGGACACTACATTATTTATTTTAGTTTATGTGTTGAGGATTGAACCCAGTGCCTCATGCATGCTAGGCGAGCACTCTACCACTGACTGAGCCTCGGGGCTCTTGACCACTGAGCCACGTCCCCAGCCCTATCTTGTACTTTATTTAGAGACAGGGTCTCCCTGAGTTGCTTAGTGCCTTGCTGTTGCTGAGGCTAGCCTCAAACTTGCAATCCTCCTTCCTCAGCCTCCCAGGTGGCTGGGATTAGAGGGGTGTGATTTTTGACAGAGATATAAAGCAGAAACTGGAGGAGGGACAGTCTTTCAACAGGTTGCTGAGCCAGGAGTAAAATGGAGATAAGCAAAAAATGAACCTAGACATGAATCTCACCCATCACATTAAAATTGACTCAACATACATCATGGGCCACCTGCGAGCTGTGCAGCCACAGGGTGGGGACGTTTGGGCTGGGTGAGGTGCTCGTGCAGATGACACTGGCCCCACGCACAGGAGGGTCAGCGCCAGACTGGACTTCATCAAGTGTACAGACTTCTGCTTGCAAGAGACGGTGAGGAGGGTGAGAAGCCAGTCCGGGGGCCGGCCGGGGTGGGGGAGGAAATAGCTGCAAACTCCAGGCTGGCAAAGGGTGTGTCTTCAGCAGGCACCAAGGAGCTCAGAGCCACACGTGGTGACTGCTCCAAACAGGAGGGGGACAGAAGACAGGAGCGGGTCCAGTGCGGGGGACAGATGGGAGGACACAGGCAAACTGTGCTGCAGGGTTCGTGGCGAGGGAGACGTCTTGAGCCGGGGTGACCGATCACTACACGTCCAGCACAGCAGCGACCACCCCAACGCCGGCTGGGCTGCAGAGGGGCCGGCCCCCCACATGGACACAGCCCTGCCCGAGGGGCCTGGAGCCTTTCTCAGCCCACACCCCGTCTGGAGTGGCCCCGAGGCCCATGTGCTGAAGGCCCGATCCCAGCAGGGTGCTCCTGGGGGCAGGTGGAGGCCCAGCCCCGTGGGGGAAGTGAGGCCGCTGGGGCGTGCCCTGGAAGGATTGTGGCCCCCCACCGCTCCTCACCTGCCCCACGGGTGGGCAGCTTCCCTGCCACGTGCTCCTGCCACCATGCTCCACCTCAGCTCATCCCCCAGAGAAACAGGCCAGGCGACCGAGGACCCAGCCCTGAAACAGAGGAAAGGCAGACCTCTCTCCGTCCCTTAAGGATGGGTCACCGTGGGAAGCCCACTGAGGCCGGAGTGCAGGAACGGCCTCGGGGCCTTTGCTGCCGAGAAGTGAAGACGCACTGGAGCCGTTCCACGCCAGGCCACTGTGCCGTCCTCTGCCAGGACACGGTGCCTGCCCCTCTGGGCCACGTTGCCGTCCCCTCCAGGCCGTGGTACTGACCCTCTGGGCCCTGAGTGGTGGGGTGCTCTCAGTAGCTCTGTTTACTCATCTTTTCTCACTTTGTTTTTTGGTCTTGAGGATAGAACTCGGGGACTCGTGCAGGCCAGGCCAGCCCTGTGCCCCTGTGCCCACCCCATCCGCCAGCCTCTTGCAAGAGCCCAGCGCCCTCCTTGGATGGCAAGCTGAGGGAGGTCTGCGACCACAGCCTTCTGCTCTGCCGTGAAAGGACCGAGCTACGGACACACAGCACCTGGATGAGCCCCCAGAGGACAACTGGGAAGGCCAGTCCCCAGCGGTCACTGTTACGACCCCATCTATTCAGCGCTCTTGAAACAAGCCACAGAGGTCAAGTGCAGATTAGGAGTGGCGGGGCTGAGGGGACGCAGGGGAGGAGGCCTGTGTGGCTACAGAAGGCGGCAGGCGGGGTCCCCGATGGGCCCTCCTGTGTCTTGATGGTGGTTCCTGCAGCGGCACGTGTGACAGACTGCGCAGAAGTGCAGGCACACACCCGGTGCGCAGGGACGCTGGCAGGCCTACAGAGGCGGGGCGGTGCCGACTCCTGGGTGTGGCCCGGTGTCACAGCCCTGCAGCACCCCACGGGGGCAGGCCGAGGGGCTTGGCTCCACTGTTTTGGGAGCTGCATGCGATTCTATACTTTTCTCAAAATAGTTTTATAAAAGACGCTTCTTCCAGTGAAAGCCTCCCACCGTGGACCTGATGAAGGTGGGTGCTCGGGGCGGTGGGAGGGACCCAAGCCCTGGCCACAGGCTCCTGCCCGAGACCCTCAGGGACCAGGCCCCGGGCACCCCTCCTCCAGGCCCTCCTGTGTCTCTCCAGCTGGACCTTCTCCTGGGAGCCCTGATTTGGGCCCCTCCTGGGGGACCTGGATTCCGGCACTTGTTTCTCTGGAAGGCATCTGGATCCCAGGTCAGTCGATGTCCCCAGGACACGCTCCCTCCTTACGCTGAGCTGATGGGGCATAGGGTTGGTTTGGAGCAGGCAGGAAGCGCAGGGGCAGTGAGGGTGTGGCATCGGGGCACACAGAAGGAGGACGTGCTCTTCCTGTGCCCCACGGGCTCAGCAGGGTTGGCGTCAGACCCAGGGGACCTTCCTGGACTTTGGTGGGACCTGGGAGGAGAGGGCGCCCTCTCCGGGGCCGGTGGCGGGGAGGCCAGTGTGGCCCTGGAAGACTTCCCTGAGAGTGACCCATCAAGGCCGAGGAGAGGGCCAAGGAGTGGTGAGCAACAGTCTGGAAAGTTCCGTCTCCGCCGTGGGAACAGGAAGAGCTGCCACCACCTCTGGACTCAATCCACGAGGGCCAAAGCGTGGCCATCCCACGGGGCCCTGAGGTGGCTCTGCCCTCTGCTTCCTGGGGAGATCTAAGGGTTGTGACCCGAGCCACAGTCTGTGCTGCTCTGCTGAAGAGGGTGGCACCGAGCGCCAGGCCCCCTGCCCGCAGGAGCAGGCCAGCCGTGTCACAGAGGGCGTCAAGCAGTGAGGGGCAGGGAAGGGAGGGTGATGTGGGCTGGTGGCCCTGGGCCCAGGCCGTCACTGCTGTCCCCGGTGAACGCAGCGCTCTCAGCCTGTCCGTATTTAGGCTTCCCTCCACTCCTTTCCACGGGCACCTGAAGCCCTTCCTTGGTCTCGCCTCCAGAGCAGGTGGCTGACTCCTCACCCCAGATGCCATGAGCTCCCCATCACTGTCATCTACCGAGGCACAAGAGGAAGCTGCCGAGGCGGTTTCCAGGTCCTGGGGACCTGCGGGGAAGGCTGCCATGCTCTTTTGGACGCCTGGTCCTTGCCCTTGATGGGCTGACGGAGGAGAGGGCTGGCTCAGGGCGGCCAGACTGGGCACCGAACGGGTCCTTCCAGCACGGAGCCGGACTGTGTCCCTGGGGCTCTGACAGGGCCACTGACGCACAGTCCTGGAAAGGCTCAGGTGGGGGAGAGAAGGCACAGTGGAGGGATCAGGGCCCCGGGCAGGGCCAGCCCTCACAAGGCCACCTGTCGGCCGGGGTCCCCAGACTCTTCAGGAGGCGAGGGAATCGCTGCGTTTGTAACCCTAATGGGCAAACCAGCCACACGTTGGGAAGACTTTCACTTATTGATTTGTTTTAAAGTAAGATGTGGAAAATTGATTTGTGATAGAAGGGCCCGGAGAATCCCGCTGCCTTTCAACAGGCCTGGGCCAGGGACATGGCCCTGACCCCCACAGGAATGCACCCAGTTGTGCCCACCCTCTAGAGCTGCGCTTGCTGCCCTCGTGGCTTTCTGTGGAGGCCTGTAGATAATTTCCTCACCCATCACCTGTCCCTGCCTCTCTAGGGACTGCCGGGGGGGGGGGCAGGATGCTGCAGAAACCGTGGCACAGCCGTTCCCTCTCTCCGGGGACACTGGGCTCACCACCCTCACAGTCCCCAAGACAATCAATCGAGAATGCGATTCCTGTTGAAACTGTGGCCCCCGGGACAGAGACCTTCCTGCCCCAGCGACACCATGGGTCCTCCCTGGGACTCAGCTGAGCAGGTGGCTTCTGAAGCTGGCCCCGCCTGCTCTGCGCACCCTGGATGCCATCGCAGAAGTGGCCTCCGTGTGCTTCCGCAGAGCCCAGAGCCGACCTGCCTGTGGGCCTGCGGAGAGCAGGGCTGGGGTGGCCGGCTGAGACGCAGGACACCAGTGAAACCCCAAGTTCAGCTCCACGGGGAACCTTCCAAATGTAAGTCTGTCCCCCAGTTGCTTGGACAGCTCGTGTGGCCGTGTCCCCTGTGTTTCCAGTTGTCCTGGGAGCCTTGTGCTTCCGTGGCCACCTCCAGCAACCCTCGCAGAGGCCTTCTTAGTGACCTCATCGGCCCCTGCCCAACACAAGCGGGCAGTGCTGTTCTCACGGAGGACCCTCCCGCCCAGGAGGCAGCAGAGTGGGGGCTGGTCTTTCCACACAGAATGGGGTGTTGTTAACCCCCGGCCAGAGCGCCTGCTGCAGGTCTGAACCAGCAGGTGGACTGGCTGAGACCACCTCCAGCAAGTTCCCTGGGGCCGCTGCCACCCGTGGGCCACCAGCTGCTGACTGCTTCCCTATGCTCCACCCCGCTGGCTGTGAGGCTCCACCCTGCGGACGGGGAGAGGACGCCCACTTCCTGGTAGTCACAGGGACACCTGCTTAGTAAGGGCCTGCGGCACATGACCAAGCCGTCGCCATCAGCTGTGCTACAGGGGAGCCTGAGGA
Organism: Marmota monax; assembly: GCF_021218885.2. NCBI lineage: Eukaryota > Metazoa > Chordata > Mammalia > Rodentia > Sciuridae > Marmota > Marmota monax. The sequence continues at coordinate 37,147,076 of NW_026695222.1, read as the reverse complement.
GGGACAGGCCCTTGGGTCAGCTCTGAGGGGACAGAGGGCCCTGCACATGGGCCCCCTCCTGGAGCTGGGGGAGCCTGGGCTGTTTCCTATTGTGTGTGGAGCCAAACCCAAAGTGGAGCCCAGGAGACCTCGGATGACAGGTCTTGGCCTCCGGCTCCTTTCCTGCCCAGGGCCCTGCAGGAGCTCCCCGTCCCCAGCTCACCTGCAGCTGACCTCAGACCCCTGCTGGGTGCTGCTCCTCCCCAGGCTCCAGTCCCCAGCCCACAGGATCCCTGAAGAGGGGCCTTCCCGGTTGACAGTGTCCCCCTGACTCTACGCCCGGTTTCCTCCCACGCCCACGTCGCTGCGGTTCACGGTGCTGTCACCCCTTGGTCTGCACCCCGCTGCACCCTGAGGCCCGTGAGCCTGTCTGGTGCGCCCTGTCGGTGGGTGAGACCGTGGCACCCGCGCAGTGGGAGGCCCTGGAGACCCGCCCCTGCCCGGCAGAGCCTGAGGGTCCCGTGCCGGCGGCTGTGTCCGAGCGGCGGCCCACCTGGCTTGGAGCCCTCGTCCACGGAGCCGTTGTAGACCTGGTTCAGGAACTCGGGGCGGTTGTCATTCATGTCGATGACGTAGATGTACAGGTCGATGGGGTTCTCCACCTTGTTGCCGTTCATGTCCACGGCGTGGGCCCGGAGCTGGGGGCAACAGACACGTCAGAGCCACAGCCACCTCAGGGTACCCCTGGCCCCGCCTGGGGCGGTTCCCTGGGGACGGCCGCACGAGGGAGGCATGACAGCAGAGGCAGCTGGGCAGGGGACGGAGGGCTTTGGTACATCCAGAAACTCCTCTGACTCTCAGTTCTCACCTCTGTGCAAATGTGGCCCAGAGCAGGAGCCGGGCTGCCTTCTGGAGTCTCCACTGGCCGAGACTTCCAGGGCCTCCTGGCTCTTCTCAGACTGTCCCCAGATGCCTGGGGTAGGTAGGGACCCCTTAGTGGGAGTTATGTCCCCACAGTGGCCACAGAAGGCCACTTATGCACAGTAGAGTCAGGGGCTTAATGCCTGTTCCCGGGAGTCGGCCCTGGGTGGAGGCTGGGGAGAGGCACGGGACAGAGAGGACCCAGCCAGGTGAGGCTGGTTTGGGCGTCCACTGTAGGTCAGCCTAGACGGCTCACCCCGTCTGCTCCTGCTTGCATGTCGGTTCTAGGGCCTGGCCAGCACAGAAGTGGGAGACCAGAGCCGGCCCGGGGAGGGCTGGCTGGGAAGGTGCCTCTGCCGGGGAGACGCCCCAGGGGGCTTCTGCGGGAACTGTCTTGGGGGAAGAAAGGAAGGTCACCTGGACTCGGGCCTGAAGGCTGGGGGGCTGCTCAGACCCACGCCTCGAGGTTTGCACCTGTTCATCCACTGGCTCAGTGAATTCCTGGACCTGGCTGGACCTTAGATTATTATGTCCGGGGTCTTCAGGCAGGAGAGGGGCTGGTGGGGCCATCAGGGACCTGGGATTTTAGGGGAGCACCAACACTTGGGCAGCAGAAGGGGTCAGCCCATCCATCTCGACACCAGAGCCACAATGGTCACACTGTGGTGACGCGACTCACATCTCTGCTGAAAGCAAGTCACCCCGCAATTGGACAGAGACTGGACAGAGAAGCACAGAAGTGCCCGTGGGGTTCTCCCCAGACCCCAGGACCAGGAGGAGGTGTGTCCCATGCCTGTGAAGGGAAGCGCCACAGCTGACGGTGACGTGTGGGCGTCTGCGTTTGGTTCGGGTTCCGAGAGCCAGGAATGGATTTCACCTCTGAACTGTGTGTTCCAGGGGAGTCCAGAGCCTGGTTTTACCAGGAGCAGGCGTGTGTCCTAGGAGACGTGTCAGGGACGCGTCCCCGGAGCCTGCAGGCAGCCCTGCCAGGGGGGCTGGGCACACGCCAGGCCAGCTCCGCGTTGTCTTGGAAATCTTGGAATGCCACTTGGTCACGTTAGTTGCTGTCCCGGGGGGCCACGGGCAGCCCACCCGCGTCATGCCCAGCAGGAGAAGGCTTCCCACAGTGCCTGGGCTCCTTTTGTCCCACTGGCCACGCAGTGTGCGCAGAGCAAAGGTACTTCTCCCGACCAAAGCCGCCTTCAGCTTCAGGAGCGCCCAGGGAAGCTCAGGAGCCAGCACAGTCCTCACCTCCCTGTCGGAGGCCCCTGGCTGTGGCTTCCCCAGAGGGGGCACCTTCTCCTGGTCTGTCCTGAGGCTGGGTCACCCAGGGCTCGGGCTGGCCGTGCCTCCTGGGCAGGAGGGGGGACGACAAACATCCAGAGGAGTGGCCCAGCTTCCTGTCACTTGCAAACCCGGACATCGTGTGCAAGCAGAGTCTCCCAGGGCAGGCTGAGGAGGCCACTTTCCTGTCCCCAGTGGAGGTGACACTGGTGAATGCCGATGTGTAGGCTTGGTCACGCTGGAGAGGGAACGTGCCTGGGGACCGTGACGCCTGCTGACCCATGGCCTCGCAGCTGTCCCCACCGTGCTCTCCCCTTCTGGTCGCCCTCTCTTCTCCGAATCTGACCAGGGGTGAGCTTCCTCGGGGGCCACAGAACCCCAATGGCCCACGGCAGGTCGGGGCTCCTTGGAGACTCTTCCCCTTCAGCAGGTGCCTCAGCTCACCTCCCCGCCCACAGGCTTCCACAGGGCGGGCATTAACCCCATCCCTGTTCCGCAGGGGGAGGCCAGGCCAGGAGTGTAGGAACCCGCCAAGGTGACAGTGTGTGCCAGATTGAGTGTGTCTTCCTTATGGGGTCCTCAAATGAATCAGCTGGTCATTTTGCAAAACAAACATCTGAATGTTTACGTGCTGGTTTGCTGAGGTGACAGGTGTCCACAAGTGGCCAGCACATTCTCCAACTAGGGATCCAGTCACTTGTCCCTTGTCAGCTGAAGGGCCCAGGTGGCAATGGACAGGGTTCAAGGGCTTTGGGAGGTAGAGACTGCAGGGTGGCTTCATGAATGTCAGCTGCTGGTCCCAGAGGGGATTATGACGCCATCCCGCCTGGGGGTTGGGTTATGTCCTTGGCACAGTTGACCCGGAGGCAGGGTGGCCTGACCCACCCTCCACATGGGTCTTCTCAGCTGACCTGGTAGTGTGGGGGGACAGTGGTGGAGGCTTTGCTCCCTGTTGCTGTGCAGAAGCTCAGGCCCATAGGCCAAGCAAGGCAGGGGCCCTTGGAGGTGAGAGTGGCCCAGGTGGAGAGCCAGCAAGGACGTGGGGACATGGGTCCTGTGAGCCCAGGACTGGGAGTTTGCTGCTGGAGCCCTGAAGCCTGGAAGGCCCCAGGAGTGTCCAGGCCAGCTGGCACACTGACTTTGGCCTCATGAGACTCGAAGCAGGACCCTGGCCAGGCCCACCCCGCATCTCACTACGTTTTAGGCACCAGGTTGGTGCTAATGTGTGGTGCAGCACAGAGACCGGCGCCCTTCCTGCCTGCCTGCTCGGAGCTCTGATGGGCCACCAGGCCCTCGGGGGTGGAATCCTCAGGGTGGACTGGCGTCCACAAGGAGGGCCACGCCAGCAGCAGGCTCCTTCACTGTGAGATGCAGGGTCTGGGCAAAAAGGGACACCAGGTTTCAATCCAGAATTTGGCAAATGGTCCTAGGTGTTCCATTGTGGGCCGTGGTTCCCGCTGACCTGCTGACCCAGTGGGCCGAGGAGGATGGCGGCCAGAGAAGCCCTGCTTGACCTGTTTTCCTCACCTTGAAGGCTGGAAGAGAGGCGAAGGTGACGTCTGGGAGGCTTGGCCCTGTGCAGGAGGCTGCGTGCACGCTCGCAGGGGGCTTTGCTGCCATAAACCCTAAACCTCAGGGCGGTGGGAGGAGGCAGAGGGGACGTGTGTGTGTGACAGTGTCTGGCAGCGGCCCAGACACAGAGCCTACTGTGGGCAGCCTTCTTAGGCTTAGGGTGACCATTTCCTGCAGCTCAGCTGGTGGCATGTCACAGCCGGTGGACTGTCACCCTGGTTCTGTGGATGAGCCGGGCCACCACCATGGGGAGCACCCAGGGCCCTAGGCTACCGAGGCCAGGTCTCCTCCAGCCTGGCCCAGGGGGGTGTGGAGGCGCTCTCTGTGCACGTCGAGCTGTGCCAGGCCATGTAGGCCTCCGGACAGGCCAAGGGAGCAGAAGACCCTCAGGGGGTCACAGACTCCATCAGTCACCCTTGTCCCTTGGGGCCCACAAGTCGACTTCCAGGAGGTCCACTCTATGAAAATAGGGTCTTCAGTCCTTGGTGCCCTTGGTGGAGGATGGGCACAAGGGATGGCTCCAGACTGCTCTTGACCCAGAGTGGCCCGTGGAGTGCCCAGGAGCCTGGCCCCTCTCCTCTCCCGGCAGGAGCAGAGGCCTGCAGGTTCTCAAGTCCTGCTCCGTGAGGTGACACCATCCTAATGCCACCTGAATGAGTATGGGCATGCAGAGCCAGCGTCACGCCCAAGACCTGAGAGCACACGACTCTCCTGCTCAAAGGGCCCTGTGGGAGGCTCAGCACGACACTCTGATCTCACCCTCCTGAGATTCTCGATAGGTTCTGGACGAGGGGCCCTGCCTTTCGCTTTGTGCCAGGACATGGAATTCTGAAGCTGTCCTGGACACAGGAGGAGCAGAGTAGGGTCCCTCCCTGCTCACCACTGTGGCCACACCAGGAGAGGCTGGAGGTTCCGAGGCCGGCCTCGCCTTGTGGGGAGGCTTTCTTTCAGTGGAAATTTCTCGGGATGTAGAGGGCAGGCTGAGAAGAGCCCAGGCTGCAGCTGGACGTCTGTAGCAGGAACACCGGCCTCACCAGGGCCCTGCCAAGGGCTACACCTCCTAGAGCAACTGAAGCAATTTTGCAGACACGTGACTGACAAGAACCACATTTCAGGGAGAAATCAAAGGGCCGCGGTGGAGGCCTGGGGTCAAGGCCTCCGGGAGGAGAGGAAGTTGGGGACTCTCTTGGCTGGACCTTCTTAGAGACCTCAGTGACTAAAATCAACCTGCTAATCCTGGAAAAGGTGAACTGAGTCAGAGTGGCCTCTTCATTGGTCTGTGTGGGACAAAGTGCTGTGACCAGGCTTCGGAGGTGACTGCTAGCCGGGGAGAGATGGCGGGCAGGCAGGGGCAGGCAGAGGGCTGAGCCACTGTGGGTGGTGGGGCTGTGCAGGGACCCGCAGTCCTGCTCACTGGGGGCAGGGGCCTGATTTCTCCCCACTCAGTGAAGGTCATAGGGCCCCCACGCCTAGTGGGGCACCCTCTAGCCTGGGCACAGACCCTGGGTGCATTCTGGGGGCCTGTGTGCATGTGGGGGTGGAGGGCAGCAGGAGAGGATGGCCGGGGGTGGAGCATGGGCTGCATCCTCCTGAGCATGTCCATGGGGGCGTGTGGTGTTGAGAACAGCCAGGAGATTGGCGCTCCTCTTCTCCGGGTGACTTCACAGAGGGGCCCTGGGCCTCAGCAGTGAGCAGAGTCTTCCCTCTTGTTCCAAAGGGACACGGTGGCTTTCCTCCAGATGCCCTGGATTCCCAGGGAAATCTCTTTCTCCATCAGCTGATAAGACTGTCTTTCCCCTTCACCTCCTGTCCCTGACGAGAGGCAGAATCCAGACCATGTGCCTCCTGGGGCAGGTGCAGAGTTCCGCCTGGGGACTCCGGGGCACCATCTTTCTTAGGGGCTCTAGGCCAAGAAGGATTTGGGGCCTCTTCATCTCAGCCTAAGTAAGCTCCCCACAGCGGGACCACATCTACGCTGTTCATGTCTCCATGCCCGGCACCTGACCCAGGGCCAGCGCAGGACCTGACCCAGGGCTGGCACAGGGTCAGCGCTTGAGAAATGAGACCTGAATGGGTGGATTGGTGGGTGGATGGGGCATGGACGGGTGGATGGGGCATGGATGGGTGGATGGGGGATGGATGGTGGGGGATGGATGGATGGATGGGGGATGGGTGGTGGGGGATGGACGGGTGGATGGGAAATGGATGGACGGGTGGATGGACGTTTGGAGGAGTGGATGGGTGGTATATACATGGATATTTAGGCAGATGGGTGGATGGGCGAGTGGACAGGTAGCTGTGTGTGTGTGTAAATGAAGAGACAGGAGAGCTGAAGTGGGTAGATGGGAGGCAAAGTTGGAAGTTCGGAAGCTGCTGTCTGGGTCCAGTGAACTGGAGGGCGGCTCTCAAGTGCTGTGAGTGCGATGCTGACCACCCCCTCCCTGGACACTCACGTGGTAAGAGGCTCGCTCCTCCCGGTCCATGGGCCTCGTGACGTACATGCGTCCAGACATGGAGTCGATGCTGAAGACCTCCATGGGGGGCTGGTCGGCGCCCACGCCCGTGATGCTATACCGAATGGGAATGTCGTTGTCTTTGTCAGACCGGATCTGAGAGGGAGGACACAGGAAGGGTCAGCCTGCTGTGGGGACCGGGCTTCCCAGACACAGCCACCCTACCAGAGTGACTCGATGAATTTTAAGATACACCGGGGACCGCGGCTGATTTTCCATCTGCTCTGGGGACAGGAAGGACAGTCAGTGGTTAGTGTGTCCCATGGCCAGTCAGGTAATGGGAGGGTACAGCGTCTGGATGGGGAGTGTGGGACGCCTGGTGGAGAGCCACTCCTCAGGTTGATTACAACGCCCCGAGGAGTCCAGGCCGGGCACAGAGCAGGCGGAGGCCTGGGGAGAGGGTGTGCAGAGGCCAGGGGAGAGCCCCCTTGCTCCACAGAGGAGGCCCTGGGAGAGGGTCCTGGTTGGTGCCTCACAGTAGGACCTTGGTCACAGAGGGGTGACAGAAGGTGGTGGCCGAGCAGTGCTTGGCCAGGAACTGAGCGCTGACTGCCCTTGTCACTGTGATTACAGAGCTAAGTCAGCACAAAACCTTCCTCAGAGAAGCTGCGTTGTGTTGAAAAGCAGCCCAATGGGGCCTGGCCCCAACGCCAAGGTGAGACGGGGAGGAGAGCGTTGGGGCGGGGCCAGGGCCTGCGTTGGCACGGGGCACAGCCGTTTTATTTGAGACCAAATCGTTGGGCGAACAGAGACCTTTGGGAAGCAGAAAGGACAATGCAGAATTAAGAATTGTGTGTCTCTCACCAGTGACAGCAAATGTCTGTGAGGGCCGAGGGACGCGGGGACATGGCACCATGGGCAGGAGTGCATCACCGCTAAGGGAGGTGCCTTGCTTGGGCTCTGAAAGCCGAGGTCCAGGGGGCGGCACCCCCAGGCTTGTGTTCAAGTTTGGCGACACCTTTGGAAAGCACCGCTCCTCAGGACCTCCAGGCTCAGGGGACCACGACAGCGTTCTGTGACCAGATGGACCTTAGGGACAATGTCGAAATGTTCCACAGAACAAATTGACCATGACTTTTTGCTGAAGCATTAAAATGAAAATTTAGTGGTAAAACTTAAAAAGAAGAACTTTTGTTCTGAAATAGCCACTCGGTCAAGTAGGACTCACAAGTGCTGTTTAAAAATATCCACGAAGCTCAGTCACAACTAGGAGACTCTCGCAGGGTGAAAGCCCGAGACGGCGTCCAGCCATCGTGCTCGCCCCAACGCACCCACACTCAGAAGAGAGCTACAGTAGGAGAAGGAAGGGAGCACCTGGCGGCAGGAGGAAGGGACCTGGAGCGGGATGCCGGAGCCCCACTGATGGTGGGGACCATGGTGTCTAGGCCTGAGGAGCAGCAGGCCAGGAGCCAGCCTCGGGGCTTCTCAGGAAACTAACGCACATTTGCAACTTTATCTGGGTACCAGGGGCTGAACTTAGGGGTGCTTAACCACTCTGCCTCCACCCAGCCTTTTATTCTGAGACAAGGCCTAACTGAGTTGTGAGGCTGGCTTCACACGGAGGACCCTCCTGCCTTAGCCTCCCAAGTCACTAGGATCCCAGGTGAGCGTCATCAAGCCTGGCACCTTTGGTACCTTTACGAGGAAACAAAAGAGACTTTTAACACCCTGTTTTTTATATGTCACACAAGCACAACTGAGAAGCCTGATGACATTGACATGTTTTGAGACAATAGAAACAGACCGGAGCCGTGAAGGGGGCGACAGACCTCATGTCTGCAGGAGGCTCCAGCCTGCGGGGCAGGGGCTTTCCCAGAGCAGAGAGAGAAAAGCACCCTCTGGGTGTCACAGAGCCTGAGAGCCAGGACGTGCTGTCCCTCTGGGGCAGTGAGCCGGGCTGCGGGCCAACCCCAGGAGTGGTGGGAGGGGCCCCGACAGGCCCTGGAGCCCCTCACCTCCCGGGAGCAGGTCGGTCCCAGACGCACCTCTGCAGGGGAGACAGGCAAGGGCCGCAGCGGAGGCTGCAGAGGAATGCGATGACCATTCTTTCCTGTTCAAGGTGTTCCCCACACCGCAAGCCACACCCCAGGAAGCCCCCGCTCTTCGGAGGCAGACCCTGCAGGACCAGCTCTCCCTGTAGCTGTACCAGAGCCCTCCACTATGGGTAGAGGTGCCCCTGCCACCTGCCACCCCCCTCCACCCTGGAGGGCACCAGTCATGGCGACAGGAAGCAGAAGTCTTCACCTGGGAGTGAAAGGAGGCGGGTTCTGATGCAGGTCACGGTGAGTCTGCGGAGGAGGCGGCTGGGACACAGGGGCTGTGTGTGTGCTGTCATGGCATTTGCCCTCTGGTGTGTGCACACCACCGGGCTTTGAGCCCACCAGCCTGGGCAGCACAAGCTCCAGCTGGGTCTGAATTGACCCCCTCCTCTGCAGGAGGCCACAGGGTAGTGTCCCCTCAGAGCCAGCCCGGCTGAGGCAGGGTGTTCTCCCCCTGTCCTCTGTGGGCGAGGCCCTAGGGAGTTTCACAAAGCTTTGGCCACCAGGCCACACAGGGCGAGTCTCACCTGTGCCCGACTGTCCCTCTGTGGTGGGAGAGGGGAGCAGGAGGCTGTGACCCCCCAGGCAGGGCCTGTGGGCTGGTGTGTGTGACTGGGTTAGGATGAGGGCACAGAGGGCCTTGAGTGCTGCCACCAGGTCACCCTGGACCCCAGGGACACGCGGAGCCAGGGGAACCTTGGAGGCAGGCAGGGCGCGCAGGAGGCCACCAGCCAGGGAAGACGGCGCTGCTCGCGGAGCTGCCACTGCCGCGTCTTCAGGCCGAGCCCCGCCTTTCACGGGAAATTTAATCATACAACCGCTGAAAAGGACCTGCCACAACTTAAAGATGATTGTTTTGCACAGAAATCTCATTATGTTCTGACCACTGGGCCGCATTTGCTGAGTTCTTCAGGGCCGCTCGGCGCTGCCTTGTGACACACGAGGGCAGTGGGCCACAGTGGGCCGGCGTCTGCCCGGGTCTTGGCAAGTGCTCTCAAGTGCCCAGAATTCTCCCACGGTTTTCCACGTGAGGAAGAAACACTGTGGTGATTCACCGGATCAGGGGAGAGCGGTTTCCCCCTTGGTTTGTGTCTGGAAAGTGAGAAAAACATCACAGCAGTGTGTGGGGGCGGGGGCGCCAGGAAGGAGGAGCGCAGCCATTGTTCCCATCACACTCCGGGCTTCATGGTGCCACAGAGAATCGCCCTCTTTTGCATTTGTTATTAAAGGACAGAACAGATGGCGAAAGTTTGGTTTAAAGTGATGTCTGCATTAAAATAACGTATGGCGGCCTGTGATCATGCCCGCCCAGGGCGCCTGTGAGGCCGGCTCTGTCCTTGGGAAAGGCTGGTGGAGGGGTTCTGGCAGGACCAGCTGAGCAGGAGCGGGTGCTGGGTCCCACAGGAGGCCGAAGCTGACAAGACCCCCGTGTGTGGCCCTGCACCTGGTGTCCACCAGAGACCTCACCTGTCGGGGGAGACCCTCGGCCTTGAGCAGGCAGTCAGCAACTGCCCCATGCAGGGCCAGAGGGGCTGCAGGACCACACGGCCTGCCTGGCAGGTCACCTGCTACAGGCTACAGCTGTCTACCAAAGGGACACCCCTAGTGACAAACATGCAGACCGTGTGAGGGACGGGGCCTGGAGCACCTTGGAGGAGGTCAGGTCCACCCTGAGCCATTTGCTCATGTTCACTGTCTTGCACAGTTCCTGGGCCCACAGAAGCATGCACACACACACACACACACACGCAGTCCAACAGATGCACACACAAATGTACACAAACCCAACACATGCGCACACATAAACATGCACACACACAGCAAATAAACAATACAACACACACACTTCACAGAAACATGCAAATACAAACATGCCCACATGAACACACACAGACACCTAACACAGCACAAAGACTCCCACAAACACACAGGTACACACCCACACGTGTGTGCCCACCGTGGCTCCCCCTCCCTGGGCTGCCTCCTGGAGGAGGGCTGGCCTGCGGTTCTGCCACCGTGCAGCCCCCTGGTCCCCCCTGGTCCCCCCTGCATTTCCAAAGGTGGCTTCACACTCCTGCTCAGGTCTCCCACCAGGACCTTGTTCTGAGGACTTTGTCTTAAGCCCGAGGCTTTCTCCTTGCACCATGTTAAACCCCGAGGTCCCAGGGAGACAGTGCACAGCTCTCCTTTCTGTCACCTGTCGATTCTTGGGTGGCCTGCAGCAGAGCCTCCTCTCCTCCTGCTCCAGGTGCAGGCTGCGGGCGCTGGCTCTCCTTCCTCCCTCCTGGCCGGGCCGAGAGGGGCGATTTTGTCTTAAGCCCTGACTCTGCTGGAGCCCAGAGGCAAGGCTCAGCCAGGTCTCACGGTGACGGTCACTCCTGGTCTTGGCTCTCATGCTGCCAGGGCACCAGGTTTTCCAGGGTTCTGTGACTGTGCTGCTGCTCTCCAGGGACGGCTCCCTCCCCGCCTCCCTTCCCTGCCTCCCTCCCCGCCTCCCTCCTCCTGCCTCCCTCCTCCTGCCTCCCTCCTCCTGCCCCCTTCCCTACCTCCCTTCCCCACCTCCCTCCTCCTGCCTCCCTTCCCTGTCTCCCTTCCCCGCCTCCCTCCTCCTGCCTCCCTCCTCCTGCCCCCTTCCCCACCTCCCTCCTCCTGCCTCCCTTCCCTGTCTCCCTTCCCCGCCTCCCTCCTCCTGCCTCCCTCCTCCTGCCCCCTTCCCTGCCTCCCTTCCCCGCCTCCCTCCTCCTGCCTCCCTCCCCGCCTCCCTCCTCCTGCCCACCTTCCCTTCATTTCTGAGCTCTGAGGTTGCCCTGAGGCCACTCTGGGCCCTGGACACACAACAGGGTGATCTGTCCCAAGAGTGGCTTGCCCAGGCCTGACACCGAGCGCTTGGCCGGTGCCCAATAACTACTGGATGAACAAATGAAATAAGGAGGCCGGGTCCACGGACAGGGTGGACAGACAGCCACCAGGTCACCAGTGTGGTGTGGGCAGAGGGAGGGTTTGGAGGAGCCACCACCTTGAGACCCGGAGGATGAGAAGGGGCAGGGGTGGGGCGTCTCTGAGTGGGTAGCCCGTGTGGGGCAAGGACAGTGAGCCTCGGAGAGGGGAGGGAGCGGGCAGTGGAGGGGGCTGGCTGAGAATGCCCGGAGCAGAGGAGGAGGGGCCACGCCAAGGCTGGGCGGCTTCTGGAGCCGCCTCCTGTCCCCTCTCCCTCCTTGGTCCTGGGGTCCTTGGTTCCAGGTGCAGGTAGTTTCCAGCGACCCGTCCTCATCTGGCCCCAGCAGCCCAGCCACGTGCTCTGGCCCAGTGAGGAGGTCCTAATAGGAGACGCCAGGAGCCTGTCCCTCTGCCCTGGAGCTGCTCACTGGACCACTAACATCCCAGAGTGTCAGCCCCACGGCCACCGCGCCCAGCCCACTGTGCGGACGGAGACTCCGAGGCCCGAGAGTAAGCCTGAGGTTTTCACAGCTACAAGGGACCAAGGGCCCTGTTCCCTTGGTGGTCATCTTGGCTGCCCAGGGGCCTCTGAAAGCAGAAAGGACAGCTTACTGTTCCATGGGAAGACAGCCTGGTCCCGGGGTCTCCTCGGGGTCTCTCTCACTCCAGCCAGCTCTGCAGGACAGGCCTGGGGCATGCCTGCCGCGAGTTTGGAAGCCCAGTTTGCAGTCACCTAACTCCATCTACATTTCTGGGTAGAGCCTCACTTTAATTGCTTTTTGAGAGTGATCATGAAACGGTGACCCTGCTTTAAGCGAGACACTTGGGAGTTGGCTGCAAAGCTTAATTTAAAAGCCCTCTGCCACAGTGCTGGGCTAGCAGCGAGATTCAGCGGTGTTAAAACTGTTCTCGTAAAATTAATGGGATGAACTTAGGCAAAGTAAGTATTTTTTACTTTTTTTTTTAACTCTTCCTAAATTATGGAACATTATTTGCAGGGGCAGCAAGATGCTTGTATTTCTTGCATTTTATGAAATATTTTCCAAGCATGATGAAATTCAGTCTTCAATTATTTTCAATTAGGTTCTTGTGATGAGCAGAACCCTGGAACGGGTCGTGAACAGCCTTGTTGTGTATCTCTCACACCATCCTACATCACGGCGGCTCTCAACGACTTTGCGTTTTATAAATTAGAAAAAAGTCCTCAAAGTCATGTGAATACCAATGGAGCCAGGAGTGACATCTGCCTGGTGGGCAGGCATGAGCTAGCCACCTCTCCAGGTGCCTTGGCTGGGCCGTTGACAAGCTGGGCCCTAGTAGGTGTCTGCTGTGGGGTTACAGCTGACCCGACCACAGAACGGCTGGGTGGCGGTGTCCCTGCCTGCCCTGCTGGGAGCAAGGGACAAATTTCCTTTTGGGGGTCACTGATGCCCATCTCAAGGCAGTCTGGGGGACACGGGAAACTGCCTGCCCTCCCCAAGCCATTGGGCTGACAGCATCTGTCTCAAGGTGGCCCCTGGTCATGGCAAGTGGCCAATGGCTTCCTGGAGAGCCGGCTCCCTGCTGGTGGCAGGTAAGAGGGCATGGGGAAGGACAGGACAGGTGGAAGACCGTCACCCCAGACCTTGCACACCTGAAGCCCTCCTGTAAGGGGCAGACGCTGGGCGGCCTGAGGGGAATGCAAGACCCCGAGGGAAGGTCCCTTTAGGACAGAGGTTGGGTGCACTTCTCCTTTTAATTGAAATTTCCCTCACCTTTCCCCGCTTTGAAGGGCCTTGCACGACGCTGGCTGTCTGTGCAGTGTCCTGGTCTGTGGGCATCCCCGTCCCTGTCCCCCAGGCTTGGAGGTGTTCAGCTGCAGCTGGGCCAACCCTCCGCAGCACACAGTAGGTACCCAAGAAATGCCTGTGGCACACGGGGGCCCAGGCTCCTCACCGGACTCTCGCGTCTCAGTCCCACCCTCCCTGGAGTTACTGGCCGTCCCCTCCTGGGGTCTGAGACCTGAGACTTCAACTCCTGAATCGAGGCCAAGCTAACAGCGGGGTCCTGGCTCCCAGGTGGTCCTGAGGGATCCACAGGCCTTCCACTCGGGCCAGAGCCGCTCCACCTTGGCACGTTGGCGTCGTGCACCGGGTGACCCTCTGCAGGGTCACCTGGAGCACTGTCAGGTTTTAGCAGTCTCTCTGGCCTCGGCCTGCCAGGTGCCCGCACACCCCATTGCCAGCTGTGACAGCCAAACTATGTCCCTGGTACAGAGCTTCCTGGTTGGGAACCTCTGATTTAGCATTTACCCCAGTGCCCTGTCTTCCCGGGGTGTCCTGACCCTTGCTGTCTTGGCTCTGTCTGAAGGGGACCATGGGCCCAGCAGTGCCTCCTCTTGTCCACCTGGGACATGATGAGAAAGAAGGCTCGTTCCTCACCAGAGAAGCGGAGGCCGGGCGGGGGCAGCACTGCAGGTGCCTGTGGAGAGCTGCCCGAGCTGGTTGGGTTGACTCCTGCCTGGGGCTTGCTGACCGTGTCTTGGCTCCACTCCACGCAGCCCAGCCTGCCCAGAGGCCAGCAGGGAGCCCTGCCCTTGCCCACTGCACCATCTGGTCACGTGCAAGGCCCCTTACGTCCCTAGCTCATGGGGCCTGAGTTCTTCCTGCAAGCACCTCATTCACAACGGAACATGTCCACTTATATTTCTTTCCACTCTTCTGCCCATGGTCTCTATTTTAGGGGAGGCAATTTTGCGGTTCAGGGAGGATTTAATTTGCTCAGGTCAAGAAAAAGCAAATGTCTAGCCGTTGCCAGGCTCTGGCTCCTGGGGGAGGTGGACGGCTACGGTGCATGGAGCTCAGCTCACAGGAAGCTGCCCCCCGCCCCGCCCCCGCCAAGGAGGACACCTTCCCTGGGGCCACTGAAAGCAAAGACACTGCTGCTAATTCACGCTCTGGTCAAGTTCCAAGTGTCCCTCAGGAGGACTTAGGGTGACTTCCTAAATACCCCCTTCTGTGGGTCATCTGTAGGTCTGCGTAGCAGCTCCCGTGACTGCAGAGGAGGGGCGATGGCCCCGGTGCTATGAACCCGCAGGCGAGTGTGTAAAGCTCGACCCCCTGAACTCCGTGCAGATCCCTAATGAGAAGCGCCGACTGCCCAGAACTCCTGGTGGCCAAGGGTTGAGAATCCTGGGTCATTTCTGAGGTACACGGCTGCATCTGCTAGGTGTAGGGGTGGGGGAGACAGGCAGGACCAGGACACCTGGGCACCCTGCCACTTGTTCCTGTCACTAGTGGCATCACCAAGCAGTGTCAAGAAAATCCAACTTGGGGAACCTCCATATCTCCTCCTGGGCCTAGAACTCCTCAGATCTGTCCCCTCATGAAGGGGTGGTGGTGACGATGGTGACGATGAGGGTGTTGATGGGACAGGAGGTGGTTGTGATGGTGGGGGTGATGATGATAGCCGAGGTCTTGGTGGTTGTGTGGTGATGTGATGGTGGAGGTGAGGGGTGACGATGACGTTGGCAGTGGTTGACATCTAACACCTCACAGCATGCCGGGTCCTTGCCAACCACCTTCCTCTCATGATCTCACTTATCCTCACAGGCTCACTATGAGGCAGGTGGAAACCGTCACTCTGACTCTTGGATGAGGAAGAAGAGGCCCAGCTAGGCTGAGGGCCTGGCAGAAGGGGCACAGGGACCGGGAGCTGGCCAGGCCAACATGGCTTCTGAGTGGGCCACCAGCAAAGGAACGGAAGCCCCTGGGAGCACTGTGTCCTGGCCGCCCCAGGGATCGGAGCAGGAGTGGACTCCACAGAGGCCTGCCTGCAGGCTGTGACTCTTCTCTGACTTCCTTGGACCTAGAGATTCCTTTTGACTCTCTGTCCTATCACAATTTGTGTTGGGAAAAAAAAAAAAAAACCCAAACATGGATCATTGGTCCCGCTGGGCATCCCCAGGCCTGGGTTCCGATGGCTCATCCCTATGAGGAGCCACCCGGGGTGAGTTCACCCATTTCCCTTCTCTGTGGTTCTTGAGTGACAATGAGATCTAGGGGCTGGGTCAGGATCTGTTGTGATTACGGAGGAAAATACTTCATGGGTGGTGCCGGCTGGGTGCTCCCATTCACAGCAGATAATGCCTGGGTCTGTCTCTCTTTTATTTATCACTTTTCTTGGGAGCTAGTAGCCACTGATGGTGAAAGTCTGGGTCCCTTATTTCATCAGGGACTGCAGAATAGGAACACTTCATCCCTTCTACTTCACTGATGAGGTGTGAAGATTCCAGAAAGCACAACTTACTTGCATGTTACACTGAGGTATGGGCCATACAGGACTGTCAGGAAAAAAGCCTAGTTCTTTTGCTTTATTTTCTAGCATTTAGAATAATGAGTTGGCTACCTAGCTGCCTCAGGTGACTATGAAGTTGATTTATATTTAGAGTGTCATTATGAGTTAATGAACTTACTCTAAGGAGCATTTCAATCTGCTGCAATTGCCACACTAAGTGGCTCCAGTAGGCCAACTAGGACAGTGAGGAGCACCTTCAAGTTGACCAGCATGCCCTCTTGGCATTTCCTGCAGTCCTTGAGTGCCTCTTAACTCAGCTGTGACAAGGTATGCTGGGGTCATCTTGTACATTTCCTGCTCTAGACCTGGAATTAGAATTTCTCAGAAAAGCCCTGACTCTTTTCAGTAGGAAATGCTCTTTAGAGACCATAGTCTGGGGGCCAGGGGTGCTCAGAGATGTTGGGCTGGGCTGTTATTTCTTTATATTAGAACTAGGAAATACATTTTAAAAAAAGATGTGATGTATTAGGAGTTCATTCTGATACCTCAAGCCAATTCAGGTCTACAGGTTTCTACTGAGCATCACTGGTTTTACATTTATGTCTGCTTTCTCCCAAACCAACAACCCTGGTTCTCAATATCTACTCATTTCATTTGTACCTAAGACACAAACAACCACCTCAAAATACAATAGCAATACCATCCTATCACAAACCCTGTGATTACTGAAATCAGATCAAAGCTTTTATTTTTGGTCTTAGAGTATATCCCACCAAGGGCATAGAGTAAAATTGTCACGTCTTTAGGTCACTTAAAATAATTCCCACCTATGTAGCAATGTCAACAACTTGATAGATTCATTAATTTCACTTTACTTTTAATTTTAGGGATTTATTCTACAAATGTAATTTTGAAAATAACATTGTAAAAAAATCTTTGAGGTCAAACCTAGCAAGGAACATTCAACCAAGTCCAGCTTCTCATCCTGGCCCTCGCCCTGGGCCGAGCCCCTCCTCCCCACGGCAGCATGTGTTAGTTGTCTGTCTGGGGACCCACACGGGGGCTCTCTTCTCAGGTAAATGCTCATGGCCAGTACTTCGAGTCCACTTTGTTGATGCTTTTCTTGACCACCCTGGTTCTCAGACTCCTTTATCCTCAGTCTCCCTGTAGGCAGGGCAACTTAAGGACTAGAAGGGCCAAGAACAGGGGTGGGAGGACATGGGTGAGTGAGGATGGTGGCCTGCTCAGGCCAAGTGCATCTCAGGTGTCGGGGGGGGGGTCTTCCTGACACCTGATGCTGGTGGGTTTTGATGTCTCACAGGGCCCAGCTCACCCTCTGTGTCAGTAGGTGGGGACTGATAATGATTAAGAACAAGTCTTAGAATAAGGAAGTGTGTGGGCGTGTGTGTTGGGGATTGAGCCCAGGCTACATGCATGCGAGGCAAGTTCTTGGCCACTAAGCTGCATCCTCAGTCCTTGGGGGTCAAGAGGTCCCGGCCAGAGCACTCCCTTTGGGAACACAGACCAGAATGACTGTGTCGAGTTTCCACCTGTGTTCACCTCTGGACACTCACCATCACCCTGTTCTGCATGTGTTCCCTGGGGCACCAGGGGCAGGAGCCGTTGTCCTCAAAGACACAGCGTAGATAAGGGCTTCACCAAAACCTTCTCTGATAAGGTGACACCAGGGCTGAGGCCTGGACAGAGTGAGGAGACAGCCACATGGACGCTGGGGGAAGTGTTCCAGCCAGGGACAACTAGGGGAAGCTGCCGCAGGAAGACACGCAGAGCTGGGAGCTTGGCTGTCCAAGGTGGCTGGTGGGTGGGCCTGGGAGAGAGCAGAGCAGGAGGTGGGTGAAGACCTCCCCAGGACGCTGACCTCTCCCCGGCCAGGAGGGACTGTGCCATTGAGGAGGGCTGGGAGAGGTGGGTGCTGGTCTTGCCTGCCATGGATGGTGGGGGAGTGCAGGGCAGGAGCAGGGAGGCCGTGCAGAGGGACGACATGGCCTGCTGCGGGTCCTGGGGGTGGTCTTTTCTATACCTGCCTTGAAGGTACAGCTCTAAGGTCTGGAGATGGACTGGATAGGATTCGGGCAGACAAGATCCCAGGCACGGGGTGGATGGAGCTGTTGCTAACTGCAGAAGCCCCTGGGAAGTGTGGGCTCATGTCTGAGGGGTCCAGGGCTCCGCTGGACATGCTGAGTTTGCCATATTGGAGCTGCCTCAGTGCACCGTGGGCAGGAGTCCACCCTGGGCTCAGCTGCCCAGATGCAAGTCCTGGTTCTACTCTTCTGCCTGTGAGTGTGGGCGAGTTGCTTAGCTTCCCCTTTGCCTGGGTTTGCTCACTGCTGAAGCCAGGGGGAAAGCTGTGCCTACCTCTGCAGATGAGGTGTGTGGCAGGTGGGCGAGGGCAGGTGCAGCCCTCGGGCAGGGCCCGGGCCATGCCTGGGCCCACGATCCTGGGGTTCGGGATCTTGGTGAAGATGGCCTAAACATCACGGGTGAAGGGGTGGTGGAGAGGACAGACGGGGAACAGCAGATCCACAACCCGTGGTCTCGGGAGAGCAGTAGCTCTGAGCCCTAGGCCAGGACATTGTGGCTGAGGCCACAGGACCAGGGACACGGCCTCGGGCCACAGGAGACCCCTCCTTAGACACTGTCTGCGCAGCACCCGTGTGAGGGCTGCCTGTGCCCAGGGTGTCGCTGCATCTCGCGGCCTGGGGGGGGTCAGCCTGTTCAGCGCAGCTCTCACTGCCCCGGCCTAGCGCCAGCTCTCGGCCGAATGGCAGCTCTGTAGAAGGCTGGAAGAAGGTTCCAGATGAAAGAGGCCTTCAATGAAAGGATTCCCTCTCTCCTGAATATCACTACTCTGGGGACCTTGACCGGCCTCCCGTCTGGTACCAGCTTACAATTTCTTATCAAAAGACTTCTTTTCTCCCAAGTTTTCCTGCTGGTTAATTCTAGACAAATTAACGAGGCAAGTGCTGGGAATGGGAGCACGTGCAGACAGCGCCTATCAGCAGTTCAGTACGGGGTGAAAGCACGCGAGCTTGGCGGCCCTGTGTGAGGCCTGTGGCCCCCAAGTGACGCTTCCCAGGGGCCCCTCCCTTCCTTCCTGCCTGCCTCTACCATCAGGGATGCACCCAATTTGCTTCTCAGCCTGGAAGGGAGAGCACGTTTTCTGCATTCTTACCCATCTTTGTAGGGTGCAAGAGTCTCATCTTGGCCACACCAGTTACCTGCAAGTCCCCACCAGCACTGCAGTGGAAAAGGTGTACTGGGGACCATTCAGTACGATGCAGGATGGGGGACGCTGAGCTCTGGAGGAAGCCCGTGAGGCCCAGAGCTGCCACCTGCAAGCTGTGAGGACAGTGAGATGCTCTCGAGGCACCTTGCTCCAACATCTGGTGCAAAACAGCAGAGCAAGAGACACACCCATGTGCTGAATGGCCCCTAGCACTGCTTGCTCCAGCAGTTCCTCCCCCACCCAAGACAGCATTTCTCCGCCTTCTCAATAAAACACAGAGAGGGAGCCACCCCCGTGTGGGTGTTCAGCATGGCATCTCTCGATAGGCCATCTTTGACAGTAAGTTTACTTAGCAGAGAATAGCAGGTCTTATTTTCTAAAGCATGCACATGAAACTGGGAACATAAATGTGATATATACAGAACTCCTATGCTGCCAACTGTTTAAGTGGTCGCCACGGACCTAGCTGTTCAAATGGGCACAATACACACGGATTCATTGGAAAGATAACCTGTCAACATTTTCAAGCATGTTTGGAATGCAAATAGTTCTGGGTTCATTTCCTCATCTTATCACTTATTAGTGTATCTTTGGACAAGTTTGACTTTCTTAATTTTTAGTCTGTTCTTCCATTAAGTGGAAAGTGACACCTAATACATTAAAACTGCCAGTAAAATTAAAAGCAAGATATTTGTAACTTAAAGACTCAAAGAAAGTAGTCAAGAGACACTGGTTACAATTTTTACATCTTCTACCACCATCAGCATCAGCATCAGCATCACCATCACCACCACCACCATCACCACCACCTTCACATCATCTCTATCATCACCACCATCACCACCACCACCTTCACATCATCTCTATCATCACCACCATCACCACCATTATCATCACCATCATTACCACCACCATTATTATCACCATCACCATCACCACCATCACCATCACCATCATAACCATCACTACCATCACCATCACCACTATCATCACCACCACCATCACAACCACCATCACTATCACCACCACACCATCATCACCATCACCATCACCATCACCATCACCGTTATTGTCATCACCACCACCATCATCTTTACCACCATCACCATCATCACCATTATTACACTATTACTATCACCATTACTACCATCATCACAACCACAATCACCATCACCACCACTATCACCATCACCGCTATCATCATTACCACCATCACCACCATTATTATCATCACCATCATCATCATAATTACTGTAATCACTACTGTCATGTTTATTCACATTATCACTAGTACCATTGCCACCACCATCACCACCACCATCTTTGTCCACATGGTCGCTAGTACCACCACTATCACCACCATCACCACCACCATCTTTGTCCACATGGTCACTAGTATTATCTCCTTCATCACCATCATCTTGAGTATCCCCAGCACCACCGTCATCGTCACTGTGTGAGGGGGCTCCTTTGCCCAGAAGGAGGGAGAACATGATCTAGAACAAGTGCGTTACCTACCCACGCTGAAAACTCAGGAATCCCAAAGACGGACGCATGTTGGCCCCGGGGCTTTGGGCTGAACAGTCCCCAACACGCTCTCCTGCCTCCCCAGCCCTGCTTGGGTGATGATGCAGACACAACCCCGCGGAGTGGAGTGGGCCAGCACTGGAGCGGCCAGCGTGCCTTCCTGAGGCAGGAGGAGTTTTCCTGCTGGCTTCATTTCTCCTGGAGTCCAAGAGCCTGGCTCACAGGAGTGGCCTGGCCTTGGTGCCGGGCTCCCTGCTCTGCTTATGTGCAGAGACTCAGTCCCTCTGCAGTGGGGGGACGGTCACAGGCAGGGGTGACAGAAGCAGGACGGCAGGTGCCCTGAGGATGGTGGGGCCTCCCAGTCTAGTTAGCAGAACTCAAAGATAGATTTCACACAGGAATCCAGATTTCTGGGTCCTCGTGAAAAATTAGGACACCTGGCTCAGGATGATAATCCAGGGTTGCTGGACAGCTGCTCATGGGGTGCATGCCCCTGTGTCCCTGGGCTCCCTGCAGGCCTCTCTCCCTTACTGTCCCATGCCCAGCCCGGCCTCAGGCACAACATGATGCTCCTGGAGACCTCTGATCCATGGTGCCATCACTGGGCCCAGGTTCCCACGGGAGAAGCAGGCATGAGGGGCCTGTCGGACGTGCTGACCCCAGCTCCTGGGCCAGCTGAGAACCCCTCCACATGGTGACCAGGCCACCCCTCCTTGCTCTGCTCTCAGGCCCTGGACTCTCAGGTCTGAGCTCCAGGCAAACCTGGAAGGGCCAGACCTTTCCCCCTGGAGTCTCAGCCACGAGGGACCTGCACCCCCGACGGAGGCAGAGAGCCGCTGGGCTGCAGGGAGGTCTGCTGCCCGACCTGCTGCCTGGCTCCACACTCCTGGACAGTGCAAGGGTGGCCTCTTGGCCTGATTTATGTGTGTCGGGATGGACAGGCCAGGCCTGGAGACAAGCCTTCCCTTCTGTGGACAGCTCTGGCCTGCAGCACCCTCATTTTCACCCTGCTCCCCGACAGCCTGTCGTGGGCCGGTGGTCCTGTGACCCCAAGTCCCCTTCTGCATCCACAAAGTCCTCTTCCCAACAAGTATGGGGTGTCCGGAGGCCTGGGCCAGGGTGGCGAGGGAAACAGAAACCAGGACTCGGAAGAGGCTGTGACCTCCATCCTGGCCTGGGAACCTCGCTTCCTGAGATGCAGGGCGGGGGGCATGCTGTGGTGGGGGCCAAGGCGGGCAGGCGGTCCCCTCGGTCAGGGAGGAGGAGACGGGCGGCCTCACTTGGGCAGACCTGTGGCTGTTGGCAGGCCTTCTCCCACCACAGCCCTGCCAAGCCCAGAAGGGCCATTGTGTCCGGCACTTTGGCTCCTGGGGGGTGCTGTGCACAAAGGAGGCACCACTGCATACCTTGCCACTGGTGTAGGAGTGGCACCCCTGCCTCAGAGACACAGGAACGACCATGTGTCCCCTACTGCCACCTGCCATTTCAGCACCACAGTAACAGTCCTGGTGATCTCAACACGGCGACAGCTCTGTGAAAACGCTGCCCGCCCCTGACAGGAGGCGTGAGGGTCCCATGCACAACTCGAGGTGACGTGGCCTTGTGTTGGGATGAATGAATGGCAGGGGCTTCATTCCGGGAGCGAGGCTCCAGGCACCGGGGGTGGACACCCAGGGGTGGACACCAGGTCAGCAGCACACCCAGCCTGGGCTGTGGCGCTGCCGGCTGTCGCTGCCAAGCAGTTGTTACCAAGGTGACGTCCAGCAGAGAAGCACAAGGCCACCGTTCTCCTGAAGGAGGGAGGAGAAGCACCCAGGGGCTGTCGACAACCACGTCAAGACCCTCCTGGCTGGACGGAGCGTCCTCCAAGAGCCAGGATCCTGTCCACACTGGACATGAGGAAGTGGAAGGACCCCACTCGTGGAGAAGGTGGGTGAGAGTGGCCGGCCCCACAGTCTGAGGGGTCCCTCCTTCCCTCTGCCTTCCCTGCAGAGGCTGGGCCAACCTCGGCTCTCACAGCCTCCCTGGGAGCCCAGGGGGCGCTGGCCCACCTCTGGCCCAGCCCAGCCCAGGGGGCCTTGTGACCAATCTCTGAATGGTGACCCACAGGGAAATTCCATGAGAAGGGCCGGAGAAGTTTTTGCTTTCCCGATGACAAGCATTAAAAGATCATTAGGGATGGGGATGAGGCTCACCTGCACAGGCCCTGGGTTCAATCCCCAGCCCCCCAAACACACACACAAAGACCATTACTACGCGGCTCCTCGAGGTGGACATGAAGACTCAGTGCCAACAGCCGAGTGTGGAGCTGGAGACAGGACTCGAGGTCTCCGTGGCATGACTGGGCTCAGGAAACCCCAGCAGCTTCGACTCTCTTTATGTCTCCTGCATGAGACCAAGAACGCCCAGGCCGTGGAGGGCACGTGTGTCTCAGCTCCTCATCTGGGAAGCAGTCTCGGGGAGGCAGGAGGGACAGGTTGTCCTTCGGGAGGCTGAGGGCTCTTAGCAGGATGGCCGATCAACCACAGGGAGGGCTTCTCAGTGGCCAGGCCCCTGGGTCTCCTCCTGTTGGAAAATTAGGATTGACGGCAAGGAGCAGAGTGAGGTCGGCCCTTTTCTTGGGGTGGGATTCCAGGTACTCTGAGACTCGGGGTGCTCAGACTTGGGGGTGCTGCCAGGGTCTCCCCTGCAACCCAATGCCGACCCTATAGGCCAGCAGGGCCGTGCTGCCAGGACTTGTGCTGGGCCCTGCTGTCACCGTGTGTGCGACCCCAGCAGCTGATGGTTCCTTGAAAGAAACTGGAAACAGTCAGGGGGTCGGGATGCCGGTCTCGGTTTCCAGGGGCTCTCAAGCGTGGCGCAGATTGTCGGGAGGGTGGCTTTGCTCACCGAGCTGAGGCGGGGCGCCTGGCCCACCCCTGGCCCTTCCCCCCCAGCGTCTGCACATCAGCATCAGCCAGGCCCCAAACGTGTCCCCACAGCGAGTGTTACAGTGGGGTGCTGTCCCAGGCACGTTCACATCATGACCTCACAGCCCCCTCTGTCACCCCTCAAGGGAAGGGATGTCCCCATGGCTGTGCCTGCCTGACCAAGGTAGGAACGGAGGCCACACTGAGCAGGACAGCACAGGGACCATTGCTCCCCAGGGGGCATGCACGCATGCAAGGCCAGGGGCTCCACAGTCACCCAGATCCTGGTTTCATGTCCCCTTCCTCAGTCACCAATGAGACCTTTGGGCTCACTGAACTGTCCTGTAAGTGGCATTACTCACATCGGCCAGTAGGGGGACCCAGGAGCCCACCAGTGGACAGATAGACCCATGTCCCTCCACGCAAGAGAGTGTGATTCAGCCTGGAAAAGGAAGCGGTTCTGAGCCCGGCCACCGCACAGCAAAGCTGGCAGCGGGACTGACGGCAGGTTCCAGTACGAGGTCCAGCTGTGGAGACAGAGTGCAGCAGTGGCTTCAGGGGCTGGGGACGTCCCAGTGGGGAAGAAGTGGCATTCTGGGGACGATGTGGTGTTCTGGGGACGGCGGTGGCTGCACAGAGCTGTGCACCTAGGCTTCCTTCCGATGGCGACTTCTACCTCATGTTATTTTACACAATGAAATGCCAACTTCACTTCTCCCCGTCCACCCTTTTCAGTGGGCCCAGGGGGAGTGCAGCCTTGGTCTGGGGCTGCGTCAGCTGCTGGCCATGGGCTGACCCATGGAGTCCCCGGGGCCGGTGCTGTGGTGCACCCGTGTGCACAGGTGACCATGGCTTTATCCACTTTCGAGTGACGCTCATGGCCCACCTCACTGGGGGCTCGGTGACCCGTCAGGCAGGTGCCTGGAAACCGTTTGGGAAGCGGAACTGAACTACACTGGGCTCCTCCATTCAAAGCAAAGTCATCCTCAATAAATCCCAGATGGACCACCCAGTGGGTCACTCAGGCAGTGCGGGGCCACACCTCAGGGACACAGAAGGGCAGGGCTCCGTCACACCTCCGTACAACACTGGATCCGCCTCAGAGGGACCCCCTGGCAGGCCCTTCCTGAGGGGGCCCCCACGGCAGGGCCCTCCTGAGGGGACCCCCCACAGCAGGGCCTTCTTGGGGGACCCTCTACAGCAGAGGCCTCCCAAGGACCAGGGAGGCGGTGGGCCTGCCTCCTCTTTGCTGGTCTCTGGTGATCTCTGCCCTGGCCTCCTGGAGCCGGGTGGTCTGTCCAGGTCTGTTCTGAGCCCAGAGCTCTGAGGGCCATTCCAGAACTTGGCCTGATGGTCTTGGCTCCCACCTGAGTGTCTTGCTTTGCCAAACGAAGGGGCGTCCTGGGCAGGAGGGTGTGCCCTCCCTGCCCTGGCCACCCTGAACTGGCCTGGGCCACTTGGCTGGTCGGCAGCAGAAGCAGGGCCTGAGCTTAGGTCTGTCCAGGCAGGTGGGTGTGCAATTCAGAGACCCCTCCCCGCCTTCCCCCTGCGTCGCCGCTGGGCTGGTCCAGTCCCGGGAACCAGGCCTGCCACACAGTGAGGGCGCCGTAGCCGAGCCCCCCATGAATATGCATCTCATCAGCACAACTGAACTAGCTGCTGTGACACGTCTCCTCCGCAGCGAAAAGGCTTGTCATCATGTGCATCCCAGGTTGCCCCCGCCCGGCGGGAGGCTCGGAGCCGTCACACAAACGATACCAATCAGCAGCAGAGGAGAGGACCCGCCCGGCCATCACAGGTGAAGCCTCCTTCTAACCGAGGTGCCTGAGTGCTACAGCGTGCCAACCGTGCTGGTTGAGCCCAGTGCTAGGCTCCAGCCAGCCGCTTCCATAAACACACATGATCATCCTAATGATGTATGCGGGGAGACGTGATAGATCAGAGTCGCGGGAGGCTGCGGAATACAAATGCGCTTCATGAGTTCCTGGGAGGAGAGGACGGCGTGAGGAGCGCCGGGAAGCCAGGTACCCACGCAGACGTCCGTGCGCTCTCTCTGTCCTGTGGTCCTAGGGTCCCGGTCTCTCTCGGACGGGACAGTTTGTAGCCTCTGGTGCTCTCATGTCTGCTTAGTTGGTCCGCACTGGCCTGTCCCCAGAGCTGTGTGTGGAGGTTGGGGGTGGGAAAGGGGAGAACCCAAAGGACCAGGGTCCTCCCTCTGATGAGGAGATCCGGGGACGTCTGGGCACAGTCACATGGCTCCTGCCACCATGCCCACCTCACAGAGGTCCAACAGCCGCAGCAGCTTCTTCAGCCGGGACTGGAAGAAGGACCAGGGGAAGGACCCAGTGCTGATTTGTGACATGAACTAGGTCGAACCGCAAGGCTCCTGCCTGGATCATCAGAGAAGTGGCCCAGAAAGCCAAGTGGCACCCTCTCCTCCACAGCCCTGGAGCCCAGGCCCCCCGAAGGCCCCCCAGCAGGCCCCTTCCTGATTCTGGAATGTGGGCCTGGAGCTGGGCCCAGGCAGTTTGGGGCTGGACGTGCTAATCTCAGCCCAAGCAGGTGCCTTGAGGGCTGTGCCTGGGCCGGCAGGGCCACTCCCTCTCCACCATTGGAGCTTGGGAAATACGTGAAAGTGAGAGTGTGTGTGCACAGGGACCGGCTTAGGCTGCAGGCTGCAACCCAGTCAGCCCCATGTCCTGGGGCCACGGGTAGTCTGCGAGTCCGCTCAGTGTGCGTCTTGCTGCAGAGGACCCGGCTGGCTCCCGTGGCCTGCGGGCCGTTGTCCAGGCAACCGCAGCTCCCAGTATCCGCCGCCCAGTTCCCGTTCAAGCCCTCACTCTCGGCCGTCTGCTGCCGAGAATGGCCGAGCTGACCGACTGTCAGCGGGGGCAGAAGGGCTGATGTCCAGCATGCCAGGGGGACAATCGTGGTGCGGACGGGGACCCGGGGGTTCACTCTCCATGCAGGAGAAAGCAAGCGTCGGTGGGACCTCAGGAGAGAGAGCACCACAGCTGGAGCCAGCAGGCCCAACGGAGGGCTGGCCAGGGTCCTCCTGGCCCGGGGAGGGCGGGTCTGGGGTCTGAAGTCCAGAAGAAGTCACCTCCACGGCTTGGAGGGCAGCGAGCTCAGTGCCTCCCGGATCACGTGCAAGGGGAAGGGCCTAGCACAAAGAGGTGGTGGGCACACACGCAGGGCCCAGCTGGGGGTCCGGATTTGCTCCTCCAGAATGCACTGTGGGAGTCAGGGTTGGCCCCGAGTCAGGCTGCACTCCTCTCCTATCTGCTGTGACAGAGTGGGGCTGGGAACAGACACAGAACACCCTGAGAGCCCCACTGCCTGCTGGCCACAGAGGAGGTGGCAGACTCCAGGAAGGCCGTGGGCAGGGTCAGCTGCCCTGGCCAGGTGTCCTCTTGGGGAGTGGGCGCTGCTGCCCAGCCAGGACCGGCAGGTCTGCCACCTCTGCCCTTCACAGACCCCCAGGCCCCCACCCTCCTGCAGTGACTGCAGCCTGGGGGCAGGCGGGGTGCATGTCGGACAGGGCCCAGGCCCTGCAACTCTCAGGTCAGGACGGCAGCAGCTTCTGAGCCGCCCGTTGGTGGAGGGCCTCATGGAGACGGGGCTGTGGTTTCGAGAGCCAGCTCTTCTCTGATCCTGCAGCAGAGAAGCCCCCGAGGAACAGGGCATGTAACCCTGTCCTGGGGCTGTGCTGCTCCTGAGCCCTGCCTGGGGACAGGAGCAGGTGCCCGGGTGCCGCGGCTTTCCCTCAGCCCATGCCCATTAGGTGGGTGTCACTGCAGTCTCTGCTGAACACAGTCCCCTCCTTCCTCCCCACACTGGACCCCAGGACCCACCACCAGTGGCCAAGGCGTGGCTTCTCCAGCAGCCCCAGTCTGAGTGGCGTGCGGATGAATGGCCTGGACCCCCCACACGCTGACCCCTCCGCTCTGAGCATGTGTGCATGTGCCCATGTGTGTGCCTGTGTGCCTTTCCCTGGGGAGCAGGCAGGAATGCTCCTCGGGTTCGGGTTTCAGTGGGTATGAAACGGCCTCCACCCCCACATCCCCTGTGGCACTTAACCCCAGGGCACGCCGCAGTGTGGGTCTCCGGCGGCCCCTTCCCAGGAGCAGCGAGTGCTCCCAGGGGTCTAACTGCGGCAGGCAGGGCGCCCGGTCTTCCTGGGCGCGCCTGGGCTCCGGGGAAGCTCCTTCTTCATCTCTTCACTGGGCATCCAGGGCACTGTCCTGGGGCCTCTGAAGCACACAGGCCACTAGGTCAGGGGCCCAGCACCAGGCCAGGACATGTGTGTCCTCTTGTCCCTCACAGGAACATGTCCCAGGGTCACAGTTGTGGATATGGGTGCATGAACTGTTGGCCCCAGGGAGGTTTTCTCCTATGATTGAGCTGCGTCCCAGAAAATGTTGCCCAAGAGGTTTGAGGCTTCTTTTCTGCCTCCCTGCGAGCTCGCTGGTCTGTCGTGCTGTGTGGGTTGGGCCAGGCTCGGCCCTAGCCACAGCCTGCTGGACCAGCACCAGTGATCAGAGCCCTGACCCTGCATCAAGGCCACAGGAGACCAGGCGTGCAGGGAGCTGGCCCCCGGGGGTCTGCATCTTCCAACCGGGGGCCACTGTGGCTGGATGGCGTGTGGGGCTCTGCTCCCCAACCTGGCTGCACATCTGAAGAGCCCTGTGCTCAGGCCTGAGAGCAGGGCTGGGGCCAGGGCACCGAGAGCCTTCCCTGTGGCTGAGCCAGAGCCCTGCCTGGGACCCCGTGGGATCTGTTGGAACTCGTAGGCAGCCTGGCCCCACAGGGGTCCCTCCGATCCAGTCCCAACCACTGTGAGCCTCACTCCCTACCCTGGTGCCCACCCAGCAGCACCTGCTGAATGTCACCCCCCCACCCACACACCCCCCTTTGGTGGCTTTTTTTAGAACTGCTGGTCCCTCTGCCCAGGGGATTCTGTCCTGCCTGGCCCCTCCTCCTGGGACACTGTCCCTCCTTCAATCTCTGCCAACGTCACATCCTCCTGTATTAAGGTCCTCTATTCCCACTTCTCTGCTTGTTTCTATTAACTTTCTTGAGTGGAGCAGTTTACAGACCCAAACCAGTGCAGGTGCCCACAGCCAAGCTGGCCCCACACGTGGGCAGGACCCTCTGTGCTCGGCCACTACCCCGTGAAGAAAGCCTTCCCACCAAGGCCATGAGGCCTGACGGCAAGGGCAGCGCAGGGCGTCCCCCGTCGCCCCTGCACGCAGGTGGCAGGAACTGCCCGCCTGGCCGCACTCGGGTGAGCTGGGTGGCGCTGCTCACAGCCTGCAGGGCTGTGGCGCTCGGCTCTGTTGTCTGGGAATGTTCCAGGCCCTTTTCACTCCTAAGAGGTCCCCTCAGTGCTGCAGAGCAGCATGGAATACGGTCATCGTGTGGGATCGTTTCACCAAACCACGGCCCCTGCACCCTTCAATGCCCCAGTCACCAGGCTCACCTGGGGTACACAGCAGCCCGGGGACGCCCTGCAGGAGGCGTCCTTCTTCCCCTCTCTCAGGTGCCAGCCCCACCCCAGGGCGCTGTGCTGGCCATCCTGGTGCACAGGTGACTGAGCCTCTGGGCATTTGCCTACATAACCAGCAACTGCTGGGCAAGAAAGATACACCTTTTGGTTTTTCCTGTTTACCACCCAATTGCTTTCCAGGTGGTGGGGCCGATTCCTGCACCCACTGAGGGCTGGACCACCCCAATTCCTCACCAGCCAGGCGATGGCACCTCCTTGGGTCTGTTTCCAGGGTGACCAGTGAGCTCCTCCCCACCTGCTCATAGCCCTGGCCATGGGAATTTTGCACAACGCTTGCCACCCAGAGGTGGTGGCTCCCTGGGGGTTCCAAGGCACAGGGCCTGAGACCTGGAGGTTGTTCCCACATGTGCACACGTGCTGGGATTTCCTGGCTGGACTATGAGCATCTGAGGCTGGGCATGGTGGCCTGGGAAGACGACAGGGCCTGGCAGGTGACCCCGTCCTCACTGACCTACCCGCTTGTGTGAAGTCCGGGTGCAGCTTTGCCAGACAGGCCAGAGGATGCTGCCCAGCCCAGCCTCAGATGGCATCCTGACCACCTTGGAGGGCAGGTCTGTCTGCTTTGCTTGTCCTGTGCACCCCTCTTCTTTTTCTGGGGGGAGGTACCCCAATGTTCCTCAGGGAGCTGGTTCTCAACTCTGTTCAAGGGGTTTGGCAGGAATGATGCCCAGGAGGTCACATGACCTGGGACTGGCCACTCAAAGCTTTAGCCTTCTAAGCACAGTCCTAGCTTCCTGCTGGACATAGGAGCCAAGCAGAGCCAACTAGGGTCCTTCCCCAGAAGTTTGCTGGAACTGATGGAGGAAAGAACCTCTCTCCACAGCTTGGAGTGGGGGTCATGAGCTTGGGGTCAGCTCAGGGCCTGTGTTGGAGGTTCTGCTGAGATGGGGGCTAACTTCAAGGACAGATCCACGCGATGAGGAGGAGGCTACCTAGTGACATTCATGTCACCCGAGCTCCTAGATCTGGCTGTGCCTGGAGCAGGTACAGCTCTATAAGGTTCACTGACACATGCTAGAAGTCTGGCCTGCATTTTGGGCTCTGCCTTTGAGAGGTGGCTTTTGCAGTGAAGGAACCCTGAAGTCCCCTGCAGACTGCTGAGCCACTGTTTGCTCCTGGGTCTCCTGGCCACACCCTGATGTCTTCCACATGGGCACCCTGCCCAGGACGCCCTGAGCCTCCAAGACTCAAGTCGCTCTCTTCTCTACCAGATCCCACTGTGGGGCACCCCTGCAGCTGGAGCCCCGCACACCAGAGCCAAACGTACCATCAGGGAGGGGTGAGTCCAGGAGGGGCAGGGAGGGGCTCAGCAGGGCTGCTCAGTGGGGCGGAGGCAGGGCTGGGCTCAGGAGGAAGGGGCACAGGTGAGAGCTGAGCAAGCACTAGGGGACTGGCGGCAGGCCAGTGGGGGGACGGAGGTGAAGGGAGGCCGGGACAGCTCTGTGCCACTTGTCCCTCTGGGCCTTGTGCCTGTTTCCTCACCTGCGCCATGTGGCCCGAGACACCTGCCTCCTGACGTCTTGGGTCAAGTAGAACCACCCATGGGAGCGTCTGCATGGAGCCTGGCCCAAGAGCCCTTCACTGAGGACGGATCTCCGTTCCCACCTGCTGCCCTGCAGCTCTGGTGGCCCTCAGGCCACTTGGGTGGCTGGACATTTCCTGCCTGAAGTGTCCCCTGTGGGAAGCACACATTGGGAGCCGGAGCCGCGCTGCCTCAGGTGCTGCCCCATCAGCCTGCGAGCCCCGGCCCCCACCTGGCCGGCTCCTGCATGGGCCGCAGAACCGAGTTCCTAACTTGGGTGGATTCCATCCACAGGAGGGAAACTCGGAGGAGCCAGAGATTTCGGCTATAATCCCCAGCCAAAGCTACCTTAACGGGTAATCAAGTTACTGTTTCATATTTCCAGATCAAGTTGAACAGTTGAACTAAAAGATCTCATTTGGGAACCGAACTTAAATTTAAATACTGCCTGCCTCACGGTATTAGGGATTTTTAGACTTTCAAATACCGAGCCCGGGGAAATTGGTTTGGACAGGCTCTCTGTGGCACTGTTAATTGCCAGCTTGGACGGATCGTACCAAGCATACCAAGTACCCGGCCGGTGCCGTGTGATCTGAAAGCAGCCAGAAGATGTCGGAACCGTCCAGGCCACCCAGAGGGGACCTGCGGCACTTCAAGGTCACGTGGCAGCAGCAGAGGCACTGTCAGGTCACCTTAAGTTGTCCTTCAAAGCAAAACTCCACAGGAAACATTCAGGTCTTCGTAACTCCCTCAGAGATGGAGAAAAGAGCAACAGGACCCTGGGAACAGGACCCCATTGCACACAGCAGGGTGGCTGCCGGTGGGAGCAGCAGTCTGACTTTTGGGATTCAGAGCCCAGTTCCACCTTGAGTGGCCGTGGGCGAGACTCTGGCCTCACTGAGCCTGTGACCCACTGGCGCTGCCTGATCAGGGTGCATTGCCTACCTCAGGGCTGAGCCAGGCAGGGAGGGGCACCGGGTCCCAGCAAGTGCACCACGCATGCCCCCCGCACAGCCTCTCTATTGACCACAGGGAAGGGGCTGAGGGGCACCCAGGACCCAGGCAGGAAGTCTGCGTCCCTGAGGAGGAGGGGTCGGTGTGTCTTGGGGGCTGTGCGTCCCTCCACCTCCCAAGCCACCAAGGGCCCCAGGTCCAACAGGGGAAGCAGAGCAGGCTTCTGGTGCAGGGAGGGGAGGTTAAAGCTCCTGTGGAGACTGCAAACCTGAGGCCCGGAGCATCCACACAGGAGCTTACAGCTGGCACTCACTCCTGGGCATCCCTGGGGATGTTAAAACAGCCCTCCACGGGATGAGACGCATCTGATCTGTTCCCCCTCTGGAGTGTAAAGGCTGGGTGTCAGCCTCCCCGACACGTACACCAGCCAGATTCAGGGACTGCCTCTGTAAAACCCCCAGTTTATGGCTATTTAAATATAGTTCAGTTTATTTAAGCTACTCAAATATTATTTGATTATTTAGAAATATTGGTAGGGGCTAACTTTAAGTAACAGTTGATCAGAAGCATAGTAGCTATAAAATTAACCCTCCATCACCATGGCTCTGGCAAGTGGCTGTATTTATTTAACACACATTAAAACCTTTTTAAATCTGCATTAAGAGAGCCTTGAGCTTGGTGAAGTCTCAGGGGACTCGGGTTGTGATAAAGTTGCTGTCACCTCTGCCCTCGGTGTGGAACGAGGCCGGGTCAGCGGAGGCTCATTTTCACCGACTGCAGCTTTAACAGGGAGCACAGAGCAAGCTGGTGAGAGGAAGGGCCAGCGCTGCAGTGGCCAGGCCTGTGACACAGGCCACAGAGGGTCCTGGCTTCTCCTGTGGCTGGCAGGTGCAGCCACGGGCCCTGTGGCCCTGTGTGGCGGCTCACCTGCGTCCCAGGTCAGGGAGTGGCTGAGGAGTGGCACTTCATGGTGCCCTGGATTGGGTCTTGCCACTTCCAGCCCAGGGACAGGGACAGGGGACCCAGAGCCTTGCTGGAGCTGTGCCTTTCACTCTGCCTCCCTGGCTTAACCCAGGAGCAGGCACCGTCTGAAGCAGGGGCCGGAGGTGCCCGAGGTGCCCGAGGCTCCTGGCGTGACGTCTGTGTCCTGTGTCGAGGCTGTGGAAGGGGCCACTCCTGGCCCCGCCTTCTCTACCAGAACCCCGGGGGTGGGCTGGCACCTCTGTGAGCCCCGGGGGGGGGGGCTGGCACCTCTGTGAGCCCCTGGGGGGAGCTGGCACCTCTGTGAGCCCCTGGGGGGAGGGTTGGCACCTCTGTGAGCCCTGGGGGGGGGTGGGTTGGCACCTCTGTGAGCCCCGGGGGTGGGCTGGCACCTCTGTGAGCCCCTGGGGGGAGCTGGCACCTCTGTGAGCCCCGGGGGTGGGCTGGCACCTCTGTGAGCCTCGGGGGTGGGCTGGCACCTCTGTGAGCCCCAGGGTGGGCTGGCACCTCTGTGAGCCCCGGGGGTGGGCTGGCACCTCTGTGAGCCCCAGGGTGGGGCTGGCACCTCTGTGAGCCCCCGGGGGTGGGCTGGCACCTCTGTGAGCCCCTAGGGGGAGGGCTGACACCTCTGTGAGCCCCGGGGGTGGGCTGACACCTCTGTGAGCCCCGGGGGTGGGCTGGCATCTCTGTGAGCCCCAGGGTGGGGCTGGCACCTCTGTGAGCCCCAGGGTGGGTTGGCACCTCTGTGAGCCCTTTCCCTTCCACCCAGAGAGAGGGTGGCTGGCCCTGGCCCCCTCCGGGGGACAGTGTGCTCTGCTGGAGCAGGCACGTGCTGTCACCGTCCGGAGAGCAGCGTGAAACTGAGTTGATTCTGTGTGCAGCGGAGCCCTCCCACCGTCCCAGAGCCCTGGGAGCGGCCTCGGCTCTGCGCTGCTCCCCTCCCTCCCCCACTTCCGCGCCCTCTGTTCGCGCAGCTGGGATTCCATGATTCAGAGCCTGGCCGCGGCCTCCCGCTGCAGAGCCAGCCCGGCCCATGGCCAACCTGCCTGGGGCTGGAGACCCCTGAGGAGAGGCCCCTGCTGGGCTCCTCTGCCCCGCTCCCAGGCCAGGGTGGGTCAGGGCTGCCTCTCCACAGGGCAGCCACAAAGTGTCTTTCAGGGGACAATCTCAGACTCCCCTGACAGCCGTCCTGTCGCGGCCTGCCCTGGTTTCAGAGTGGTTTTGGAACTGCCTTGGCTAATAGGAACGCCTGGGCACTCTGTGTGACCCTCCCAGGCTGCCTGCACTGTAGAAGGCATGGTGGTGACAGTCCTGGCATCTGCTGGAGGCCTCCTGCAGTTCCACACCTGCCCTGTAGGAGGTGCTCCCACCCAACGGCTCCATGTGCTGACTGTGTCACACTCCATCAACACACTTGGCTTTGCTGTGTGCTGTTTTGGCTGTCAGAGGAGCCACTAGATCCTGCCAGAAGTGGACACAGGTCACCAAGTGCACTGCCACCTGCCAGTCCACATGTGCTGAAAGCCTTCCCCTGGTCCACAGACAGGATGCACAGGACACCTTCTGTCCTACCTTCCATAAAGGCCGGGCTGAGGTGTGGGAGGAGGCTGGTTCCAGATAGCCAGGGACCTTCTCAAGAGGCCTGGCCCAGGCAAGCTGAGAGTCTCAGGCCTGAGGCCCCTGCTGGGCCAGCCTCTCCAGCTTTTGACCAAACTGGCAGCCTGTCTGTTCCGAGAGCCCTGCAGGCCCTGTGCACAGTGCCTGGGCCTCCTCTGCGGGGGTGCAGACAGAAGGCAAAGCCCTGGGTGACAATGGTCTCTGTGATGGAGCCCGATATCCACAGCCCAGCATGTCTCTGCCCTGGGGCGGGACTGCAGGAGGCTGTGGGCTCCTACCTTGTGCTGACGGAGCAGTGTGCCCTGTGTGAGTGCCGCCTGTCCGGTGATCAGCTCTGCAGCTTGGAGTTTTACTCCTTGCATGACGTGTCTGTCACAGGGAGGGTGGAGTGGTTGGCAGAGGCACCACCTGGACTCGCTTCCAGAGAGGTGGGAGCTCTGGTGTCATGGGCAAGAGTCCCGAGGGACACTGAGGACATCCTGGGACAGGCAGCTCCTCTCTCAGCCTGGGCACACTTGCGCGATGGCCTCTCTCGCCCTGTCAGTGTTTCTGCTGGCCTCTCTCGCCCTGTCAGATCTGCTGTGTGGCCACGTGGGGCTGGGCATGAGGGGGAGAGGAAGTGTGAGGAGGGGCAAAGCCTGGGCGAGCCCAGGTTCCCTTTGTGGCCTCCAGAGAGAGTGACCCGGAGGAAACATGGCCCCAGAGTCCAGGGCTTTCCTTGGAGAGAGGGTCGGGTCTGGGGAGGGGATGCCAGCCCCAAGCCCCACCTCTTGCCCCTGGCCCAGCCTCCCTCTCCTCTCAGTCCACTCCCTTGGCCGTGCCTCTTGCACCTTCCAGACACAAAACAGCTGCACGTTCAGGTGGCCTGCTGACCTCTCTGCTGTGTGTCCGACACCCTCCTGCTTTGGGTGGATGATGCCTCCCTGTGCTTTTCTCTGCTCTTGCCTCCCCCCAAGCCCAAGGCGTCCTCCCCAGGGGCTCCTAGTGTCACTCTGAGAGTCACATTTACCCCACTATGATGTAACTTGTTCCTTCACCTGCCTCAGACATCCTTAAAAGCGGGGTCTGCAACCCATTCATAGCATTCATCCTGTCCCTGGTGCCCAGCACAGCGACTGGCAGATGGGGCTCAGGTGCCTGGTATTGATGACAAGTGCCAAAGGTTCTCCTCATCATTATGACCACATCCCCATCTTCCCAGCACTATCACTGTGCCAGTAACCACATCCCCATCCCCATTATCATTATCACCATCACCATATCCCCACCGTCCCCACCATCCCCACCATCGCCACCATCCCCACCTCTATCACCATCACCATATCACCACCATCCCCATCCTCATTATCATTATCACCATCACCATCACCATCCTCATCACCACCATCCCATCACTATTATCATTATCACCATCACCATATCCCCACCGTCCCCGTCCCCACCGTCCCCACCATCCCCACCTCCATCACCATCACCATATCACTACCATCCCCATCCTCATTATCATTATCACCTTCCCCATCACCATCCTCATCACCACCATCCCATCACTATTATCATTATCACCATCACCATATCCCCACCGTCCCCGTCCCCACCGTCCCCACCATCCCCACCTCCATCACCATCACCATATCACTACCATCCCCATCCTCATTATCATTATCACCTTCCCCATCACCATCCTCATCACCACCATCCCATCACTATTATCATTATCACCATCACCATATCCCCACCATCCACACCTCCATCAACATCACCATCACCATTATCATTATCACCATCCCCACCCCCATCACCATCACCATCACATATCATCACCATCACCACCACCCTAACACCATTATCATCACCACCATCACCACCATCCCCACCTCCATCATCATCCCCATCACCACCATCCCCACCATCCTCACCATCCCCACCATCCTCACCATCCCCATCCCCATCATCACCATTCCCACCCCATCATCATCATCATCACATATCATCACCATCACCACCATCATCACCATCACATATCATCACCATCACCACCACCCTAACACCATTATCATCACCACCATCACCACCATCCCCATCCCCATTATCATTATCACCATCCCCACCACCATCCTCATCACCACCATCCCCATCACCACTATGACCACCATCACCATATCATCACCACCATCACCACCACCCCATCACCATTATCATTGTCATTATCCCCAACCCCATCCTCATCACCATCACCATCACCATGACCACCATCCCCATCACCATCCCCATCCCCATCACCATGACCACCATCCCCATCCCCATCACCACCATCCCCATCACCTTCACCACCAGCACCATTATCATTATCATCCCCCTCCTCCTCCTCCTCCTCATCATTCCCATGACCACCATCCCCACCATCCCCACTATCACCATATCACCACCATCCCAATGACCACCACCCCCATGACCACCATCCCCACCCCCATCATCACCATCACCACCACTGTCATCACCACCATCACTCTGCCACTACCCACTGCCATCACCATGTAAGTAACCACCATCCCCATCACTGACATCAAAGCATCACCGTCTCCCCGTCACCCATCATTGCCATCACCAGTACCTCCATCATCATCACTGCTATCGTCATCGTTATCACAGCCATCAGCGCTGGTCGGCCAGCAGCAGGGACAGGCAGTCCACAGCCGGGGAGCTTGGATGCACACATGTTTGGGTCACATTGAGAGCAGAGCCCCCTCCTGTGAGGTGGACTTACTGTTCCGAGGACGCCCCCTGCCTTGCCCCAGCTGGGCTCCTCCAGGGCAGAAGGGGCTGGGTGGGGTGGATGGCCATGGCCTGCTCTTTGGAGCCACAGCCTCAGAGGGAGGGAGGACCCAAGGATCTTTCAAGTCTCAGGGTGTCGGCTCCCAGATCTTGAATTTTGCCACACAAACTTAAAGAATAAAAGGATTTATGGGGGTTTCCAGCCTTTATTTTAATTAAACAAGATATTCTTCCCTTGATCCTTGCTGTCTCTGGACAGGGGTCCTGTGGACCCCCTCCCCCCATTAGCCTCCTCCTGTGACTCTTGTCACTGCCATCTGACTCACTTGCAGCAGCATGGGGGCGGTGCTTGATAGCCACATCAGGTCCCTTCGAGTCTCAAAGTAAAATGCTGAGTCCTCCCACAGCCACCCGCCCCGGTGACCTGGCCCTGACTCTCTGAGCTCATCTCTCTCACCCTCTCCCTGGGCATGGCTGTCTGTCACTCTGACCTCCTGGCTCTTTCTCGGGACCCTGAGCCTCTCTAGAGGCTCCTGCCCCCAGTCAGCACAGTTCTACCGCCACTGCCCTGGGTTCCCTCCTCAGAGGTGGCTCAGTTACCTACCTGAGAGAGCGTGCTGGCACCCATGTCCTCTGGTCCTCCACCCCGCCCACCTGCTTCCTCCACAGCCCCCTCCCAGAGGGCAAGCTGGCTCAGCAGGTGAGGACTCAGCTGTCCCCTGGTGTCAACAAGGACATGCTCATGGTCCCCCAAGAGGGCCACCGCTCTAGAGTGAAGGCTACCCCGGAACAACAAGGGATGGGCCACCTTGCCCCAACATCCCGAGAAGACTCCCCACTGACTGCATCTGGCTCTCAGGGTGTTGCACCCTGAATCACCTGGACCCCACTACCCTGTACCTGGCCCACACCTGGTCTGCGTCCTGCCCAGCCACACGAGGCCTATGGCCACTGCTGGACTTGGAGTGCCCCTGCTGGAGCCCTCACCCTGGACACCCGCCACAGGGCACTGCAGTCAGTGACTGCACTAAATCCCCAAATATTAAATTGATGATGGAGATCTAAAATATTAATGTATTCTAATTGAATATTCTCTGATAAATTATCCGAGCATTTGCAGCAATTTGATTTTACTTTCATTTCTTAAGAAACTTTCAGCTGCATAAATACAGCCATTAAAGCAATTCAAGCCGGGGGACATTTCCTGCTCAGATGGGGAGGGTGCACACAGGGCTGCACGTTCCCTTCCCATGACTGATCAAACCACAGAACCAGGCACCAGGTCCTTGGACGACCGCTTTCTCCACGTCCCTTGGGCTTTAGCCAGGACGGTATGAACTCCCAGTAGGACAGTGAGATGTGTGGTCACGGGGAGGCTTGGGGCAGCTGGGGACAGCCCAACCTGCTGCGCTGGAACCACTGGGGAGCACTGGCCAGGCCCCAGGTGTACCGCCCCCACCTGGGGTGGGAAGAGGCAGCCCCTGCAGGTGACGGGCAGGGCCAAGGGCCACCTTATTTCTGCATTAGGGCTTCTCCACAGAGGCTTTTCCTTGGGGCTGAGCTGATGGCCCAGGGGTGGCTCCCACAGTCAATCTTAGGTAGTCTCCCCATCCAGTCATGGTCACTGCGTCTGAACAGAGGGAAGGTGCCACATTGTCACCATCTGTTTATTGGGGAGAAAAGCCAACACGACTGGATTCTGGGAACATGTTGGCTCCTTCCCAGGGACAGTCGCTCCTTTATGCCCTGATCACCATGGCCTCTCTGGCCCCAGAAAACGCGCTCGTCAGGGATGGGAGGTCAGCAGACTCTGCTCCGCGGGGACTCAGCTAACGCTCCAACCTGTACCTCTGTAGGACATTCTTCTAATTCCAGGCATCCCAACAAGAAAAGTCTGGAGCCCCCAGAGCCGATACCGAGCCGTTATCAGAAACAGGGAGATGCACACTGCAGGCTTCAGCCCCCTGGTCTTTGTCTGGCTGATTGTCATCTTGCTGTCATGTGTCATCTACACAAGTCATACAGCCCCACGCTTCAACCCTCCGGCTTCACTTAGTGAGAAATTAAGGGAAGGTCACTGTCTTCCCAGTGGCCCAGAGAGCCTCTTCCTGTGTCTCCATCCCTTCCTGTGGGTCTGAAATCTGGGCTGATGTCACTGGGTTTCAGCTGAAGAACGTCCTTCACGTTTCCTGTAGGTGTGCTGGTGACATGTTCCCTCAGTTTGCATATCAGGAACGACTTTTCTTCATTCCACCTTTTGGAAGACATTCTGTCTGGGTGTGGAATTCTGGTCATCCCATTGGCCTGTGGCTGCCATCTTCCTCTGTGCGGCCATCGGTGGGTACTGCTCCCCTCTGCTCGGGAGGCTTCTCGTTATTGCTGAATTTCAGCAGTTTGAGTGTAAGGAACGGCTTTGTTTGATTTATCCTGTCCGGATTCATTAAGTTTTTTGGATCTATATGTTTGTTTCTCTACCAAATTTGGGGAAAATTCAACCTTTATTTCTTTGATGAATTTTCTCAATATCCCTTTTGTCTTTCTCTGGGTCCCTTGTCATTGTCCCACTGAAACTGTATGTTTCTGTCCTCCCACCAGCCATTCTTCAAATGCGATAATCTTATTGATCTATCTGCAAATGCACTGACCCTTTCCTCTGCCTTCTACAACCTATTTCTCAGCGAGGTTTTCATTAGAAAGGACGTACTCTTCAGGTCTGCCATTTCCATTTGGTTATATTTTTAAATATTCCATTTTCTGCTGTTTATTCCCCATCTCTTCATTCATTCTGACTACATTTTCTTTAAATCTTTATGTTCAGAAGAGATATTTGAAGTTCCTGGCTGCTTGTTTTAGTAAGCCTTTTCCCGGCCCCTTCTCCATCCTAAACACAGCCCAGTCCTGTGCATCCAGAGGGACAAGGGACAGAGCGACTCATCAGCACCAAGAACAGGACGCCCTTCTCCACACTCTGGGGGCTGATTTCCAAAGAGAGGGACGAGGCCTTTCCACCGAGGATTGGAATCATCGAACAGAATCTCACCATCGTTTTGTCAAATTACAGCTCAGACTGGGTTGTGATTTTCTTCAAGGGGAAGAAGAAAATGCTGGCCGATGGGTGACCGTCTTGACCATAGAAACACAGACCCCCAGCGGCGGCTGCTGGGGGCTTGGAGGCACACAAGCAGCAGGTGGCACCCTGCCCAATGCAAGACGCTGGCTTTCTGTGCCAGGAGGA
Organism: Marmota monax; assembly: GCF_021218885.2. Classification (NCBI taxonomy): domain Eukaryota; kingdom Metazoa; phylum Chordata; class Mammalia; order Rodentia; family Sciuridae; genus Marmota; species Marmota monax. The sequence goes on along the minus strand of NW_026695222.1, from coordinate 37,107,220 downwards.
CGGCACAGAGGTGCCACCAGGCCGCTTGGAAAGATGCGCGGCTGGCTGGACCACAGTGTGTCAGAGGTCACAGGCCGACTCCGTGTCCCTGCTCCACCTGCTTCCACACGAGACAGCCTTCAAAAGTAACCCAGAGAGCATCGGCCACCACAAAGAAGGCCCCTGTCCTGGGCCCCGCCTCCCTCCCTGCTGGCCTCTGCTCTGCACCGCGCAGGCCTCCAGGGATGAGGGCAGCCTCGGCCTTCCTGACACCGTGGGCAGAGCCTGCCTGGCTCTCGGCCGCCCCCCACGACCCCCATGCCGAGCAGGAAGGGCCCCACTCACCCTCACGAGCTGCTGCGGGAAGGGCCCGCGCGAGTTCTCCGGCACGTTGATGGGGGGGATGACCCAGTCTCGCTTCTGCCGCCTCAGCCCCCCGGAGCGCTGGTGCGGAGGCCAGGGCAGCAGTGTGTCCCTTGGGGGCTGGGAGGGGTCCAGGGTCACGTCTTTCTTCTTTCCTCTCTGCAGCATTGAGTGGAGGGAGAGAAGAGTCAGGGGAGTCTGGTTAAGTTTTGCACCAAGGAGAAGCATGTCTGTTACGAGAACCTGCCGCTCTTGGTAGAGGAAAGCTGGTGAACTTTGGGAACTCTGGGCAGAGTCAGGAAGACATCGGGCAAGACCCTCATCGATACTCGGGGCTGGGTTACAGGATTAGAGGGGGAGAGGCAGCTCAAGAGGGGCACAGCCACCAACAATGTCACCAGCAGGTGGACAAGGGCTCCTGTTACTTATTTATGATTTGGTGCTGGTGACTGAACCCAGGAGTTCATGCTTGCTAAGCCCACGATCCACCATGGAGCTATATATTCCAGTTCAGTAAGGGCTTTGTAAACCCCAAATAATGGGGGAAAGCATGGAAGACAGACACATTTTAATTTTAAACTCCTGTTTATAAAAATATTCCCACAAAGCAAATAATAAGTTTGGAAAATATAATGTATAAGCAATTCGATGAGTGTTAATAGCCTCTATAGAAAGAGCTCTTACAAATCAATAAGAAATAGCGAAGTATTTTTTCATAACAGGAAAAGGACATAAAAAGATAGCAAAATAAATATTAATGGCTAATAAACTTGTGAAAATGTCCACATCTTCCAGCAATAAAAAATCCAAATTAGAGTGGTGTGTCCTGTCCACCTGTCCAACTGACAAGACCAAGCAGAAATAACGCCCAACACGGGGAGCCCGTTGTGACTCAGGCTGTGAGTGGGGGCGATGGCAGGGGTGTGGGGTTTGGGTTCAGCAGATGAGAGCCTAATGTTCCTGGGCATCACTAGAGCGAGTCCCTGGGTTCTCCACACCCACCTCCTCTTTCTGAACTGGGCATGGTGGCGAGAGCTCTGGGTCAGATGACGATGAGGAATGTGGCCGTCACCTGTGTGAGCCTGCGTGTGCTGCCACTGCGGCTCCCAGAGCTGCTGGGCCCTGCGACCAGCACAGCCTTCCCCACCAGGGTGCCAGCAGCCAACCAGAGCCTCAGCAGCCCTGCCTGGGGACAGCAGCTCCGCAGCTGGAAATGCGTCCTGAGAGCCTGGGTGGACGAGGGCGTCCAGGGAGATGTGCTCACGGTAGTAAAATCACCAGGAAAACCCTGAATGCCTGGGCAAGCCCTCAGTACAGCCACATCTGGGACGCTACTGACACTGCGTGCCACTCTGGGGTCTTGTTCTGTGCTGTTGCTTTGCCCCTCTACTTGCAGGCTCCCTGGATGTCAGAGCTCACACGACGTCCCAGGGCAGCAGGCACCCACACGGTGCGCGGGTGACACATTTGTGTCCTAGTCTCCTCACAGCAAGCTTGGCCCTGCCCGGGTCCATGCTCACCTTAGTCTGAGTCTCCAGGAGCCAGAGGAGGCAGAGTCCGGTCAGCACAGCCCAAGACAGAGGGCCATGCTGGCTGGGGCACCTGACCGAGGCTGCCCTCCAGCCAAGGGCCCTCTGCAGAGCCCAGGACCCAGGCAAGGACACCTGTTGTGCTCAGCATGGTTCTGTGGGCTGCCCCTGCCTTGTGCTAAAAGACGGCGTGGAAATAAGGCTGGCACACAGAGCGGCTGCCTGCCTGGTGCAGAACCATCCTGGCACCTGCCCCTGCTCACCACCAGTGCCACAGTCCACCTGGACGAGGGCACCAGGGGCCCCTGGGCCTTCCTCCCATCGGGCCTGCATTCAAGAGTCTTCAACTATTAAAAACCCAAAGTGTCCCCTGGCTCCCCTGTCCCTCATCAGAATGAGGGAAGTGTGACGTTGTTTAATGTCAGATAAACTGGAGCCTTGTTCTGACACTTTGGTTCCAGGCTCTGGCCAAACACTGTTCCTTGCACTCTCCCCCAGAATCCTCCTATCAGCACTTCAGTGGGAGGCTCATCCCTCCACTCTGCTAGGGAAGAAGCAGGGGAACCTTGGAGAAGCCACACAGCACCCAAGGCAGAGGAGGGCCCGACCAACCCCAAGGACAGAGCACCGGCCAGGTGCCCCCTTCCAGGGCCTGGCTGTCCGTGGACCAGCATCGCTTGGCCTGTCCTCATGGGAGGTGTGCAGTGGGCAGGGCAGAAATGGATATTCCTGCCAAGAGGTGGGGGGGCGGGCCGAGGGTGCCCCCTGCCCTCGGGGGCCCCCTTTAAACCGAGGGGCTGGGAGACTCTCATCTCTCAGGCGGTCCTGGGTCAGTGGCTGGCACCAGGTGCTCGTCAGGAGCATGCCTTCTTGGCTGCGGGGGGCAGCAGCTGGCACTCACTGGGCCGCAGGGTGACTGACGGAGCTCTGCAGATGCGCCCTGCCCAGGTCCCCGGCCCACAGGAACGAGGGTCACCTGTCCCCAGGTACCTGCCTCAGGAGAAGGGATGGGCCACTTCTGTTCTGCAACCCATATGGAGGACAGACTGGCCAAGTGCGACTGTGCCCTGGGGCGAGGGGAGGGGCCTGGCCTGACGTACCACCCCTGGGAGGAGGGTCTGCAGCTGGGGCCCTCCCCTCCCAGCGTGGGGCAGAGACAGCCAGGCTCTGCAGGAGATGCTTCCACCCCAGCAGGGCTGCTGGGACCCGCACCCAGACCCCGCCTCGCACAGGTTCTGACACAGCTGGCCTCCACCTGCTCTGTCTCCATTTGCTACGGAGGAGCTGGAGTGCCGTTAATTTCCCTAGTGTTGTTTAAATAAATTGCACATATTTGCTACTATTTTAAAGCTGTGAGACAAATGTAATAACAAAATCTGGTGAAAATCAATGCCAGACCTGCACAGGCTTCTGCCTGGAAGATGCACCCACTTCTTTGGAAGAAAACCATCGATGACAATTAGCAGTTACCCTGTTGCAATAGCATGTTCTTTTGAACATGCGATAATCTGGGGCCTTTCAGACATGGCAGATAAACGCTGAGGCATAATCACAGTAGTTATCACTAATGCTCCCAGTTCCTCTTAAAACACTTCCTAGCAGTTGTCACCGCCGTTCCTCTTCATTCTGCATTTCTGAGTGAATGGTGACAGCATGTTGGGTAAGGACTGAATGTGACCTCTGCTCTTAATCAATATTACAGAGCACGTCTACATGGGTGTGCACGCAGGCACTCTGCACACACACACGTGGGGTAGGTTTGTGTAGGCACCTGTGCCTGCATGTGCAGATGTGTGGACTTGCACTAATGTAAACGTGTGCACATGCATGTGACAATGCTCATGCACTATACATCTGCATGTGTGTGTTTGTGTATTCTAGGTTGTGCACGTCCTCAGGTATGGAACATCCCAGGTTTCTCAAAACCAGCAGCCCAGCAGCCCACCAGCAGGAGGAGCTAGCCGGAGCCATGAGCTAGTGGTCCTGTAACCGTGGGTCCTGGAGGGTCTCGCTGGCCAGCTGGTCTTTGGTCCTGTGGATCTGCAGAACGAGGAGGACCCAGGAAGTCACCAGCTCTGGGGTGGTGTGACACTGAGAAGGTGTGGTTAGGAGGGTAACTTGTAGGAGCTGCTGTTATCTTGCAGGATTATTTTAGGAGAATTTTCCACGGAGCCCCAGCTTTGGCAAGACCAGGTCTGGGCTCTCTTCCCACAGCGGTCCCCATCTGGGCTGCACCGGTCCTCTGCCCCACAGAGTGGGCCCCCGACCCTGCTCCCCAGGCTCTTGGATTCTGCCCGGGTTCAGACCCTGTTCCCACCCGTACCAGCTGCCCACCCACAATGCCCTGCCTCTGGCCTCTGGTCTAGGAAGCCCAGCTCCCCCCCAGACCCTCCGGCCCGTGCCAGGCAGCCCCTGCCTCCCCAGCCCAGGTGGCTCCCCCTTCCTCTGTCCACACTTAGCCTGACCTGGAGGACAGCACTGCATCACAGAGAAAGCTCTGCCCAGGGCCACCCATGTCTCCTTAGCCCACAGCTTAGGGAGGGGCCCCCACCCAGGCGGGTCAGCAGGGTCCTGCTAGTCATCATCTAACAGCAAACTCGATGGACAGAAGAACTGCTGAGTTCCCCACCAGTTCCAGGGACCAGCCTCCAGCCAGGAGAAGGAGGAGACATGGCCTGTGGCCCTGCCCTGGGTGCTCACGGTGGCGGTGGCGGCCCAGCAACCTGACCACAGAGCTGCCCTCAGGGCTGGGCTGCATGACTTTGCAGGCGCTCGCTCATTCAGGCCTCAGTACGGCCTGCAGGGCCTCCAGGGGAGGGTCGCGCTCAAGACTGAGGGCAAGGGCAGGAGCTCAGGCCCCTGACCTGGGGTCCTGGTCCAGATGGTCCAGCCCACCTCCTCTCCCCTGTGCTAACAGTACAGAGCCAGGGTCAGGAAGGAGAGCAGGGCCAGGCAGCAGGGCTATAAGCAGTTTGGCCAACGGGAGGGGAACAGAGACGCTGGGGGGCATCACATAGGGGCAGGGCGCTGCAGGTGAGCAGGAGTGTGTGCGGGAGAACTGGCCAGGAGGGGGAGCGTGGGCTGACACAGAGCAGGACTGTGTGGACACCTCCAGGACAGAGTGGACAGCATTACATTAAAGGGATGTTTGGAGCCCAGAGGGAAAGTGGGGAGGGATGGCGTCACGGGCTGCAGAGCAGAGCTGGTCCCACGGGGGCTTGCTCCTCCTGGTCCGCAGTGAACATTCACCCCAGCCCTGCCCTCGCCTGTAGAGGGGCAACCAGGGGGTCTCCTGCCTGGGGTGGGGGGCAACATCTAAGGAGTATTTGCAGATGGTTGGGCTTCAACCATTGTCAGAAGGAGAAGGCTCAGTGACCCCGGACCTGGACACCCGGAAGGGGAGTCCTCCTGCAGCCTGCCTGCTCTGGGAGCACCAAGGGTCTGAAGGGCGGCAGGAGACGGTGTGGAGGGGTCATTCACTGGACGCCGGGGGACAGGCGAGGCGGGTCTGTGGGCAGCCTCAGCTTGGCGCTGGGGTCCATCGGGAGGGACGTGGGCGGGCCTCCTGATGCAGCCACGAGCTGGTCTCCCCGACGGCAGCTGCCCTGGTACAAGGGGGCTGTCGGTCTGGCGGTCCCACTGCTGCAAGGGTGCTGGGCCAGGAAGGAGGGGCAGGAGGAGCCCTGGAGAGGGCTGCAGATGGCGTGTCCAGGGACAGAGGCCAGGCCTGAACAGAGAAGGATGAGGGACAGACACAGAGCTGTCCAGGCAGCACCCAACACCTGCAGGGAGCCAGGGCATTCAAGGAGGCTCAGGGCTGGGGGCCAGGGAGGGAGGGGACACACGGAGGGGTCAGAAAGGTGGGAGGTGGGTGATCCATGCAGCCTGGGGGCCAGGCCCAGGAGCCACAGCCCCCAGGGGCCCGTGAGTGGGGGCACTGGCAGGGATTCTACCCTGCACATCTTGGACCCCAGGCTGGGGCAAGAGAGCCTGTCCTTCCAGCTGACCTAGGAAAGTCCTCTGCTGGGGTCCCCTGTCCTGCCTAGGTGGAGTGCCACCCCTCAGGTCCGCCCGTTCTCCTTGGAGGAGACCAAGGCCAGGACCTGGGTGCTGGGCCTCTTCCCAGTTCTCCGGACGCCCCCAGGAAGGAGTCTGGGCCCACATCCCCCCTGGAGGGCCCGTGGGCCGGGTCAGGAAGCCCATGTGCTCAGTCCTGCCCTCGCCCCTGCCCTCATCCCAGGATACCCCCCAAACCCTGCTCCCAGGCTCTGGGGCAGAAAGAACCTGGTTTCTGGGCAGCCCCTGATGGCAGGCACATCAGGTGAACTCTCCCATCTCCCTATGCCCCAGGTGTCCCCTGTCTCCGCCCTCCCCTGTGAGATGCCATCACTGGCTTTCATTACCCAAGCGATTGACTCCTTGGGAAGGTCTCTGTGTGACCCAGTTTCTCTGATTGTCACCACAGACTGTGACCTAGACCTGGAGGCTGCAGCTCTGACTTGTGCCAGAGATAACAAGAGTCCCTTGCGTGGCCAGCGTCAAGCAGAGGAGTGCCGGGGGCAAAGAGGAAATGGTGTTTTTCAAACCCCGGTTCCCTGCTCTCCTGGTCTCCAGGGCAGGGAAGCGTGAGCTGAGTGTCCTGTCAAGGACAAGAGGGAAGGTGCTGTGACAGCCGCTGCGGGAACCTGTCTTCCCCCTTCACCACCAGGTGCCCTCTGCGCCAGGCAGGAACAGAGTCCCTCCTGTCAAGACCAGGTTGGGGGTGACGAGTGCCTCCAGAAGGAAGTGTGGATAGCAGGGTGTTGCCCGTGGCTGTGGTGTGGACACAGGTTGCCCAGGAAGACCGAGATCAAAGAGAAAGTTCTGGATGGGCAGAGATGCTGCGGATCAGGCCACATCAGGTCGGCCCCCCCAACTGCGGATTTTGTTCCCTTCCATGGCTGCGGAGTGGTGGGGGACTACAGCAGGCCAGGAGATGCCACCAGACATCCTCACTCAGACTCAGAGGCTGTCATCTGTGACAGGGGAGGCCGAGGAGGACAGTGGAGCAGGTGGACCCCTTCCAGCCAGGCGAATGCCCCAGCAGAGCCGCATGGACCCCTGGACGGTACCCCTGCCCGGCTGGCTGTAAGCCCCAGCCTTGCCCCTGCCCGTCATTGCAGGACCATCTATTTGCACAGCTGGGCAGTGGGCAGCTCGTGGATCTTTCGGGCATCTGAGCTTCATGTGGAGGGCAGCCTGCCATCTGTGGTCACAGGAAGAGGCGCTCCCAGGGAGCAAGGGCTGGGAGCCAAAGGCCCACATTAGTCCTGTGGCCCTGACGACATTGTCCACAATAAGCTGCCCCTCACCTCCCACTGCACCCAGAGGTGCCAGCCACTCCCAGCTCCTCTTTCCTGGTTCCACCTGCCTTTGCCGGGGTCCAGCCTCTGGCTCCCAGGGCCCTTCTCAGGCAGCAGGGAGCACAGAGCCAGGGGCTTCAGCTGGTCCTGCAGCTCCTGCTGGCCCAGATGCTCCAGTGTCCGGGCAATGTGCCCCCAGTCCCAGCACACAGACAGCTCAGTCTCAGGGTCCTGAGGTCTGAGGTCACTGCTTGCACAGGATCAGCAGTCAGAGGGAAACACGTGGAAAGGGACATGCCATCTCTGCATTATGAATGAGCGTGACTGGGGAGGGGACAGGGACACGTCACTGTTGTTGATGGCTCTTCTGCTGCTCGGCTTCCCGGCTCTGTGGCTTCTTCAGAGCTCTGGGCTAAACAGCTTCCATAAAGGAAGCAATGCCCTGTCCCCACCCCCGTGTCCTCCTGCACTGATTTTAACGGAGGATGATCAGATTTCTTAAAAAGGGGGGTCACTAGGATCTCCACAGAGAGAGCATTTCTGTTCCTCCTCTTTCCTTTTCAATCCACCTTTGAAAAGGGCACCCTTGGCTGGTGTGCACACGGGTGTATCAACCTGTTCAGGTAGGGTGGTGTCTGGCCTGCGAGCTCATTTCCATGGTAGCAAAGGAGGGACAGAATAAAATGGTACTTAACAAACAACATAAGACAACAGAAAGGCACCCGCACTCCCCGGCACACGGGACACGAGAGCCGTTCTAAACATGTGCTCTGGGGCTCTGCCAGGGCCATGGCGGCCAGGTCACCTGCTCTACCTCCCCAGACCCAGACATGCACCCACACCTGGCTGGAGGCCTGGCTTCTGGACCCTGGCACCCAAGGCTGGCTGTCCTGGGTGCTGAGGGTGTTGGCAGCATCCCTGTCCTCTGCCCACGTGAGGCCAGTAGCCTCTCACTAGACACCCAATGGACCAAGATGTCACCAGATGCCAGGTTGAGAAAAACTTGCTCCAGAGAGTTACGAAAATCATGTGTAGCAAGGAACACGGTAAACAAAATCACCGTCAGGTGTGCAGAGGAAACGCGTTCTCCCTAAGGAAATGACACTGGCGAGTCGGGGGGAAGCGCGACCCCTGGCTGGAGCTGCAGCAGCCTTGGGCAGGACCACCCTGTGGGTGCCGCTCAGTGAGGGCCACTCTGTCTCAGTCTGAGAGCCAGGAGGCCACGCTCAGGGTGGGTGAGGCTGGGGGCCTCCGTGTGCAGACGCAGCTGCCTCCTCTGGAGTCCACCCTCTGCACCTGCTGTCCACTCTGCAAGCCCCTGGGGTTCCTGGCTCACAGAGGCCAGGGGAACTTCGTGTGCACAGGGGGCTCTGCCAGGGCCCCGAGTGGGCTTTCCTGCTCTCCAGCCACAGGGTGGGGGAGGAGGGTGCTCCCTTGAAGGGAATCTTGCTGGCCAAAAGAAATGTGTCCGCCACCTTCTGTCCACCGTGCTCACAGGGACGCAGAGGACCTTAACCAAACATCAGAAGGCAGCATGGAGAGAATGGCAGCCGTGTTGGCTGAGAAATCCCACCTTGATTTTTGCTTTAAACACCGACAGGAGGGCTTTCTTCCTGGGGGCTCTTCACAGGACCCCCACGTCACGCACTCATGCACCCGTTCACACACATGCTGATGGTAGTCTGGGGACTGTTCCGGGGACCCTCCACATGGCAGCTGATGGGAGTGATTGCTGACAAAACAACACAATGCGCCCTGGGGTTTGCAGCATGGCCAGCCGTGGGGTCGCCCCTGCAGCCAGCCGCCCATGGGCCTGGGCAAGCCACGGATGCCTCCCGTCACCCTCTATCTGCAAAGTGAAGGGCCCCTGGACACTGCTGAACTCCCTGTGCTGAGTGTCTTGGCCCGGGGACCACCCCGTGTAGCGGCAGCCCTGTTGGAAAGACGCTTGGGGCTTGAGGGCCGTGTGCAGACACGGTGGGTGATGGAAGGAGGCGAGGGTCCAGCACACACCAATCAATGGGCACTGGTGCCCTTCATGCCACCAAGAGTTGCAGCTGGATTCCCAAGGGAGCCCTGGATGTCCACGGAGCTCTGGCATGGATACCCATCACCACCACCAGCAGCAACCTCGGCTCTGGAGAAGGAACAGCCTTCTCCCCCTGGGTCTGCACGTCACGTGGGCCATCGCCTCGTGGAGAAGGAACCTGAACTGTCACTGCACACGTCGCCCAGTCCCGGGGTAAGCTGGGCCTGCAGCAGCCTCCAGGTGGTGATGTGGCCTGAACTTGGGGGTCGTGGGGTCATTGCAGTCACTAACACAGCCAGCATCTCAGAGGGAACTGGGACTTCAGGGCTGTTTAGATTGCGTGGAAGCTGCTCCTTGGCCTCCCCCAGAGCCGTCCTTTGCAGAAGGAAAAGGAATGATGCTGTTTTCTGAGGTGTGAGCTCTGTGTGGTCTGCTGCCCTGAACTCCCAGCTGCGTCCCGCTGACTGAGACTCTTGCACAGGTGCCTCAGGGAGAAGCCCTGGGACCTGCCCTCGCGGCCCTGCACCCTGTGGCATCAGTTAAAATCTTCGAGCTCTCGGGTGCCCAGGCTCAGGGCCTCAATGCCAGGCCTCTCCTGGAGGCTGCTGGCGGTCCTCGTTGGCATCCTCGAGTGTGCAGACCACCCCACCCTCTGTCTTGACCTTCACGCAAGGTTCTCCGTGTGCTCACGTCTGTGCCCAGTGTCCCTGTTGCAGAAGGAGTCCCACCTTATTGGATCTGCCTGCCCTAATGGCTTCCTTTAACTAAGTGTACCCACAGGACTGTTCCCAAATGGTCAAACGAGGTCCTGGATGTGAGGACTTCAGCATCTGCCCTTTGGGGGTCACAGTTCAGCCCACACACGTGGGGAGGTGGGAGCTCTGAGCAGAACCCAGGCCAGCACCCGCCTGGCCACCCCATGCTTCGGGAGTTCATCCTTCCTAAGTGCTGACTCGCAGGGAAGCCCGATATTAGTTTCATAAATAACAGTTTCTTTGTGGCAAACTGTACCCACAGGTCCCATTGCCAGCTGCAGCGCGACACCAGCCGGGCCACGACAGCGGCCAGGGGAGTTCCATCTTCAGTATTTACTGTGAGGCCGAATGTCCCGTGGATGCCTTAGGGGCAACTCTGCGCTCCTGTGGGAAATATATGACCTCATTTGCATTTTCTAATTGAATTGCTATCAGCTTTCCTGCAAGACTGCACAAAAAACTTCTTCCGGATTCCAGCCCTGCGGTGTCACCCTGGAAAGGCTGCCTTCCAGGGCTGCCAGGAGGGGAAGGGAGGGGAGGGGCCACCCTTCCATGGACTGTCTGGCTGGAGAGCCGCCAGCTTTACCCAGCTCCACGGAGAGTCGCTACAGTAACGGAGTGGAGGCCGCCCTACAGGAGTGGAGGCTGCCCTGCAGGAGCCTTGACAGGAGGCAGGAAGGGCACAGAGCTGGGAAATGAGGGGTCCGGGAGATGGTCCTTCAGGGATTGGCTTCAATGGTTCTTGCAGTAAAAGCAGCTCTGGGACTTGACAGCCTCTAGGCCCTGCTTTGCTGCTCTAGCACCTTCTGCTACGGAGCTCCCACTTACTGGGCATCCCCATCTGAAGCCATCTTCTGGAGCCTGGAAGCCCTCTGCTTGCACCATATGCATGAAAATGCCACGTCGCTGCAGGTTAGCGACTTTCCCCGCCCCAGGAGGCCCTGGCGCCCCTGCTGCCCACTGCATGCCTCCTACACGTCTGTGTGGCTACCTCCCGGATGTGAGGGTACAGCTCGCCTTGGCCCTGGAGCCTGCTTGCCCTTCTCAGCTGAGCACAGGAGCCCTCATCTGGCAGCTTCCAGCTGGGATGCCACACTGTCCCTCTGCATGGAGCCACACTGTCCCTCTGCATGGAGCCACCAGTTTAGGCAGCCCTGACTGTGGCTCCTGGGAGTTTTTGGTTGGGGCCACCATGAGAAGCACTGCTCTCAGCACTTGGGGAGGGGGCCCAGGTGGCAGTGCTCACGTCCATGGGCACGCAGCTAACACCACACACCTGTGGTCACTCGAGGTGGGAGCACCTGCTGCTAGGTGGGGTTTGCTCACGCTGTGCCCTCTCTGAGCCTTGGCAGAGGGTCACTGTGTGCCTGTGTCTGCCCTCCACAAGGCTCTCTGTCCTCCTTGTGAACCGTACTGGTCTCTTGCCCATTTCTGCCGGGGAATTGAGGTTCTCCCGTCATCCAGAGGGAGTCCTTGCAGGGCAGCTCACGTAGCCAGCGTCCTCCCTCTGCTGGGCTCCCCGCACTCTCTTAGATATGTGTGCCAATGAGCAGAATCTCCTATTTTTGACAGTTTTATGACCGTCTTCCTGGCCTTCAGAGTTGGGGTGTGGTGTGCTCCTCCGTTTCAAAGGCTTTTGAACGTGTCTTAACCATGTGCAGGGTCCTGCACACCTTTAGGCAGATTTACTCCCATACATGATCTTTTTTTTACTGCTGCTACATTAGGGATATGGTTTGGATCTCCTTGATGGACAGAAAGACAATGGGTTCACGTCCAGCAACTTCTGACCTCACTCGTGGATTCCAGTGACTGACGGATGACTGCCGACTCTTGGCCCTGGGTACTGTTAGTTTCATTCATCCCGATTTCTTTTTCTTGTCTGACCGCATTGGCTCGGGCCTCTGGTGTGTGACTGGATGGTCTGTCTGGTCAGCTTGCTGGTCCTCAGGGAAGACTTTGAATGCTTCAAAAGCAGATCAGATGGCCACTGCAGGTTTTCTGTTGATGTACTTTGTGATACAATGCAAGGCTCCCTTTGTTTTCCTAAAAAGCTGAATATTGTTATTTTAATCGAGGTAAAATTTTAATAACTGTTATTCAGAGGACCACACAATTTTTATCCTTTAGTCTACATTGAATTACAGTGATTAATTCAATCTTCCATTCTTGGGCAAATCCAGTTGGGTCATGATTCATCAATCTATGAAAACAGCTAAATCCAAGTTTGTTGATAATTTGCTCAGGGATTTGTATTCATTAACAGGCAAGACTGGCCCATCATTGTCTGTCACTTTTCTTAAAGGTTCTTGTTGTTTTTGGACAGTTTTTGCTAGTGTTGGACTTGGTTTTTGTCAGCATGGACGGGCCTCCAGCTGGCTTTAGACACAGTCATGTTGGATTTTGGAGGTTTCTTACTCATTTGGGGCAAATCTCTTGCCAATTTGAGACATGGTCCCTATCAGGGTTTGGGACAACAAAACTTTGGGGAAGTGACTCTTTTTGAACTCTCTGAACAAATTTGTGCAGAGTTAATTTTTACTTCTGAAAGCCTGGGGAGAGCTCACCAGGGCAGCCAAGGAGATGTTTTTCTCTGATAGGGATTTTTGTGTGTTTATAATAATAAAACAGTGAAGATTCTCTTCTGCAAGCTTTGGTAAGTCGTGTGACTGTAGGCTAGGATCCATGCCATGTGTATTCCCTAATAGTTTAGAACAGGTTTGCACTGATTTCACACAATACTGTCAGTGCCGTCTCCAGTGTCCACGTGTGGTCACCATGCCCTCTTTCCAGCCCATCTGTTCCTTCCTCGGATCACTCAGGGGTCACAGACCAGCTTCGATCAGTAGCCCCTATTTCTTCCCCCCTTCTTCTCTCACACAAACATGACATAATCCTTTTCCACCTGGGCAGATTTCTTCTAATGGCACATATGTTGTATTTTTTCCAACGATTTTACTTTCAATCTTTTTTCTAGTCTTATAACTTTTTACTAAACGTGTCTTATATCCATATAGTTGGATTTTTCTTTATTCAAATCATCATCAGCTCTTAATTAGATGTTAAGATATTTTCTTTTTTCAATAATTACGTGATATATTTGTAAATCTACCACCTTACTCAAAGAGGAATATATAGTCCATCTATTCTGTTCTTCTTTCTCTTACATTTTTTGCATGAACAGTTTTTATTTTCTAGTCTTCCCATGTATCATCTTAGAACTTACACAGCCTTGTGAGTCTTTCAGTGGATTTCTGAAGACCTTTTAACGAGTATCTTTGTTTCATCCAAGTGTAACACGGTTGATCATCCTTCATACCAGAAATCCAAAATCACAAATGCTCCAGAATTTGGACCTTTTTGAACACCACCATGTCACAGGGGAGCGTTCCACACCTGCTCCATGTGGGGGATGAGTCAGAGCCTGGTGTGAAGTCACCTCCATGCCCCCCGCATACGGCATATACGGAATCTTGTGTGTGAACCCGGGTCCCATCCGGGAGTCCTCCTGTGTGGGCGTGTGTATTCTGAAGCTCGAGAACACCCAGGTGCTCTGGAGCCAGGTGCTGGGGCGCTGGAGTGCCCACGTCTCTCTTGGGCTCCGGCTGCCCTTCCGGAGTTCACACGGTTCTGTGGGGTGCTGGAGCACCCGCTCGTGCCCAGCAGAGGCCGTGCTGCCGGGCTGGCCTGCCTTCCCTCTGTTCAGCGGCTCACAGTGCCTGGCCCTCCTGTGTCTCCACCGCACCCTACTTGTCTTCCGCCTCAGCAACACCACCTGGGTCCTCGGCCACCTCATGTGCCCACGCATTTTCAGCTGAGTGCTGGACGCTGTACACAGGACTGTGGGTGTGGCTGGAGGCCTGGGTGCTGTCCTGCTTGCATTCACCTGTTGGGCAGGTGGACTCTGGGAACCTGGTGTCCCCTCCACCCATTTACAGAGTAGACATTTGAAGGTTGGCATCGATGCCTTTAAGGGTGTATCCACAGAGTGACCTGGGGTCCCACAGTTGGCCTTCTAGGTTCCAAACAGCCCCTGGCTCCCTGTCCCCAGCACTGCTCTGGCAGGCTAGTGGCTGTGAGGAGCACAGGGCCGTGAGGGCTAGGACAGTGTTGGTGGCCCTACTGCTGGTCACCTTACCTCACTGAACGCCACGGTGTCCCTCAACAACTCTGCACAGACGTGCAGCATTGCCACCCACATTCCAGGCAGCCCCCACGTCCAGCTCGCCTGCCAGAGGAGCTCGACGGGACTCTGCGCCTGGGCTGCTCGGGCCCTTGCCTGCTGGGCTCAGCCACCCCTGCACGGAGCTTTCACTCCTTCCCAGAACGTCAGTTCTCTCCTGCCACCAGGGCCTGAGGTGACGTGGGTCAGCAACCCCTGCCTCCAGGGACACGGTTAGGGTTAGCGGAGCTGATGCCCTGAGGGGGTGTAAGTGGGGCCCCAGGAAAGTCGGGGAGGAAGCCACCAGCAACTAAGGAGACCAAGACCAGGGGCAGGAGGGGGGCTGCAGAGACTGCCCCCCCCCAGGTCACACAGCACGGGCCCGGGGGGAGGGCTCCCTACTCTGATCCTGGAGGTGAGGTCTGCGTCCCCTGCCTCAGGGGCTGGCAGTTCCCAGGCCAGCTGGCTGTGGGTTGGAAGTGCACCCACTCCGAGGCTGCCCACCTCAGTTGCCACCAGAGCCTGCACCCTCCGTGGAGGGTCAGGGATTCGTTCCGTCACAAGAGTCCTGGCTGTACTTCCAGTTAGTGGCTTCTGAGGCCCCCACGCCATGAGGCTCTGCCTGCAGCTCATGGGCGCCAGGCGTCTGCACCACGTGGGCTCAGGGTGGCCTAGCTCGTGAAGCCACCCCGCCACTGGAGGGAAGGCCCCGTTGGGATGGGCCCCCAGGCATGGCTGGTGAAGTCACCTGGGAGACGGTGGCGGGCTCGCTCCCTTCCTCTCCCTCTCTTCCTGCCTCCATCCCCTGATGGGTCTTGCACCGGCTTCCACAGTCCCCCTGCCCGTCATGCGGTCTCTGCCCTGTTTGTCATCCCTTAGGCCCTGAGAGCCACCAGGGGTGGTGGGCGCAGCGCCCAGGCAGGCAGGTCACAGAATGCGGGGCGTCCATTTGGAAGTGGACACGGGGAGCCTCCTTCAGATCCCACAAGGAACACCTAGCAGGTGGCACAGTTTGGTGAACCAAGCTCCTTGGGTGGCCACCTGGTGACTCGCCTGTGCCGGCAGCCCTGCCGCAGGACAGTGTAAAGGCCAGGGTCCCTTGTGAGGTGTGGCTTTCTCTGCTGGCACAGACATGGAGCTGCTGAGCCTCATCTTCAGGGGGCCTGGGCGGAGGCTCTGCCCAGGACCATGAGGGCAGCGGGGAGCCTGGACTCTGGGTGTGGGCCCTCCCTCCATGCGGCCACCCCTTACCTTGTGTCCAGGGTGCGAGGACCGGGTCTGGGCCACCAGCAGGCGCACCACGGCGTCCCATTGCTCAGCTGTCCGGCGGTCCCTTGCGGTCACTGTGAAGGCCACCTGCTCAGAGGGGATGCGCAGCTCCCGGGTGGCGTAGACTGTCCCGTCTGCCCCGACTTTGAAGTCCAGGCTGTTGGTCTCATATTGCATCCCCTGGCTCCCCAGACAGCTGCTGAACTCAACTGGAAGAGGAGGGGGGAGACGGTCAGGGTGGCCAGGCGGGCCAAGGGTGGCAACAAAGCCAGCGCATCCTGGGTCTGCAGAGAGCCTCTGGAGGAGCTCACTGAGTTCTCCACCCCACTGAGAAGGCCGCCTACTCCATCGCTGCCCCGAGGGACCCCACTGTCCTAATGCAGCTGCTTCCCCTCGGCAGACGCGGCTCCCCGCGCTCCCTTGGCATTCGCCACAGTCTGTGAGTGCCCGGTGGGCACCACCAACCCAGAGACACTTCCTGGTCACCCCCTTGCCTCACGCAAACCCCCGCTGCCTGTCAAAGCCCTGATGGATCTATTTCCGCCCAAGAAAACTGTGTGTAGGAAGGAAGCCGAGGAAGCTGGCATCCGGGGACTGTCCCTGATGGCAGGGGAGTCCTGGGAGCAGAACTCAGATTGGCTCATTGAGCAAGAATGGCGGCTGTAAGAGGCCTGGGGCAGGCCGGGTGGGGGGGACCGGGCAGGCCTGGCCCAGCCACGTGCTTTCCTGGTTGGTTGCCAGCGGAGTGGAGGAGTCGGTCTAGTGACACCGCAGGGTACCACACATCGCTTTGCTTCCAAAACATTAATCGCGGAACCAAGTTGCCAGCCCCTCCCGTGGTGCCAGCACCAAGGCCACTTTTAACTCGGTTGCAGAGAAAGACGACTCAGGAGCAGCACATGCGTGGGCCACATTTGTGCATTTCTGACACGTGTTTTCCACAGATGTCGCCTATCTCCACGGTCAATCACAAAGCACCACCAGCCACTGTCAAGACTGCTGATAGAGGCATGGGACAGTCACCCAGTGTTCGTCAAAATGTGGGCTCCAAGCACCTGGTGGAGGGCTTCTCTGAGGAATGCCACTGTCACTGCGTGCATTATTTAATGACTATTTATTCCAAAGCAAACACAGCAGGGCGACTCGCAGCTGCGTCTGCTGAGCGGCTCCCGCGAGCCCACCTTGGACTGGGGACCTCACTATTCAGGTGTCTCCTGGTTCCCGACACCTCCCGCTCGTGGGTGGAGTATAAGAGGGTTTTTAAATGTGCAGGCGCCAGGGTTTCCCCTGGTCCAGAGCAAGCCGGCCAGCCCCAGAGCTCCGGCAGTGACTCTGCTGACCATGGGGCGCACAAGGCCCGGGCTGCGGCTCCCTGGGACAACCCCGCCTGGAAGGACGGGGCAATGACCATTTTTTCCAGGTGTCAGGAGAATCCCAAACTGCTCTACAGCACTGTTTGCCCCAGTGGTGAACAGACTGGAATCAGCCACAGACTGAGGGGTCAATCCTCTCTGCCACCCAGCAGCCACTGACCAGGATGCAACAAGAGCTGGCGCCTGGCGGGAGGGGAGCATGGATCACAGGCAGCTCCTTTGTTCTCGGAGAGAGAATTTCTCTAAGATGGACGGACGGAGCGGACGGCAGCAGGAGGGATGGTGCTTCTGTAGGGGCACATGACCGAGCGGCTGGGTTTTATAAAAACAGGCACAGAGCTCCCGCCACCTCTCCATGAGCACCACACTGCCCTGGGGAGGAGCGCAGCATCTGAGCTGCCCGCACAGGCAGCCGTGGAGCCACCGTCCTCGGACGTTCCCATTTTACATATGAGGAAACTGAGGCTCAGGGACATGCCACACCTTCTTGAGGTGACAGGAACAGGAGGGATTTGAAGCTCATTAGAAGATCTCAGTGGACCCTGGGCCTCCTCTTGCCCGGCTCTGTGAGGCTGGCTGGAGAGCCATCACACCTGGCCCTGTCCTTCAGCACAGCTGTCCTTCAGCACAGCTGGCCTTCAGCACACCTGGCCCTGTCCTTTATCACACCTGGCCTTATCCTTCGTCACACTTGGCCCTGTACTTCAGCACACCTGGCCCTGTCCTTCGTCACACTGGGCCAGACCTTCATGACACCTGGCCCGAGTGCCTCATGACTTGCTTCAGTGAGACACAGGCCCCAGGACCAAGGCCCTTAGCCAAGGTCGCATGAGCTTGTCCACTGCATACCTGCTGGGCTCCCCCTAGCACCTGGCAGTGGGGTTCCACCTGGGAATGGGACAGAACCCAGGCCCTTAGGGGCAGTGACAGGGCATTGGCCTGCCCAGTTGCTATGGAGTCAAACTGGAGCCCTAGCCAGACTAGGGACTCCTGAGGTGGGCATGTGGGGTGGCTGGCATGTGGGGTTCCATCTCCGGCTCTGCTGGGGACAGGCTGTGGAGTGTCAACATTGGAGTCCTGGGCATCTCTGATGTTAACAGCCACTGAAGTGTACGGCAGCATGGTGAGATCATGTTATATGAATTTTACCTCAATTTAAAGAAAAGCATTTCAGTGGCTTTCTGAGCCCTGAGTTCTTGGCTGCTAGAATGACAGGGAGCGGGTGCCTGGGGCCACCAGTGTCCCGGTCTCACAGTGTCCCTGGATGGGTTGGGAACTCCACCGTCCTTCCCTCTCCCTCAGAGGCCTCTGGACCTGCCAGGGCAGGGGCTGTGCACCTGGCAGTCCACATGCCCCTCAGGGGAGGACCTGGGCTCGCTGGCAGGTGGAGACAGAGGAACCTGATATCTGGGAGGAGAGTCCCCAGTGCCACAAAGGACCAAGTCCCAGAGCCCAAGCAAGGCGGAGCTCGGCGCCGGGGAGCCACAGAGCAGCACACAGAGCCTCAGCCAGTGGAGGTGCCTTGCCGGCTGCAGCCCTAGGAATCGGTTCCCACAGGAGCTTGGACGTCTGATCTGCAGGAACTGTGCACACCACAGAGAGAACATGGTGACAAGTCTGCCTCTAGAGTCCCTGGGAGTCGCGCACCCCAGTGGCCAGGTGCAGACCGCGGCAAGGAGAGGACCTCTGCCCTGGTCCAGTGATGGGGAATCAGCTCCTGAGACTTACGGGTGGGTCCCCTCTCGGCAGGGTGCAGGACCAGCCCCACGGGTGCCACCTCCTCCTCCCAGGGAGCATTCAGGGCCCAGTTCACCGGGGCCAACGAGCAGGGCACAGGAAGCCCACTCCGCCCAGGAGTCTCGAGTGTTCAGAGAACTTGCAGCCGGGCTCCGCACATGTCAATGAGCCCAGGAGGGGTGCCGGACCCTCCTGGCTTCAGTTCTGAAACCCAAGGATCGCCACTTCCCTCCCTGTGCTCCACCAAGCACTGGCAGCCCTTCTGTCTCTCCAGGATGGTGCCCACGCCCCCTGGCCCTGCCTCGAGGTGCAGAGCCTGCTACAGTGCGTTGGGTGGTCGGAGAAGGGGCAGCTCCTTGCTAGGAGGCTGTGGGCTTTATCTCACTGCTTTTAATTGCTGGCTCTAGGGAAGTGGGCGAGTGGGGACAGGTATCGAGTGGCACATGGTCACTACTTCCCTGTCTGCAGAGGCAGTCCGTGGGGGCAGCAGGCCACTGTGGCCCTAGGACGGGCTTACAGGGGAACTGTGCTGTGGCCACAAAGCAATGCTCTGATCACACATTGGAACCCTGCACTTCTGAGGTGGTGAGAGAGAGAGAGAGACTTTGGAGCTGGCAGCAGGGCTCCAAGGAGCCGGGCCGGATGTGTCTTTAAAACACAAGAAACAGGACCCAGGAGCGGGCTATTTTTAGAGCTGCCAGCCTCTCTCTCTCATTAGCGACTTGCACATCAGGACTGCTAATGAAATCATTGGCAATTAAGGCTCAGGTGGAGAGCGGCTCTCTCTGTCCTGAGAGGCCCCACCCACTGCTGCAGGGAAGGGCCTCCGGGTGGCTCCCGCCCTGGTCGGCTCCTGCTCCATTTTAGCAGGAGTGCAGCCTGTTTCGCCTCCCGTCTCTGCTTTGCTCCTGCTCTGGCTTCGTCCCTTCAGGCTGGGGGTGTGGGGGGTCATGGTCTCTTCCCCTCCAAGCTGTCACAAAGCTGCTCTTGGCAGGAAAGGAGAGGGGAGGCTGGGGGTGGGTCCCTGGTGCCCACGTGGAGCTGTGAACCCAGGCAGTGCCCCGCTGGAGGGGAAGGAGCTCTGGCAGAGAGGCCCCAGGGCCTTCTGTCCCCCGCCTGCCACGCAGCTTGGCAGGGCCGGTCCTAGGCTGGTGTCTGCTCGTGGGTGGCAGAACCTGGGTGCGGGCTGCTCCTGAGCTGGTGGGACAGTGAGGACGTGTGAAAACCGCGTGAACAGGAGGTTTCACGACCCCACACCCCTCAGGACGGCTTTCTTCACCCTCTGTCCTTTTGAATTAAAACCATACACATAAATAAAAAATGTGTCTCTGCCCCCGACTGCCCACGTACCACCAGGAGGGAAACTTAGAGGGGAGAGCTAAGAAGCAGACTCCTCCACACCCAGGGGCGGCCCGGGTGGGGGCCTGTGCCTGTGTCCCTGCAGGTGCCCTCAGCCTTGGCATGACTCTCCTGGGAAGAAGGCCTTGAGCTTGGAAGCCGACTCTGGGCCTGGGAACGGGCAGGGCTTGGCCTTCCCAGGAGAGGGCCGGCCGGAGTCCGAGTCTCCGCCAATCTCAGTGCACACTGTCCAGAGCCCCCAGGGTTCTGAGTGAGGGGCCTTTGCCGGGATCTCACGGGAGACAAGTCCTGACCTCTGCCACCCCCAGCCACTGCTTCAGCCCTCAGCTGGCCCAGAGGTGAGGGCGCACACGTGTCACTCTGGGTTGGGGTCAGGCAAGGGCCAGGGCGGGCGGGACGGCAGCTTGGAGCAGGGGAAGAGCACTGGGGTGCAGGAGCCCCTGGGCCTCCCCTCCGTGGGTGCGCGGGCACTGGCAGCCGGCAGCCCATGCATCTGGCTCATCTTCAGCTGTAGGTTTCTGGAGCCAAATCCAAACACGAGCCTGAACTTTACCAGCCTGGCTCCCTCCGCCAACATGCGCAGGTCGGCTGCCAGCCATTTTTCTGAAGTAAATAAGAAATGCAAACACGTTTCTCCCGTAGCTCACAGCAGCCTGCCCCGGCAGCCTCTCCCCGGTCGGTCCTCTGCTCAGGCCTCGTCCCAACACTCCTGTGGCTTTGGGATGCTGGGGGCCTTGAGATGGGCAGACTCTCAGGGTGTCTGTGGGCCTGGAGAGGGAGCGTCTGGTGTGCACCGGGCCCTGCATGTTCGTTCCTTAGTGGCCCCGGGCAGACCCCACCTCGAGCAGAGCGACCGGGCTCTCAGAAGGCTCTGGGTACCCAGGGAATAGAAGCTGACAAGGAGGCGTGTGAGTCTAACGTGGCACCAGCTGCTGCCTGGGGGGGCTTCTTGGAAGGGGAGCTGGGCAGGGACCCAGGGGAGAGCAGGACCTGACCCCCACGGCCCAGAGGCCACCCCACCCGAGCACGGTCTGCGAGTCCCCAGGGGAGTCTTGGGGAGGTTGAGCAGAGGTGGGGCTGCTCCTTCCCAGGACTGGATGCTAAGGCCTCCGTGGGCCTCCGTGGACGTCTGGTTCCTGGGGAAGCAGAGGTCAGTGAGGAAAGCGAAGTCCACCCCGACGTGGGAAGAACTCCACAGCTCTGCTTCACCCACGGAACTCGTGACATCGCGGGAAGCAACTGCAGCTCGGGGCAGCCTGCCGACAGGGCTGGGCTCGGTTGCCACGAGACTTGTCACCTGAAACGCCAGGGCTTGATTTCTAGTCACACGCCTGGCATGGCGGCGGAGGGACCCCTCTGCTCCTGTGACAGCTGAGCAGTGGCGTGGCGTGGCGTCCAGGGCAGCACACCCAGCTCCTGAGGCCCCGGGGGGCCACACCTCCTCCTCTCCCATGTCACTGCCGAAGCCACCCCTGGCTTCCAGGGAGGGAGGAGGTAGAACCAGGCCGCGTGGGCTCTGTGTCGGGGACACGTCACTATGACATGAGCGGCAGCAAGTGCTCAGCCGGTGGCTCCCCGACTGCCAGGGTGGGGGTCCTGTGACTGCTGCCCTGGGCGACGTTGCCACCCCTTTCCTTCACAGATGGGAGAGCCCCTGCACACAGGCCACCTGCCCTGCTTCCCTGCGTCCAGACGGCCGGTCTCCAGGCCTCCACACCAGGGCAGGGCACACGGGCGTGCCTCTGAGCTCCACCCGAGTGACTGGATTTGTGGCTGGCCGAGGGAGTCAGCGTGGTGGCGACCGCCCCGTGCCTTGTGTGGTCCTGCCCATTCCAAGAGTCCTCAAAGCTGCTCTCCAGAGATACAGCCCACACCTGCCCCAGGGAGCCCTGCGCCCAGGGCATGATGCAGATGAGGCGCTTCTCCTGGGTGATCACCCTGCACAGCTTCCACGGCGGATCTTGATGAAGAACCGCTGTGAGGATGCGGGAGGAAGCCCAGCCGAACGCATGATATCACGGGGTGCTCTCCTGGGGGACAGGGGACTTCACAGAAAGGTCAGTGGAGCAGGGGTGATGTTTCCCCAGTTATTCAGACACTGGGAACTGGGAAGGCAGGAGGCACAGGAGGGTGCGGGCATCTGTCCTCCATCCTGTGGGCTCTTCCCTGAGGCGGTTGGCCAGCCCACCGTGCAGCCCATCATCTGGGCCACCTGCCTGACCCTCCCACCAGCACAGCCCACCGATAGTCGGAACTCCATGTGTCCCAGTGACTCTCGGCTCCTGCGAGGCACAGCCCAGGACGGCGGAAGAAGGTTCCGGGCTTTCTTTAGGAAGGAAAGGCTCTCAGAGAAAGGTGGCCTTTGGACTGCACCCTCCCGGCCTCTGAAGGAGAAGGCGTGTGGAGGATGTCCAGGCACCCGGCCTACTTCCTGGCTAGCACCTGCTCTGCGCTGAGTGTGACCAGGCCAAGCAGCATGCATGCTATCTGGGAAGAGCTCAGGGCTGGCGCCAGTGGGCTGAGCCGTGTGGCTTCAGGAGCTGGGTGTCTCTGGACATCATGTCTGACCAGCGCCAGCCCTCAAGCCCCCAGGCCCGGGCTGAAGCCCTGCAGGTTTGCCGACTCGCTGTGGTGAGGGAGACTGGAGCCATGGCTCCTTCTTACATGGAAATGACGACCTCCACCTGGAGGGCGTTTGGCGAGCAAAGCCGGGGACACCCCAGCACAGTGCTGCCACGTGTGGGTGATCCAGGGAGGAGCGTGTTTGCTGATGGCCACACCATCACACGGCGGAGAAGAGCAAGCCACCGTCACACAGGGGATGAGGCAGTGAGCACGGGCAGGAAGGCGCCCCTGCACCTCTCCCTGGCAGATCTTGAGGGGGGTGTACAAGGGCAGAGGCTGCCAGGGCAAGATGGCCAGTGAGGGGGCAGGGCAGGGCCAGGCCAAGGAGCATGGGGTCTTCCAAGGAGGTCCACCTCCTGGTTTATGAAAGTGCTCGGGGACACAAGTGGGGGACCCAGTCAGACAGACACACTCCTGCTCCTGAGCAGGGATCCAACAGAAACTAAAGCTGACGTGGGGGCGGCGGGTGGGCACACAGCGAGGGGCGTGGACGGGAGGAGGGGAGGGAAGGAGGAGGTTCCAGGAGCCATGAAAAGAACAAGCCGACCCCCCACCAGACTCCGCTCGGGCCCCTGCTCTCCGGAGGAGTCCGTTACGGTCACTTTTGCTGCTTGCTCGCCCTCTCTGTGGCCTTTCTGCAGTTCTGTGCTGAACGGAGACGCTGAACCCAGGACCCCTGGGTGGTGACACCTCACGGCCCAGCGCTGGCTTCGCGTCTGAGTGGCACAGCCGGCACAGCAAGGGCCCGCTGCCCCTCTGCGTCCCAGCAGCAAGCTGCTTCCCACCACAGTCCAGGCTGCAAGTGCACCTCGACTTAAGGCACGATTACAAGGGAAGCAGGAGCTCCCAGGGATCATCCACTCCCCAGGAGGAACGAACAGGGGAGCTTCCTGTGGGACAAGGTTAACAGACGCTTGCACAGGACCCCAGGGGCTTCCCCAGCTCCCCCAGGCTCGCCCCCCCATGGCTTTACAGGTGAGCACAGCGCAGCTCTGCAGGCTTTGTGATCTAAAGTAGCAAGTACACAGAGGACCCAGATAAGGACTGGGAGGAAGCATTCTGTGTTGGGTGGAAAGAGAAGCAAACGAAGGTTAATGTAGTTAGTGAAATATTTCCAGTTATTTCATGCAACCCTTTTGCAATATCACTAATGTTTTTGCACATTTCACGCTTTTCTGGAGGAAAAGCAACCTCTGTGTTTGAAATCAAGGAATAGAAGCCTCACAGCCTCCGCGGCTGTACCCGGAAGACCCAGCAATGACACGGAGAAGTCCTCACGTTGCACTCGGAAATCCAGAGGTGAGCTGCATCTTTCTCTGAGCTGGGCTTGAATAAAAATCACCCAGGCAGAAACAGATCACCAAACAAAGCCCTTGGGGACAGCCTCCTGGGGCTCATAGTGCCAGTCCTGACACAGGGGTGGAGACATGTGGCTGCAGGCATTATTAAGAGACGGGGCTACAGTTTGGAGTCTTCCCTGGGCAGGACTTGCACGACTTCTGTGTGAAAGTCCTGCCCTGCAGGAGGCCTGGGGGCAGGTGGGGATATCTCAGACAGGACAAGGCTCAGCATCCCAGAAGGGCCCCCAGCAGAACACGCGCACCTGCAGCCCGCAGCCCCAGGGCCAGGCGCCGGGCAGCCTGCTGGGTTGGGATGTGCTGCTGCCTTGCACAAGTGTCCTTCTTTCTGCTCTGTTGTGCACGCTTTGCACATCTGCCCAGGCAGAGAGGGACTAGGCTCCTCCAAGATGTCAGGAAGAGAAGACAGGCGGGAGTGGCTGCAAGGGAGAGAGCAGCTCTGTCCCACAGCCTCCTCAGCCGGCCTCGGGCATCTTCTGTCCTTACTTGCCAAGCCGCAGACGGGGACGGGGCATCCTGGGAGCTCGGAAGCTTCTGCTGCTGCTTCTGCTCACGCTACACGTGACTTCCTGTCCCCTGACAGGAGCCCAGGCCACCTCGGGGAGCTGGATGTGCAGGGTTCACTTCCCGGGGTTGCCCAGGCCCGGGTGTCCCAGGGCGGGGCTGCCCTGAACTGCAGCCCAGCAGGAGGCAGGGGTGCTTCACACCAGCGGCTGCCCCTTTTTGCTTACCCTTTTGGTCCACCCCATCCAGCCCAGTGCTGCCCGAGGACCAAGACCGCCTGTTTGCCCAGGCCCTCCATCGCCACTGCCCTCCCTCCTGCCGGGCAGCCACCATGGCACCTCTGGGGGCCTCCTATATGTGGGGCTGGGCCCTCTTTGTCTGACTACCCGTGGTCCCAAGGCCTCTGCAGGGCTCCACGACCCTGAGTCAGGTCCAGGATCTGAACTCAGCCCTCCTGGCCCACAGGAGATGGCCTCTCCAACTCTCAGCCCTGTGTCCATAGTGAGGCCTCCCACCCCCGCGCTGGCCTCGCCTTGCTGACTGGCCCTTTGGTGACTGTCTGCAGCCTGCGATGCTGGTTGCAGGGTCCAGCTACCTGATATTGGTCCTCCGTGGCCCCTCAGCCCTGTGCGGGGCTCCCAGCAGCTCATGTCCATGTGCACCCTCCCCCGGTCAGCACCCCAGGGCATCTGTACCTTCTCCCCTCAAGGCACCTGCCCTTCCTTCCCCCGGGGAGCCATCACTCCCTCAGCCCCCTTCCCTGACCACTCTGTCCTCGCCCTCTAGCTCATACCTGCTTTATTTTCCTGCTGGGCACGTGGCAGAGTGACAGTGCTACGGGATCTGTGGGTGGAGGCCAGATAAGGCCGTCATCTCAGAACCAGAGGCTGCCGCCTCACATACAGAGGGCTGGTGCAGGTGGATTAAGTTAAGGATCTTCCAGTGGGAGATCGTCCTGGATTATCTGGTGGGCTCTGCTCCTGCGGCTCCCAGCCAAGAGAACTGGACAGTGAGAAAAATCCCGCTCAGCCTTTGTCTCAAAGTTCTCAACTCGCTGCAGGGGGCCCCTTTTCACTTCAATACGCAGATGGTCCCCCCGATCCTGCTAATGAAAAACTCTCACACGCTACAAAAACAGACGTGATCATCTGTTTCCCAACATTCTGAAAAAGCCCACGGAGGTGTAAGGTGCTACGCAAATGAGAATAATTAGCTCGTGCCATCTGGTGGAAAGAGAAAAAGGAACGAAAGACGACCCCCTGCCTCCGGTCCACGCCACAGCCTCGGGCTCTGGGAGGGCGAGGGGGTCTCAGGAGTGGCAGATGCCACCGTGCGTGGGTGTCCTCTGCTCTTCCTTAAGAACCTGCATGCTCCCCGGCTTACCTGGCCAAAGAGACCACCGTGAAGGAGTGACCCCAGCTGGGGCGTGGCTCAGGAGGGTTGCCTGCCTGGCATGCGTGAGGCCTGGGCTCATGACCAATCTGATGTTTGGATGGCACTTCTGGTGGTCTGGGGTCAGTAAAGCCCCTGGAAGTGGCCAGCTGTACCCTCTGGTGCTGGGGCTGTGCCTGTCTCCTTGCTCATTTGCCAGGCTCTGACTCTGAGACTGACAATATTGGGTAATGCTCATGGGTGGGAGCCACGGAGCTGGGGGATCTGCTGCAGGGCCCGGCCTGGGATCAGCTCCTGGCAATTCACTGTTACCATATATTACAGAAGTGCCAGCATGGGACAGAGATTGGACATTAAAAGCAAAGGCTGATCCGCAGCCAGATGGACAGAGCATGGGCTGGTGCTTGGCCAGGGCCCCTACAGGGCCACCAACTCTGTGGGCAGGGGCCCGGCATGGCTTCAGCAAGCCTTCCTGAAGGAGGTGACACAGGGACCCGGGGCAGGGGGTAGGAGCCTCAGAGGAGTGGGACAAAGGAGGAGCCCCCACCGTCTTCCCCGACCAGCCTGGCCAACACCCTGCTCCAGGCAGCCAGCCCTGAGACGGCACCCATCCCTGCCTCCTACGCACAGGGTGCCGCTCCCCCCTCACCAAGCAGGGCCAACTTGTGACCACTAGAAGATCACAGAAATGACCACGGATGGCTTGCAAGACTGGGCCTTCCACCTGTGGTCTCTGGATGGCTTGAGGGTTCCCAGGCAGCCCGTGGACAGGGACCCCGTGGAAGGACCCGGAGCCTTTGCCAGCAGTCAGGTTGGAAGCAGTTGGATCTCTAAGCCCCGCCGAGCCTTCAGGCGGTCAGCTTGACCCGAGCCAGAGCAGCCCACGAAGCCGCTCACCAGGTCCTGAGCCACAGGACGGGGGGCCGAAAGTGCTAACTTTGGGGTGATGGGTTACTTTTGATACTCGACCCCTTGTAAGTGCACGAGGTCACTTTCCACGCAAAGGAGGGATCTGGCCAGGCAGCCCATTCCCCTCCACTCCCGGGAGGAGCCCCACTACCCAAGGGGGGCTCCCACACGCACCCTCACGCTTCCCTGCTCTTCCTCAGCCTGCAGCATCCTGCCCGTGTCCCCCAGGTTGGTCCCTGTGGGTACCAGCGCTGACCTCCTGGCAGGCAGAATGGCCCTGGCCATCAGTGTGGCCCTGCCACAGGCCTAGCAGGCAGGAGGGCAGTAAGTACAAAGGACGGGAGTCCTGAGGCTGAGTCCACCGCCTCCCGGAGGACGGAGGGTCTTGCTCAACAATGCAGCGGCAGGCGACCCCATCCCCCGCCTCGTGGCTCCTGTGGTATCTAGGGACCGGTCAGCCCGACTTGCCCCAGGGCCTCAGGACACCTTCCTGGCTTCTCCGTACACCAAGATCTAGTCTGGCTTTTCGTCCACATTTCAGGAAGAACAACAGAGGAGGCTGCCAGAGCCGGGTTCTCAGGGGGGCTGCTGAGGGCCATGCGGGAGGCTGGGCTGGGTGGTGGCGGGTCCCAGGGACATCCAGCCGCACTGACGTGGAGGAGGAGAGGCCGCCACACAGGGCCAGGTTTATCTCCAGCATCTGAATCCAAACAGCAGCCACTGACATGGTGAATCACCTGGAGTCTCCGGAGAGCAGACCCCCACATGACGCACGGCTACTTCAGGGACACTGCGTAGGAATTAGGTCACTGGCCCAGGGCCCAGCACACCCCCACACAAGCACAGCCTCGGGGCAGGGTAGAGCCGTCCACAGAACACAGAGTTCTGTGCCACGGTGTTGGCTATTTCGCCAAACTTGGGGTGTTCAGAATCACAGGTTTGGTCCCCGAGTCTTCCGTAAAGCAGGGCCAGGGCAGGGGTCTGCCTTCTCAGCTGCTCCTGCACACACAGTGCCCAGCCCTGGGGGACGTGGCTGCCTGAGTGAGCAATGGAGGGAGGGGGCAGAGGTGGAGGGAGGGGGCAGAGGTGGAGGGAGGGGGTAGAGGTGGAGGAGGGGGCAGAGGTGGAGGGAGGGGGCAGAGGTGGAGGGAGGGGGCAGAGGTGGAGGGACCGGGGCAGGGCCAGTGAGACCCAGATGCAGACCCCCGAACCCTTGCCACAGAAGGCCACTGCAGTCTGTTGCCAGTGATCAGGGCCTCAGGGTGATGGCTGGGGCCGCTGGGGGTCTCGGGCTCCTCTTGATTTCCTTGGCCCCCTCAATGTCCCTCCAGTAACACCAATCCAAAGGCAGCATTGGCCAGCTGTACGTTTGTCACTTGGGCTAAGCCCCAGTCACACGGGGAACAGGGAGCAAGCAGTCAGCCCCCTGGGTCCCCTGTGCGGTGAGCAGGACCGTCAGACCCAAACCCAAGCTGGGCATGGAAATCCGCAGGCTCCTCAAGGGAACAGAGCAGCGTGGAAGTTCCAAGAGGCTCGTGCCCTGCGCCTCACACGGGCGTGGGCAGGCTGGGCGTGGATCTGTCACTGGTGATGTGGTTCTCCCTGTTGGCACAGCTTGTGCAGCAGGGCCAGGCTCCTGGCAAACGGAGCCTCTTGGCTATTCTGCGGGTGTCGGTGCATTTAAACCCCCTGCTTCAGACTCAGGGCTGCTGTGGGCGGAGAGGGCAGCCTGCTGGTGGGAGCCGGGCTGGGAGCCCTGGCCATGTGGCAATCGCCAGCCTTTTACATCCACCCCATCTGGACCCGCGGGGCTCAGCCCATGAGGCTGGGTCTCCTCGGGGAGGTCCCCTGGTGGCGGTGGGAGAAGGCGTGGCGGCTGCTTCTCTGAGCAGCCTTCAGTCGCCCTCGCCTCAGGATGGAGAGAGGCTGTTGGGACAGTGGCCTGAGCACCTGCAGCCCTCATAGCCCTGCTGGCTGTAGCCCCTAGAACAAGGAGGTTGCCATACACGTGAACCAAATGCCAATGAGGAGACTCCGGGCTGCGTGCTCACACTGCAGAGCAAGGCGAGGCTGCCCTGGGGAGCCTCACACACCACCTGCCCTGGCTAGGGGTGTGCAGCTTCCCGGGTCCCCTGGAATTCCTGAGGGTGGCCTGGTCCAAGGGCCGAGGACCGTGGCCCTGCGCAGGTGTGCCTGTCTCCATGGAGAGGATGGCGTGGCTGGGCGGAAGCCCCCGGGGTGTGTGCAGGGGTGGAGGTGTGACCGAGATGAGGGGCCGCAGCCGTGAGACTGAGCACCAGTCCACCGGGGTCTGGGGCAGCCTCTGACGCCCTGGCTGGCACTGGGGGACATTTGTCACGATTTGGAGGCAGCTGGGGTTGTGCTGCTGGTGTCTAGTGGGCAGAGGCCAGGGATACCACTCAATATCCTCAGTATCTAGAGCAGGCCCCGCAGCCACCAAGTGCCACCACAGCACTCCTGCCAGGACTGGAAGCCCTGCCCGAGCTGGAGATCAGAGAGCAGCAACTTCACAGGTTAAAAATCCATATTTCCAGCTTGTCTTCAAAATTCAAGATTGTCCAGAGGGGCCCTGATGCTCCACCCACCAGGATGCAGCCGCCAGCCTCCAGAGAGGCTGCGCTTCCTCTGGACGTTAAGAGGGTGGCACCCGAAGCACACCGGCCTCAGCCTGGGGAGGGGCGGGAGGCAGCCAGCCCGACTGGCCTTCCCCCCGAGGGGACATCTCTTCCCTGCTCGAGGACAGGGAGGGATCCTGGGCACCAGTGGCAGCCCCCAGCCCCTGTATCCCCGCTTCCCTGCTCTTCAACCTTTCCTTTGTGTTGGGAAGCCTTAATTGGGAGTTCTGAAAGGTCAGAATTAATATTTCCAAATGAAAAACACAAGGTTCAGCAGCTCTGAATAAATATGGCTCAAATCCAGTGTCTCAAAATTACAAGAAAAGGACGGGACTCGGAGGGGCTGCACAGGGCGGGCTCTCGTGAGGGAGCCTCCTGACCCCGGCACCGGAGCAGCCCCTCCAGAGCCAGACCAGCCACCCCAGCTCTCTCCTGGTGGACACGGCTGCCCACGGCTCGTCCTCACCCTGGGGCCCCCGGCTCGGGGATGAGCCCCTCCCCACCAGGCAGTTGCGGGACAGATGACGTCTGCTCAACATTGTCACCTGTGTAGGCAGGGTCTCCTACACCCCACAGGCACCCCCTCTGTGGAAGTCGAGGCCGCAGCCACCGCCACCCTCTGACACACCGAACGCCAGGTCGCCTTCTCCTGACACCCAGGGCCCCTTCCCTTTTTCCCGTGGGTTGTGCTTGCTGCCTGGGCCCCGCGTCAGGACAGGACTTCTGAGACCTCGGGTCCCCACCCGGACAGCAGCCCTCAGCATGAAGCAAGAACTCAAACGCACGAGGGCAGGGGAGGAGGGCCTGGCCGCCTGCTCAGCTTGTCCCAGGAACCTGATGATTGTCAGCCTGGTCCCTGCTGCGTCTGTAGTGGCCGATGGCCCCTGTAGTTCCATAAGCCCCCGCCCAGCAAGGTGCAAGTCCAGCACGAGGGGTCATCTCTCTCACGGTCATGGCTGCACTCCACAATGTCACACCAATCATGGCGCACAGACGTGGCCCATGGGCTGGCCGAGCAAGACGGAGCCCCCGTTGCACCCCCTGTCCCCGGGGACACCCCGCTGCGGCAGCCGCCCGTCAGGCACATGATGTCCCACTTGCTTTGTAGGAAGGTGGCAGAGATCAAGAGCTCCAAACCTCAGTTCAAACAGAGCAGCAGGTTAACCACAAAGTCGGGAGAAATAACCTGCGAAGCTAGACACAAACCCCCGGGCCCTCTCTGCCGACGGCGTGGCCCAGAATGGACCGGCAGGGCATTTTAGAGCTTGTAACTCTGTGATTCTAAGATACAGGCGCAGATGGCCACGGCAGTGCATCCTTATGGGCAGCATGCCCCCGGCTTAGGCTCGGGCGGCCTGAGCTCAGCCTTCACGTGTGGCAGAGTGTCAGCATCAGGACTGGCACACAAAGGCACCACACCATGTTGGTGCCCCTGACTGCGGGCGGAGGACCACCTCTGCACCCCTGCCCTGTCCTCGCACTGGCCCTGCCAGGGTCACCAGGTGGGTAACCACAAGCCACTCTGCCGTCTTCGTGTGGTTCTCAAGGAGCCCAGTCGGCCACAGAGGTCCCATGAGAAGGCCCCCTGGGCTTCCTGGAGGAGGCGGCCAGGCCCGAGCATGTCATGGCACCTCGGCCCACTCAGCGCAGGGCCCGAGGACAGGGGAAGCCGGACAGAGAGCCCTTCCCTCCCCAGGGGCCACGCAGAGGGCTCATTCACCCCAGCGCGCAGACCCGCCCAGGCCGCCCAGCACCTGGGCTCTGGCTTCCGTCCTGGTCCCTGCCCTTTCCACTTGGACTAACGGCTGGATCCTGTCCCCGCCTGTCCTGGTCACCCCTCATCACAGCCGCAGGGTCTCTGCTGGCCCTTCCCCCTGCGGCCTCCCCCTCCCACTCCTGCTTTACTGCGGTCTCGCCTGTGTGCTCCTCTGCCCCCTGTCCCCTGGCCGGCGGGGACCTGTCCCTGGCTCACTGCTGGGCCCCATGCACAGGAGGGGATCGGAAGGCCCAGGCGGGGGCCTTGGCAGCTGCACACCTGGAGTCCAGGCGGCCTCCGCCTCAGTTTGTTCAGCCACAGAATGGGCTCTGCCCTGCCCCAACCCAGTCAGGGGGCCCTGAACACAAAAGGGCCAGGCTGTCCTCAAGTACATGCCACACTCCAGGAGTGACGCAGGTGTCCCTGCACCTCACGCTGCTCTGCCTCTAATCCGGAAGGCACCAGGCAGCGTGAGTCGATGCTCCGTCTCCAGTTGCCCCTCGTTGCCTTGTTGCTGGATCCTGGGGTCTGGGTTGAGATCACCTCAGGGCCCAAGGGAGCCCCATCCTCACTCTGCTGTGCTTGTTCAGCCGGAGCCACGCAGCCTGCTTGGGACCAGAGGGTTCCTATGCTTCCCTTGGGAAGGTGGCTTTGGTGGGAGGGCTGCAGGCCACCGGCCCGGCCTGTGTCCTCCGTCTCCTTCCCTCTGACTCGTCTCCACTCTGTCCCCATTTTAAAGCCTACTGACACCCAGACCTCCAAGAAGCAGTGGCTAAGGCAGCGGCGGAGGTTGAGCAGTGGCCTCTGGCCCCCAGCCATGTCTGACGGGGCCACCGTGTCGGGGCACCGTGGCTGGGCTGGCACCTGGGGCTCCTGGCCGAGGTCAGCACGGTGCTGGGCACGGCTGCCTCCCGCTCCTGCAGCTCCGGGTGTTGGCCGACCTGTCAGGCCCACCCTCCACGAGCCTGGTGGGAGCTGGCCACGTGGCGACGTGGGCTCTCCGTGACCCGGGACACTGTGACACACGCCTGCGTCCCAGCCCTCCCTGTCAGGCCAAGAGTTGCCCCCACAACGTGCATATTCAGCCACGGCGACCTGGCCAAGGAGAGCGTCCAGCCAATTAGACTCAGGGACACGGAGAAGGTGAGTGCAGCTGCCCGCCAACTCGGACTCCTCAGTGAATGTCTCATAAACCACGCCTGTGGCCAGGCTGGGACGAAGACAGGGAGCTCACCTCGCTCCAGATAGGGCCTCGCACACACGCTCCATGTGACGGCCCGTGGAGGGGACGGGAGGCATTGCCCTTCAAGGAGGGGCGGGAGGAGCCCCCCCCCCCGCCCCGGTGTCGAGGAGCAGTGAGCCCTGCGGCAGGGCTGTGCTCCCGCAGTGCTGGCCCTCGTCACCGTGGCCACCGGGCTCTTGTGGCTCTTGCAGGTTCTCCTCCGAGGCCAGCAGGAGTGATGTCTGGCTCCCCCATCCCGTGGCAGCTAGGGTCTTCCGAGGCTGCGGGACATGAGGGCACCGGGCCTTGCCCCCTGCCTCGCACTGTGTAGGCCTCTCAGAGTCCCTCTGTGTTGGCGTCCACCTTCATGGGGAGGGCGCATTTGTCCCTCAGTCTTCAGGACTGCCTGGTGGCCAGGTGTGTGCGGGAGGGGCACGGGTGGGGGTGCGGGCTCAGGCAGGGCACACACTCCTTCCTGTTTAAACCCGTCCTGTGCAGAGGGCAAGGCCTGGCGCGGCTCAGGAAGGCCTGCAGGAGCCCCCTGGGCCTGCAGGAGTCCGGGACAGGCTGGTCAGATGTCGGGAGCTGGAGGCTGAGGCAGAGCAGGGGAGGCCAGGTGCGGGCACCCACGGGGGGCTGCAGTGCCTCCTCCCTCCTGCAGGCCCCACCCAGCAGAGACACTAGAGAGGACACAGACTGGACTCAACACGGTCAGCACAGACTCAGGAAATCGGGATTTCTAGCCAGGTCACTATCGTAGCTGCAGCTCTTCCCTGGCAGCCTGGTGACTCCCTGACTTTTTCACTTCCCATGCGGGCTGAGCCAGAAGGTCCAGAGTGTCCACTGGGGTCCCTGAAGGAAACCATCCCAAGGCTGAGCCTGGCCAGGCCCCTAACTGGACCCTGGATCTTGGGTTACTCTGTGGCTGCATCCACCGTCTCTGGGGAGCACCATGAGGGGGGCTTGCAAGGTACCCCAGATGGCAAATGGCCTCACAGTGACTCAGCTCTAGGACAACTCAGGCGTGGTGGGGCCACTTGAGCACATTGGATCCCTGGTGGCCAGGCGTGTGCGGGAGGGGCACGGGTGGGAGGTGAAGCAGAATGAAGTGGGGCTCTCACGGGCCTCCCTGCACCGAGCTGGCCGGGAGCCTCTCCAGGGGACGGCGGGCCCTGCTGAGCCATGGCTGCCTCTCCTTGCCTGGTCACCCCGGGCCTCCTGCACCAAGCGCCCATCACTCCCACAGGTATCAGTTCTGCGGCAGCATCACCACCTGGGAGGCGTAGCCTCAGAGCATGAAGATCCTGTTTTCAGAAAATACGGCTGCTTGGGTCTTTGCATGCAGCCGGCAGTAGAATCGCCACCCATATTTTCTGCACCTATCCAGAGAAGTGTCTCTCACCCCCTCGTGCCGCACGTCGGGAGCTGAGGGAGTGAAGGATGTGTGTCAGCCCCCGAGGCACGTCAGGCCTGCTCCAGTTCTTCGGTGGCACATGGATCTGAAACGGTGACATTTCCCTGCAGCTGTGTCAGCACTATCTGCTCGGTGTCATCGCGAGGTGGAAAAGGCACCAGGGTGGTCGTGTGCTGAGGAGGGAACCATGGCCAGTCCCCTCTGCCCCGTGTGTGGGCAGGGGATCCCTGAGACCCAGTGCCCTGTGCAGCCCTCCTGAAAGTGTCTTCATCATCTTGGGGACTCTAGGGACCCAAGGAGCGTAGGGTCCAGGAAAACAGCTCCCTTTCAGTTTGAAACCCCAGCTCACACGTCATCAAGGGGCGACTTAGACACGTGGCCCCCTTCTTCCTCTGCCGGGGTCATCCTTGTATGTCACCTTGACCTCATGAGGAGGGAATTTCTTCTGTGCATTAAACTTGGCGAGGGAGGAGGTGGGCAGTGTGGACGCAGCCCCTTAGCTCCTTGCTCAGGAGAGAGTGGAGCAGTCACCCCCTTTCCAAAACGTCGAGCTGACGCGCGGAGCTGCCCGCCCCCCTGTCCTGCTCGCAGGAAGTGGATCCTGAGGCGCTGAGGGGCGTTTCCAGGTGGAGGGTGCCTTGGAGCTATTCAGGAGAGCGAGTCCTCCTCACGGCACAGAGGCCTGTCACGGCACAGTCGTGGAGAGGGCACTCCGTCTGTTTGGAGTACCTGGGTGCTGACGCTGGTCCAGCAGCCGGGCTCGAGGCCTTTCCCCCTAACATTCCTGAAAATCCTGAGCAAGCATATGACGGAACACAGTGTCACCCAGGAGGTGACACTGCTGCAGGAAGCAGGGGGGTGGACAAGAGGCCAGAGGTGGTGTGCGGGGCTGGGCTGCCACGGGGGCAGGGGTCCTGGTGGCAGGGGACAGAAAGGCTGACACCTTTGCCTGACAAATGTGCACACAGCTGTCTGATCGTGACCCCCCGGGATCTCCCTCGCTCCAAGGAGCCCAGCAGCTTCATCAGAAACAGCCGGAGTTTCCAGCCGGGTCTGGGTCGTGGCAGGAGGTTGGGGAACACGGCTTGAAGGGATGCCCAGGGCAGTGGACCAGGGACAGCCCAGTGGCCCTTCCCACCTTCTTCATCTCAGGGGCCCCTCTTGCTCTCCGGCAGGTCCAGCATGTGACCAGTCACTCTGGGTAGTTACCCAGGGGGGAGTGCCCGTCGGCGCGGTGGGGACTGGCGCAGGTCTCACACACCCCATGCCACCCATCAAACCCAAGCAGCACTTCCCTGTCTCCCTCCTGGGTCTGGAAGTCCTCATGGGCCATTTGAGTTGATCACTGGAAGTTCTCTTGTCACAAACTGCCAACACTATGAGCTCAGAGGCTTTCGGGACAATGTGCTCACTTTTGACCAAAACCCCCGAGGGCGTTTTCAAATTCCCATCTAGTGTTTGCCAAAACCCCACTGGACGCTGGTAGAAAACAGGGCATTAAAATAGAATCTCAATCCATTTTTCTGATCAATCGCTACAGAAATGTGTGTAAGTGGCTGCAGATTGAGTCCCCGGGAGCCAGATGGGCTCCGCGATGCTGTGAAGTTGTCACCCACTTGCCCCTGCCCCTCACACCGCCCCACGTGGCGTCCCGCTGGCACGGACGCAGATCCGAGAAGATTTCCTGTCCAATCAATAAATGCTTATGAGGAATCGTGGCTGACACGCACCACAGGGCACGGGCACGCGGGCTTGGACGGAGGCCGAGTCTTTGTCTCATCTTATTTTTCTCCTTTAAGCCTGGAGGTAGATCAGCCTCAGGTCAGTCTATCTTTTCAAAACAGATCCTTTTATGAAGATGCAGGATGGAAACAAAACGTCTTGGTATCTCTGGAATTAAATAAAATTCCCTGTAATAAATTCCTTGATTAAACCTGAGGACCTGATGAAAGCATATATAAAAGCAAGTTATACACACCCCCACACACTGACACACACACACCTTGTCTCTCGTTGGACTTCATTTTACCTGCCTCTAGAAATTTCTTTGCACCAAGACAAGGTGAAGAATTTTATACACCTGATATTTGTATCACACACATATGCATACACAGATGCTTAACACACACATGCACACACACCCACACACCCAATATCTGTACCTCATTTCCACACAACACAGACATACCTGGTCTCTACCTCCAGGTGTGCACATACGCACACACACACCTAACCTCTACACCTGTGCATACACACAGACGCTTACACACACACACACACACACACACACACACACACACACGAGGCCTGAGCTCCAGGTCACTCAGGGCTGAAAGTGCTTGTTAAGAAGCTTTGGGGGACACGGCTTAGGGGTGAACTGGGAAGGCAAGTTGGGTCACGTCCCACTCCTGGAGCTCTCGAGGTGGACTCAGCAGGGAAAGGTCCAGTGCTCTATATCCTTATCTCACCAAGGGCAGGACATCTGGGCCACCTGCAAGGCCCAGGCCCCTGGGCCCTGCAGAGCCTGGGGTGTGCCCCCATCTCTGGTCACTCCGCAGCCGTCTCTGGTTGGACCCAGCTGTTTCCTAAGGTCTCACAGACCCTGGAAAAGCTGCAGCCACCTTTTCTTGGCTCTGCAGGCCCATGTGCCTTTGTGTCAACCCAGCAGTACGAGCCTCAGGGCTTCCCTCACGGGGGGCTGGACACTCGTGGGGACAGGTGATCTTCCTATGGTCTGGGGGCCTGGTGCCCAGAGAGACTTCCTGTGCTGTGTCCTGATCCAGGGGACCTGCCAAAGCCTGGAGTTCGGGGCAGGCTGGGAATGCAGGGAACTGCATACACCAGTCCTTAGGAGACACACAGGGCGTGTCAGCAGGCGGCACACACGGCCAGAGGGGTGCACAGTCCTCCCCGGCCCTCGGCCTCTCCTGCTGACCCCAGCTCCAGCCACCCTGACCTCACTCGCATCCCTCGGGAACTGGGCTTGGACTGCCCTGAGCTCCTAGCACACCTGCTCATGGACACCTCCCTCCTGGCAGCCACCAGGAGTCAGCCACCTGGGTCCCCTCACTGCAGACCCCACCCAACACTCATGTAGATCCAACCAAATTGACAACACTCGTCCCAACCTCCAGCACCCTGATAAAGCTGGGTGTCAGTAGCGGCCCCCACAAACAGGAGACATCCAACCCCCATGGAACCCGGCACCCTCCCAGACACGCTAGGAGGGAAACTGAGTTGACAAGCAGATGGCTTTGACTTTGGAAGAACGCGGCCCGTTGTGTGCATGCCTTTCCACCCTGCCCTGCACGCCCACGGGGTGGGGGTTCCCAGTGTCTGAGCTCACGGGGACATGTCCCCACTGTGACAGGCACCCCTGCGTCTGAAGTTTTTCTGCATCACATCCACGGCTCTTGTTTTCAGAAAAGCAGTCGGGAGACACAGCCAGGAGGACATTGGTGCTGGGAGCACTTGGCAGGTGGTGCCAGGTCTGGGCAATGGCGGGAGCTCAGGTGGTGGTGTGCAGGGGCAGACAGCCTGGCCGTGTGCAGACGTGCCGGTGCAGAGTCGGGGCCGGGGCTGGGCTGCTCCTCTGTGGTTCCCTCACGCCTGCTCATGGTGCACGGGGACGGAGCGGGTGAGAGTGGCGCATGGCGAGCCAGGGCTTTAGCAGATTGATGCCACCCCCAAGTGTCCCAGCAACCATCGCGCCACCCAGCACGAGTCCATGCCATCCCTGGTGGTGGGTCTGGGGCGGGTGAGGAGGGAGGGAGAACTGAGCAGGGGGTCACCTTGCTTTGAGGATCTCTGCACAGCTGCTTACCTGGTGGGGTGGAAGGGTAAGCGATTGTGTAAGCCTGCTGTCACACTGTCAACCCCTGGGGCGGGGCCTGACAGTCCAGCTTAGCTGAGGCAGCCGCTGGCCAGCCAAGGCCCGAGGCCCTGCCCACGCACCCCTGGTCTGCAGGAGGCAGCTGGTCCTCTGTGCCCGCAGGTCCCATGGGGGGAATCGCCTCAGCAGCTTTGAAATCGTTTAAAACGGTCGCTCTGTACTGAAGACACAGACTTTTCTTGTCATTATTCCCGCACAGCCCAGCATAACAACTATTTGCATGGATATGCTTGGGATTGCATTTAAGGGATAGGGAGGGTGTGGTAGTTTCTGTGCCATTTGACACCAGGGACTGGAGTGTCACAGATCTCTGTGTCTGCGGGGCTCCTGGACCCACCCTCATGGAGGCCAAGGGGCAGCTATAACCACCAGAAAGTGCCAGGTAATCTTGCAGTTTTTAATGATGTGACTTGAATTCCTGCTCTGAAAGGAATCGGGGGTTAAACTGCCCTAACCGGACCCAGACCTGCCCATGGTAAGGTGGGCTCGGGTGGGCTCTGGGCACAGTGCAACTCTGGTTCACATTTCTATTTTTCTTTCAATAAGTTTTTGCCTCATTGAGTGCGCACAGACTAGCAGGGGCTCCTGCGATAAATACTACCTGTCAAGAATTCCCTGTGATTAGACTTTAAGGAGGAAAGAATTTCCAAATCATTTACTTGGGAATTTAAGAAATCTGAAGTGCATTTGTTTGCCGGAGAGGAAGCCCTGGCCTACTTTACATTGTCAGATCTATTTTTAAACAGTTCTTCTTTGTACTTAAAACTGCGCCTAAAAATACCCCCCTGGCTGGTTTGTGGAATTGAAACAGAACCACCGAGTAAACTCTGCTGAGTCACAAGTGCCCGCCGCTGGCTGTGGGCCTGGGGACTCCCATCTGCATTTGCTGCCTTCCTTGCTCCTGGCACCAGGGGCCTCCCAGGACAAGCTCCTCAGGGGAGACTCCGGGCTGTGGAGGAAACTGTTCTTAACAAATCACTTCAACAGGGGAAAGGGGAGAAAAAGACACTGTCCAGTTCTGTCCAGTGGATGAGGCTGGGGTTCGAAATCTGAAGGGAGGAAGCCCTGGGGAGAGGCACTGCTGGGCCTTCTGGAGTGCTGGACGCAGCACTTCAACATGGCCAGTGAGACCTGATGGGACCAGCCTGGGCAGGCTGGGGGACGCTGGTTCATCTGTCTTTTCCCAGCGGTGGCTGTCAGTGACACACTGCCCAAACTGAACCCCAGGGTTGGCAGGACGAGGAGACGACCAGACACCTTGTTAGTGGAGGCCGAGGAGCCACTGTGGGCTTGAGAGGGGGCTCCGCCTGACTCAGGGGTGCAGCAGTAAGTCAACTTCCCTCTGTCGGTGCACACGGGTCTCCTGCATGCACACACACACATGCACATATTCACATGCACACACACGCACACATTCACACACACATATGCACACATTCACACATACACACACATTCACACACACACATACACATGTGCACATATGCACATATTCACACGCACACACACATCACATGCACACATACATGCACACCCACATGCACACCCACATGCACACACATGTACATGCACACACACGCACACACACATCCACACACACGCACATATCCACACAATGCACATGTGCATGTACACACAGACACAAACACACATACACTTGCACACACACACTCAGGGACCTCTGCTTCTCTCTAGGCCTCTGTCACCTGGTCACAGGCCTCCTTGGCCACGCATGTGGGACAGGCTCCAACCTAGCGGAGGAGCTGGCTCTGCCAGGACACCAGCTGTCATCACATTCATGGCAGTTTGTAGAACTCCAGGAGTTTCACAGAAATTCTGATTCTTTTAGGAAAAGCTGGCAAGGCCCTGATTCTCTTGGCAGAGAAGTGTGTGAAATCACTGCACAGACGCTGGTGATGTCTGTTCACGGGACAAGGATCCGCCTCTGCTGGTGCTAGGGTGGATCTTGTTTGTGCCTCAGTATTTATCAGAAATTTGAGAATGCAGAACTTCCTCTGATGGGGAGGGAGAGGAGTTGGGAGGACGAGGCCCTCTGGAATGTCAAATGGCACATGGGCACTGACCTGCAGGGACCCCATAGGGTAGTCTGTCCCACTCATGATCAATAGGATGGCTTACGTAAGAGGTGCACAAAAGGCTTCGGGAGTCAGGCGGGGTGCACATGGGACCAGGGGCCACTCTCTGAGGACGGGAGTCCTGTGGCAGTCCGAGGTTGAGGCCTGAGTCAGGAGTCTCTCTCTGCCCAAGTGGTGGAGAGGAGCTGGACAAGGCCGAGTGTTTCCCCAGAAGCAAGGTGGTCAGTGTGAAGAGATCAGGACCGGGATGGAAAGGACCAGAACCGGTGAGCAGTGAAAGAGCAGCCTGTTGCAACTCACAGGGAGGGAGATGGGACTAATGGGGGCCACTGTACCCCCCAGCAGGCTTTCCTGAGGGTCACACCGGCTCCTGCACCAGCTTCTCTCTCCTGTCCACAGGAGGTCAGGGCCCGGGCACATGCTCTGCAGCTGGGATCCCAGAGTTATGTCCTGGGGCTGCAGATCTCCGGGGGTCAGGCCCTAACCCACCCTCTTTCAGGGTCTTCTTGGGTAGCCTCATCTGCCCCGGCCCCTTGAGCTCTATCAGCACGTTGGCACCACAGCTCCCTGGCTTGCTGATGCCGGGGGGTGCTCCTGCTGTGGCCAGCTGCACCCCCACCTGCCAGGCCTGGCTCACCCAGCAGACTCAGTTATGCGGCCTGTCGCAGCCTGCTGCCGACCACCCCTCCATGGTGGGGGGTTCTGAACTTCTCCTGAACCTTCAGATAATAAATGTGTGTCGAGTCCATTTGTGACAGCTTCACTGAGTACGGTGAACACCATAATGTCCACCTGCAGCAGGCACGGCTCAGTGGCCTTTGGTTTACTGAGGGTCCTGTCTACAGCTGCTCAGTCATCAGCTCTTACCCTAACCTAACTCCACACCTTCCCCGACACCACAAGGAAGCGCGTCCTCCCACGCATCACTGCCCCCGCCCTGCCTGGTCACCGCTGATGCCTGTCTTTCTCCTCTGGGGTTCGCCTACTCTGGATATTCCACACCAGGGGGATTCTCCCAGGTGTGCTCTTCTGTGACCAGCTTCTTGCACAGAGCACTGGGTTCCTGAACTCGTCCGTGTGGCTGAAATCTATTTTTTGGTATACATCCTGTCTTGAGAGCCACTCTGCCTGTATGAGACCGCTCTGAGAGAGCCAGGTCAGGTGGCAGTGCAGGGTAGGTTCCTGCCGGACTCTTCCCTAGTGAGGCAGAGGCTGACCCCGAGGTGGTCACTACATCTCAGGGCTTCCTCCCCTCTGCCTTACTGATGTCGCTCCATACATGCATATGCCCTGTGGCATCTGGGTGTGAAATATGGCTGTGTGTGCTTACACACGCTCGGCATAGTCACAGTGCATAAATCCAGACAAACACATTCCAGGGAGAAAACACGGTGTCAGAGTCAAGTGACACAAGTTCCACTGGCAGCCTGAGTGACATGGCCACTTCACATCTACTTCATAGTCTAGTATGTCATTTTCATTCCTTGAGGGGTGGTTTGGGGCAAAATCCATGCTTCCTCCATGCTGCAGTCTGGCTGGGCACAAATCATGAGCCACTCGATTATTTCCGAACTCCCGCGAACGCCACCCACGCGGCCTTCTCTGGGACACACCACACACCAACCGGGACTCCCTCCACCGGAACTTCACCAACCAACTCGAACTCTCCAGGAATCCCCGCGAGAGCTCAACCGGAACACAATGGGAACTCCGCGAGAACTCAAAAGTACTGGCAAAATGCTAGGCGCCATCCCAACTCGGCTGTGGCTCTCAACACCTCCAGTTACTGCTTTATCATTAATAAATCTTTAATGATCTATATTTCCTTTTCTCTCATTCCATTTTTTCATCCATCCATCCATCCATCTATCCATCCATCCATCCATCCACATATCCATCCATTTAACCATCCATTCCTCTCTCCATATTCCCATCTATTCATCAGTCCATCCATATATGCATCCATCTATCCATCCACATGCCCATCCATCCATCCATCCATCTAGCCATCCATTCCTCTCTCTCCATATCCCCATCAATCCATCCATCAATCCATCCACATATGCATCCATCCATCCATTCACATATCCATCCATCTATCCATCTATCCATTCACATCTCTCCATATCCCCATCCATCCATCCACATATCCATCCATTATCTATCCATTCATCCATCCACATATCCATCCATCTATCCATCCACGCCTCTCTCCATATTCCCATCCATCCATCAATCCATCTATATATCCATCCATCCATACATATATACATACATATCTCTCCATATCTCCATGCATCCATCCACCCACCCACCCACTGCCCAACTTCCTATACCCACTGAAAGTCAGGAAACTTTCCAGATGCCAGGATCCAGACTAGAAGCAGGTACGTAGTAATTAGATGTTGTTGAGAGTTACTGAAATACTCGTTCTCTGCCAGTAACTGAAACCTACTGGGCATTGATGGCCTGAATCACGCGGGGGTTCCTGGCCCCTGACACAGGTTCACAGCCCCGGGCTTCAATATCTCATTATCCTCCACTCGGTTTGCTCCAGCACCTACCACGTTCACCCTCAAAACCCAAACATCTCAACACACTTCTGCTTCTCTCCTGGGCCAGGAAGCTGAGGGTGG
Organism: Marmota monax; assembly: GCF_021218885.2. Classification (NCBI taxonomy): domain Eukaryota; kingdom Metazoa; phylum Chordata; class Mammalia; order Rodentia; family Sciuridae; genus Marmota; species Marmota monax. Next base: position 37,064,883 of record NW_026695222.1, on the reverse strand, counting down.
GTCAGCAGCTGGCCGACTGCTATGCCACTCGAAGCCACCTCTCCCTGCCCAAGGACTCCTTAAATGCACACGTAGCTCTCGAGTTCTGGGAGTTGTCTGATGCATTTCTAGTTACCTTTTGGGTGATTTAAGACTCATTTTTATGCATGTCAGTAAATCTTAACAACTCAGAGTATTTTATTGAATTTACAAAGGAGAAAATTCATAGCAAGCCCTGCTAAAATCTTCTCAGCTCTGAAGCACTGTACACAGTCTGCAGTCAACTCATATCAAATTGTGCCTCAAATTTGTGCATGGCTGAAAGGGGGGAAAGCTGTCAGGCTACGAGGCTGATGTGTCCCCTCCTGAGCAGGATCCAAGTTGTCAGAGGCCCTTGCTCTCCCTGTGGTGACGCCATTGCCTGGCTCCTTAATGAACTCGGTGCTGACTGAATGTGTCCTAGAGAAGCCACTTCACTGACAGCATGCCCTCCTGGCTGGCAAGCATACCCTTTGCCCTTCCAGAGGGTGGTGGACATGGAGGGCAGGAGGTCGGATTCCTCCTCCAGCCTTAAATTCCAGACAATGTGGTCCCTTGAGGCATGTGCGGAGTCCCTGGGAGCAGACAGGTCATGAAAGACAGGTGGCCCTGGTCCTCCCTCTCCACCAGCCTCTGAAGACGCTGGGTGAGAAGGAGCGACAGGACCCCAGCAGAGTGGGGCCCCGGCTTCCCGCTGGGCCGTCCAGAATCCTGGCTGAGGCAGGCTTCCCTGAAGTGAGCACTGGGACCACCACCCAGAAACCCCGGGACGCAGCTGGACTAGCTGGGGGCGCCCTGGAGGCCCTGCAGGAGGACCTGATACTGAGACGGCAGCGGCTGGCCTCACCTGGCTCACAGGGGAGGGTGTGGCTACACCCCACACCTCAGCAGCTGCCTCCGGGGTATGGCATGGCCCTGGGTGACAGGGCTGGCGTTGGACCTCAGGACTTTTGGAATCATCTAGAAGAGCCTTCCATGTTTTCTTGGCCAGTGGGATGGCAGTGCTCTGGACCCTGAGCCGTGGCCGTAGGAGAGCGCGTGGCCGGGGTGAGCAACGGGACTCCACAGAAAGCTTGACGGGACCATTCGGACCCCATAGCTGGAGGGCAGGTGGCTGTGCCCGGCCAGAGCCCCAGCCCCTAATAGCATGGCGGTTGCCTTCCCCCAAAGTGGGGTCACGCGCTGTGGAACGTGCTGCCCACCCCACACGGCAGGCCACCCAGCAGCCGGCAGGACTCCTGCCCCCAAGACTGCGGCATGTCATCCAGCCCAGACCTTCCAAAGCCTTCCTCCGCCCCAGAATGGAGCCCCCTGTGGACGTGGCAAGGTCCACAGTGAGAGCAGAGCAGACACAAAGCAGCGCTCCCGGGAAGGGCAGGAGCACGTCAGGCTGGGTGGGCGGAGAGGCGCTTCCCAAACCACTCGACTGCTCCAGAGACAGCCACAGGCACACCTGAGCCCACGGCTTGTCAGCCACCCTGGACTCAGCAAAGCAGGGCGGATCAGGCTCCAGGACCTGGTGTGCTGCTGAGGAAGCACTGACACACGGCCGGTCCTAACGGACCTCGAAGACTTTGCCCAACCCAGAGTGTAAACGTGCTCATGGACACTGCTTCACACGACTGCATGTTGAGACTGTGTTCTGATACACAGAGTTAAACCAGAAGGAGGACCGGAGGTGGCTCCCTGTTCACTGTCACCTTTAGACATGGCTCTGGGAGACTGGAGACTACAGGCTGCGGCGCATGCAGATGGACACAGGCCATGTCTATGGACGGAGCTGGTGATGGAGCCCCCTGTCCTAGGCCCAGGGCTGCTTCTTCTGCTCCCTGTGAACTGGCACATGAGCTGTCAGCTGCTGTCCCCACTGTCACTAAGCTCCTGGTTGACACCCCTTCTCCTAGCCTGACTGCCACATGCGCACAGGAGCCTGTCTGGACCCCCCCAGCACACCGAGCTGCCCCCACCCTGACACGTGCCCCCGCTTTGGCCTTCGCCCCTTGGTGGTCTTGTCCCCTGTGGACTTGTGCCTGGTTTGGTCTTCCGTGCTTCCCGCCAGCAGCCTGGTGGACTTGGGGCACTGGTGGGAGATCCCGGGCTGCAGAGGGAGCTAGAACCCAAGGCCACATTCGCATTCCCCAAAGCCAGCCACGCCCCCCAAACTCCAGGAAACTCAGACCCTTCTCTTGAGGGTTTCTGTTTGTTTTTATTGAGATGTAAGTTAAGTGTGGGAAATGGGATCTTTTAACAGGTACCAGTTGGTGGGCGGCTGTGTGCGCCACGTGCAGGGCTCTACTTCCTGAGGCACTGCCAGCCCTGCCCCACTTTGTTGAACTGACTTGGAGACAGATGTGGTTCCTCTTCTCCCTGGAGCAGCAGGGTGATTGGAGTGTGCTATTTGCTCTGTGGGCAACCCCATTACCCACTGTGAATTTATGTCACGGTGTCTTCTGAAGGCGCCGTGAACCCGAGACCAGCAATTGGACTAACAAGGCTATGCTACCTGCAGACCCTCGCAGCCCGCAGACGGCTGGGTCGCGGGAAGGGTCCTGGGCCTGGCCACGTGTTCCGAGAGACCCTAACACACATGTAGAAGCTCACAGGAGCATCAGAGCAGACGCTGCATTTGCAGGGAAGGCCGCCGCCCGTTCATGGCCTCCTGCAGGCGCTCCAGTGAAGGCCTGGGCCCTGGTCTCACTGTCCACGGGACCACGGGTATTCTCCACGCGTCAGCCGAGCTGTGGAGTTTTCAAAGGGAGACAGTGGAAGACAGCCGAGGGGACACGCAGGTGCCACTGTCACCCACACTGCTTCCAGTGGGCGCCTCGGAGCCAGAGCCACAGCTTGGCAAGAGGCCCAGGAATCCCGGGGCTCCTGTGGCTGCCCTAAGCAGCACCTGTGGAGACTTGGCTCTGGAGGCTGCGGCGGCACAGGTCTCCCTGGCCCTGTCAAGCTGTGGCTGGCCTCCTGCCCGGGGCTCTGGGGCCTGTCTGCTGGTCTTGGTGGCTCCTGGAGACTGCCGGCCTCCCTCGGCTCCTGCCCTGGCTCCAGGCTCAGGCCTGCTCCCCTCCGGGCCTCTCCCGGCCTGACCCTCCTTCCCATACGGGGCACTCTGGCTGCCCTCAGGGCCACCTAGAAGGCCCTCCTCACAGGGCTGTAAGCACATCCTCAGCCCCTGCTGCCACGGGAGGTCACACACCCACAGGTCGTGGGATCGAGACACCCTTCGCCCGTCACCTGCCTATCACACCTGCAGACTGGGAGCATCCACGTGCAGTGCCGCGGTCTGTCCTGGTGATTTCTAGTTCCTGGCAGATGCCCCAACCAGGAAGCCCTTGCTCGGGACACAGCAGATGACCTTCACTTTAGGCGCACACCCAGCCACAGGCTCCAGTCCCCAGTCCCCTTCTCTCGGCTGCCTCGGGTCTCCTCCCTGTGCTCCCTTTGGGCCCTGGGGCATCTCCTGAGCTCCCCCTCCCCGGCCAGGACTGAAGGCTGGCCACGTGCTCACCACGGCCTCCTTACCTCCCCTGGCCCCTGGGGGACGCAGAGGCACCTCAGCTGCATGGGGCTCCCAGGGCTGTCCCAGGCTCCTCTCCCATCCTCTCAGCCAAGCCTTCAGTCCTTGCTGGTGACCTCAAGGGCCTGCTGGAGCCACTGCACCCCTGGCCAGTGGCCTTGCTGTCCACCTCAGACTCCCTGCTCCTGCTGTGGCTGCAGGGCTGCCTGCCCAAGGGCACATCCCGCCCACTCACTTGATCATGATGCTCCGCTGCTGGCCCACCTGGACAATCCAGGGCCGTGCCGCCTGTGCCCTCCTGCACCCTGTACCCGGGGTCTGGCGTCTGACTGCACAAAGGGCTCCTTGACCAGACGGTGTTTGTTTAACTCATCTTGGAAAGACTAGGACAAGGACAGTGCCTGACACACATTCCTCCATGAGTGGAGCACGTATATGCCTTAGGAGGGATATCTCACTATCCACCCTTCATCCGCTCCCCCACTCGCCCAGGTAGCCAGCCGTCGACCCCTCGCCATCCTCTTTCCCTCTCTCTAGCCATCCATCCCCCCTCATCCTCCCAGCCAACACCTCCCCCTCCCTCCACCTACCCTCCCTCCACCCACGCTCCCTCCCTCCCTCCCTACATCACATGCACCTGAGCGCTGACTAGCATCGGGTCTGAAATGCACGTGTCGTTCACTGAGGCAGGGACCACAGCTTGACTCTGGACACTCACGGGGTTCTGAAGGTGGTGTCCATTTTCTGCAGTCTCCCTTCCTAGAAGCCCCTCCCAGAGGAGGGGGCTGCAGAGCCGAGCTGAGCAAGCTCTTGCAGCCCTCACCTGCAGACCTGGACCCCATCCCACAGGCTGACTTCCCCAGCCTCTGCCCTTCCCTTGGTCTTACGGCCTCCCCTCCACTGGGCCACAGAGTCCTGGGAAGCTAGAGGCCACTGGGCCTCTCCTTCCCCAGCTGCTTCCCCAGCCTCCTCCCCAGCAGCCTCCTCTTCTGGAAGCAGCACCTTCCTGTTCTGCAGGGAGCCCTCCTCCCTCTCTTGGTCCTCTTGGGCTGACCTCACTGCTGGCCCCATTGGGAGGCACAGGACGCTGCTCTGGCCAATGCCTGAACCCCATCATCTCAGCCTCCATGACCAGGGTCGGAGTGGCTTGGCGCTGAGGCTGTGTGGAAGGTGGGTGTTCCCAACAGTTCCTGGCAGCCTTTCCCTTTATGCTGGGGAGACGGAACAACAAGAAGTCAGCACCTCTGGGGACAGCTTGCAGGTGGGGTTCTCCCTGGGCAGAGTCAACTCAGAGCAGCAAGAGCTTCCAGACAGTCTCCTCCAGGCACCTGGGTCTAGCCATTCCTGAATCCACATTTCCCTAGGTGTTGTTCGGAACCCTCCCGAGGCCACATGGAGCTGTCTTATTGCCTGCACCAGGCCCCGCCAGCTCCTGCCTCCTGCCAGCACTGCCACTTGGGCCACGTGCTCTTGTTCTCCTTAGGTCAGTGGGTGTGGCAGCATGGCTGACCTGGTGACTGTGGTGTCCACTGCCCGGCTCACCTCTGCCTCATGGCTCAGGTCTGTCAGTAATGGCACAGACGTGGGACCTGGTCTGCTTTGCTCCAGGGTCCAGGTCTTGTGTGGATGCACACATCACACTGCACTGAAAGTCCTGTCCCTCCCACCAGCCTCTCAGGAGCAGCTGCCCGAGCTGTTCTCATTACGGCCTCTGTTGTACCTGAGGAAGGGCACCCAGGGAGGGTCCCTGCGGCTCAGCGGGGTCCACTGGGGACTTAGGCTTCTTCCCACTCTTCCTCCCTCTTCACTTCCTCTGCACTTGAACTAGGCACCACGGCACAGGCCACCATGTTCAACCAAAGCCACTCTGCCTCCTGCTGAGCATTGCTCTGAACAACACGTGGACACGGCGCACTGGGCCAACCTGGCGGGGTGGGGCACCAGGGTGGCCAGGAGGGCCCTGGGTGACCTGGGTGGGAAACGTGTTTAGTCAGCCCTCAGTGGCGCACTCCATGCCTGGCCTGGGCGTCAGGGACGTGTGACTCTGCTGACCCCACATCTGTCAGCACGTCCCTATGCCTGGCCCAGCCTGACCTTCCTCGTCTGGCCACAGCTGGGCATGCCAGCTCGTCTGGGCCTTCAGCGCCTGCTGTAGGACGCCCACGCCTTCTCACAGGCCTCCCCCCATCCCTTCTCACTGGGCAGCCGGTGGACTCTTACAAGCACCCACCACACAGTGCATGCCCCCCACTGCCAACACGAGAGCCAGACCTCCCAGGCCAACAGGCTGAATGCCCAAGGCTTCTCAGGAGCTGTGTCAGTGACGGGCACCTGGGGCCTGTGCCTGGAACCCGGCTCATCTTGTCCCAGCTCTCTGTTGGGGTGTCAGCCCCTCACCTGGCCCTTCTGAGCTCCAGGCCCTTCTGGCTGGAATTCTGTCGGGCTCCTCTTCCCCGCGTCTCTGCCACCTCACACCTTCACTCAGAGGGTGAAGACTGCTCCAGGCAGGGACGTTGATGACCAACGCTTACTTCGGTTAGTTAACAGCGCCGGGACTCCTCCGGCCCTGCCGACATGAGCTCTCTGTGCAGCCCAGGAGGCCAGCCGAGAGCTCTGTGGGTGCTGGGGGCTGCCCTGGCCCCGCCCTCCCCACACTAGGCTGACGTGGGGCAGGAGCAAGGGAGAAAGGCCGCGGGAGCTGGGTTGGACTGGTAACACCACCGCAGCCTGCCGTGAGCTCTGGCCCGTGCCAGCACCTTGACCTGGCAGCAGGACCCCAGCGGGTTTCTGCTGGGAGCCAAAGTCACATGCAGGGTCCTTGGCAGCAGCCCCATCCTAGGTGACTCAGGGACAAACCTGCATCTTGTCAAGCCAGCCAGTGGCCCAAAAGACTCCCTTAAATGTGGGCCCCCTGAACCAGGGCAAGTCCCGCCTTCGTACTGTCCCTGTGGCCCCTCTGCCCAAAATACCAAGGACAGAGGAGACTGGAGACCAGAGGTGTCCAGCTACTCACACATGGAGCTCTCTTCCACCATGCTGTTTGAGACACCCTGTGCCCACAGGGAAAACTGCATCCACACCCACACACACAGACACACATACGTGCACATAGGTACACATACGCCTGCACACAGTCAAACACACGTGCACACAAATACACACATGCACACAGGCACGCACACAGGCACACAGGCATGCACACATGTATGAACCTAGGCACACATGCACCTGCACACAGTCAAACGCACATGCACACAAATACACATATGCACACAGACACCTATGCACACAGGCACACACCTATGCACACAGGCATACACACATGCACATAGGCACACATATGTATGCACATAGGCACACATATATGCACACAGGCATACACATGTGCACACAGGCACACACATACATGCACATAGGTACACATATGCATGCACACAGTCACACACATATGCACACAGGCACACATGTTCATACATGCATGCATATAGGCACAAACATACATGTGCACACAAGCACACACATGTATGTACACAGGCACACAAACGGGCACACAAGCACAAACATAGGCACACAGGCATGCACATAGGCACAAATATGTGTACACACATGCATGTACACAGGCACATACATGCACACAGGCACACACGTGCACATAGGCACACATGCACACACTGCACATGGGCATACATATGCACACACATGTGCACATGGGCACACACGTACGTACACAGGCACACACACATGTGCACACACAGCTTTCCATCACTCTTCACCTCTTTGTTATGTCATGTCAAGAGTCATGTCACTTGCTGTAAAAATCAGCCCAAGACAGTAAGAGGCGTCTCTACATCCCGCAGGACATCGCTCGGGGCATGGTGGCGTGATGGCTATGGACAGGAATGTGGGGCTAGACTGCCTGGCTGAAATTCTCTCTGGAGCTTTTCTGCTGTGTGACTGTGGACAAGTTACTTTGGCTCTCTGGGTCTTGTTTGCATGGTCTGAGATGGGTACTGGGAGGACCTGTGTCGTCAGGCTGTGTGAATCAACGGGCCCACCCCAAGGGCATGGAACAGTGTCGGGCTGGGGGAGAGCCAGGCTGCTGTTGTCACCATGATGATCATCGCTGTTATTGTTTTCTGGCTGAGGGTCAGTGCCCAAGGAGGTCCTTGCTGAGAAAGGAGGCGTTAAAGGCACCCAGCCCAAAGCTGACCCTGTCCCTGAGATGGCCAGGACACTGCGAGCACTAAAATGCAAGCCCTCTCCTGTGTCTCCTGTGCGACAGGCGTCCATGCTGTCCTCATGCCCACGCACCTCAGGCCTCCCTGGGGGCCAGCGTGCTGAGCTCAGCCGCCTGCCTGGCCCTGACCGCTCCGCGAGGCCTGGGCTGCTGGCCCTCTGCTCTCCCCGAGTTCCTTGCGGCAGCTGTTCAGAAACATCCATGGGCCCTGTGCTGGGGGGGGAGGTGGGAAGGCTGGGAGGCGAGTGATTGGCAGCCACTTAGGCAGAAGACCACAGGTCCTGGGCACAGCCTGCCATGGGCGCCAGGGGGACGGAGCGCAGCTGAGCATGGCCGGGGGGACTCAGGTCTCTGCCCCCACCCTGCCCTGAAATCCAGCTTTGATTTTGAGATGGGGCAGAGTCTCAGTGGAGCTGAGGTCTCCTGGGCTCCCGGCATGGAGCTCAGTCCATGCTGAGACCCTGCCCAGACCGGGCTTCCGGCAGGGTCACAGGCAGAGGCCAGACACTGTCCTCGGCTCAGTGCTGTGTCTCAGAGCTGCCCGGCCTCAGTGATGAGCCTGGCACGTCACCCCCTCTGCCTGCCTGTGGCTGGCTTTCTAGAGCCCACGGTGCGGATCCCTAGGTCCAGCTGGTGAGTGGGATTTGAATCTGAAGGCTGATCCCTGGAGGCTGGAGTTTGGAGACGCCCCTGCACAGTCACGGGGAGCCGGCCCAGGGCCCCACAGGGTGCTGGCTCCAGGAGGAGGCTGGTATCCTGCCGGCCACTGTTCACGCAAGGAAACCATCGAGTGATTGGGCAGGTCACAGGGACCCACAGAGATCCTGGGGACAAGGCTGCCCCCTGCCGGAAAGCAATTTTCCAAGACCAACCTCCAAGGGTACTCAAGACTCATCGCTCCTGCTTTGAGTCCCCTCCGTGGCCACTTCCACGCCTGTGCTCCTAGGAGCCTGCAGCTGACCACAGCAAGAAACAAATGAAGGGGGTCCATCACGGGGCAGGTGGAGCTGCCTCCTGAGGACGATTCTAGGGGACCCAGCCCAGGAGACCAATAGGAAGTGACCTCCTGATGGTGACACACTGCGGTCCAACCAATCAACCCTTTGGCCAAGTTTCTACTGTGAAACAACTTCACATCGCAGGAGGCTGGGACGAGCCAGAGGCCCCTGTGCTGTCCAGCCAGCTTCCTGCAATGGTCACCTCTCACAAGACCACTGCACGGGCTCGCACAGGAAGGCCTCTCAGTGGGAGGGACACAGATGGGTGCCCCGTGGTGCCTACGGTGCTAGGCTGTCTTCTGCTGCCACAATGGGTGACAGAGACCGGGTGACAGGAGAACAGAAGTTCGTGGAGCTGGAAGTCCAACCAGCGTGGCGCTAGCACTTGGCTGCCACACGTGGGGCAGATGGCGTTGTGACAGGAGCATGTGTGAGACAGAGATGGCGCGGCAGGACAGAAGCCAGAGCCGGGGGAGGGGCTGGGCTCACTCCTCCACGACAGCTCCGTGGAGCTACTGGGTCCCCAAGGAGCTACTTGATTCCTCTGAGGGTGGGACCCCAACCGCTCAGTCACCTCCACCGGGCCACCTTGGAAGGTCCACCGCCTCAGCACCACCTCTCTGGGGACCAAGTCCAATGCACGAGCCCTTGGGCAACAATCCCATCCACACCGCAGCACCTATAGAGGTGAGGCCACTGGGTCTAGGCTGGGTCCCTGTCCCGTGAACACTGGGCTCCATGCAAAGACAGCAGTCCAGACAGGGGATGGGCTGGGGTGGACAGCTGGGAGGGGTCCGGTGGGCAAGCTTCTGCTGAGTGCAGAGGTCCCCAGAGCCTGCAGGAGACCCAGGGATCAGCCTTGGTGAGAGGGAAGACATGCTGTCTGCCCCAGCCAGCAGCAATGTCCACCCTGGACCTGGAGGTCAACTCCTCCAGGCTGCACATAAGCCTGGCACCCGGCCTTCCATGTCCTCCTGTCACCTGTCTATAAAAGCTGCAGGCTTCATGAATCTGGTCTTGGCGGAGAGGAGTTCCAACCTGCTCATGCTTGACAGGGCGCTAGCCCTGCGGGACCCTGCAGGACCCTGAGACCAGCTAAGGTGCGCCCAGGCTGTAGGGAGACGGGACACACCCTGCCAGCGACCCCGCAGGGAGGGCAGAGGTTCGCAGGAGCTCCAAACGCCCACACTGATGACGAATTTAAACCAGCTCTGAGAGACAGACAAGGCCTGAGTGAGGCTGTTGGTCCAGGTCTGGGGTGGGTACTGGGACACCCGGGGCCTCAGCCTGCTTGGAGAGGACAGATTCTGTGACTTCTGGGTGGAAATTGCCACCGTCCTGCTGGGACTGGCTGGCTGGTGGCTGCACCTGCTCCTCCTCTGCCACAAACACCAGCCTGAGTTTCAAGAGCCAAACCCGCAGCACCCAGCAGATGGACGATTAAGACTTGGTACGCGGGATGGGCGGGCAAGCAAAGCGTCGGAGGGGCAGGCGAGTGGCATCCCAATCCCTAATTATTAAGGGCCCAGTTTTTGTTTTGTGTTTTCTTAATGTAACTCTAAAGGTTGAAATTGTTCCCTGGTGGCCAGTCAGTGCCCGAGCTGCATGCAGTAGTGAACTTGGAGCAAGGAGGGGCTTGGGCGAGGGCGGCTGAGAGAGCCGAAGGAGGGGGACTGGCCCTTCCCAGGGAGCACCTGCAGGACCGCCCAGAGCTGCTCCTGAGCCATGTCAGCTGTCTAAGGCAGAATGCCCGGACTGGCTGACCGCAGAGGCCTGCCCCTCACCCCTGGTCCCCACAGGGTGGTGCTGAGAGGTGTGGGACTTTCAGGAAGGGGTCCAATGGCCCTCCTGATTCTGGCTTCCTATCTCATCCTGTTCCCTCCTGCCCTGGAGTGAGCTGCTAGGTGGCCCTCACCAGCACCCTGGCTCTGCTGCTTGGACTCAAGCCTTTGACATGTTGAGGTTAGCAACCTTTCTTCTCTATGACGATCCAGCCTCTGGTGTCACAGTATAGTAATGAACAACTGGTACTGTGGCTTTGCAGGTCCCCTGGTCCCTAAGCTAGTGCACCCTTCCCAAGGAAGGAGGAGGTGACCAGGGGATGGCGAACACATTGGAATCCCCTGTAATAGAGAGTTCCAGAAGATGGAGCAGACTCAGGGAAGGGAAGGTGCAGTGGGACTCAGTGGGTGGGAACTTCTCCCTCCAGCCACTGGCCCCTCACCGCCTTGCGTGTCCTGCGCCCTCTGAGCCTCCCCCCAGCCAGGCTGGGAAGCAGCCTCAGGGCACGCCAGTAGACTCTTAAAGGATTAGGCCTTTCAGGACTGGGATCTAACACTATTGATTTTGGCCTATCACGAATCCCGACTAGTGCTTGTGTACTGCTGGGTGAGCGCTGGCTGACACTATAAGGATTCTGCAAGCTGATGGACGTCCCTGCAGGAACACAGAGCGTCCACGCCTGTGCGGTGCACAGCGAGGCCCTGGCCCTCTTTCCAGCGCTGTCTTTCCCGGGGGGCAGCCGTGCACTGCCCAGGCCTCACCCTGCCTCTAAGCTGGGACCTTTCTCATCAGAGCCTTGGGAAGGGTTCCAGAAGTGGGCAGAGAGGTTAGGAAGGGCGTGACCACGCTGCCTGGGAAACTGGGTCCTCGTTTCATCTCCATGACCCCTCAACTGCAGACACGCACACGGCACCTGGAAGTGTGCTCCCGCAGCGCGTGCAGAGGGACGGCCGAGCTCTGTCATGCCCAGTGTGTGCTCCTGTGCCAAACGTACCGTGGTAGGATATGGGATCCAGAAAAAGACTGAGCCTCGGGGAGGACAGCACCGAGGCTCCGTTGGTCAGGCCTGGGCAGGCGGAGGGCTGACCACTGGCCCAGCAGGACGACAGCTGGTCTGCTCTGGAGCAGGAGCACTTCCAGATGCTGGGACACTGTCCCCCAGAGAGCTCAGCCAGATGAGACCAGACGAGGGCGTATTCTGGCATGTCCTAGGAGGGTGACCAGCAGGAGCTAGCAGCTGCACTGTGTCCCTGGGACATGACGGCCCAGGACCTGCGTGGGGCTGTCCTTCCTCAGTGAGGACAGTGTCGTCAGACTCTCCTGGGGCCACATGGCTGTCTGCCAGCTGTGCCCACGTTCTTCTCAGATGAAGGGGCCTGTCCTTGGACATTGCCTGCTTCCATGGACCAGGGCACGGTCCTGGGAGGAGAGACTTTCTGAGGTCACTCCCATGCAGAGTGGGGAGGCAAGCCCGTCATGGGCGGGGAAGAGCCATGGGTCAGAGGAGCCGTGCAGCCCGGGAGCGCTCTGTGATCACGGCTGGAGAAGCCCGCGGGGAAGGAGCCGCTGCTTTCTCCTCCGTCCCCCGCACCACCCAGAAGCCCCAGCTCCACCGTCCCAGCCCTGCCGCGGCACTCACCAGGGTGCAGGTGGCCCACTCCATACAGTCCACCCCACGCCCCAGACCCATGTCCCCCTGCTCTCCCCCCATGAGCCGAGCTCCGATGGCCACACTCCCTGCTCAGGGTGCGTCCCCTCCACCTGGACTGCACCCAGCTCTGAAGACCCCACTCTTGACCTTCTGCACTTTCCTAACAGGGTGACTCCCCAAACTGTCCTTCTGGGGCAAAATGTGTCCCTGGAGGGCGACTGCCTCTGCCAGTTGCCCATGCTCCTGGCTCTGCCTTGCGTGATGGTGCTCAGGGTCACACTAGGCAGCAGGCCAGCTGGTCTCTGATGGCAGGGCCTGTGCTGGCCGTCACTGCTGCAAACCAGTGCCTAGAGCAGGGCACAGCCAGGAGCCAACGAGGGAATGAGCCACCAAACGGACCTGCCTGCAGAGTGGGCCGAGGACGGGGCAGGCAGACCCCCTGGTGACAGGACCTCTGTGCTTGGGCCTGCCCAGGGCACTGCCTTCTCCACTCCTGCCACGGCCAGCCTGCAGGTTCTCACCTGGGGGCGTCAAGGACGCCAGGGTCGCACGAGACAACAGTCATTTCTGAAACTAGACCCACTGGCCACTTGACTCTCCGCAGGCGGAGATTGGGGGTGTGTGCACTTGCAGAGACGGCGCATGCGCACAGGTTGTTCTGTGAGAGAGACAACTCCTGCTTCCCACCAGGACTCAGGCAAAGACACCTGCAAGGCAGGACGGTTCACGCCGATCCCCCAGGAGCAGCCTCTGGTACACTTCACATTTGTCCCAGCTGTTTCCTGTGCTAGCACACGCATGTACAAACCTGCACACAGAGGCACGCATGAATCGGCACCCTCCACACACGCACTGCCTTGACATGATCACAAGCGTGACATTCTTGTTAAGAACACAAACAAAACTTGGACATGTGGAATAAATGTGGAAGTCCCCCTGCTCCCCAGGCCGGTGGCAGAGGCCTTGCTGGGTGGACCTGGTGGACTGCCCTGTGGGCGTCGGGTCCAGTCTTATCTGACCCTGCTCCAGTGTATGCGGCTTGCTGGGCTCCTGCAGGCGGTGGCCTCGCCTTGGGGAAGTGTGTGGGAGTCCCCAGCCGGTTCACCAGCCAGTCTGTGCCAAGTGCCTCTTGGGATCACGCTCTGTGCAGAATGTACGTCCTGTACCCTGAGATGCAGCTAGCAATGCCACTCAGCTGCTTCTGTGACGTTTATAGAAAATGCCACCAATGACAAAAGAACCTCAGAAGGGGATCGACACACTCACCCCTCAGAAGGGGATCGGCACACTCACACCTCAGAAGTGGATCAACACACTCACATATTAAAAAAAAAATCTGCAATAAATTACAGAAAGGCAAGGAGAAAAGATCAAATAATCATCCTCTGGACAGTTTTCCACATCACACTGCTTCTCATTCAATGTAAATACACAACTAATTGACAATTAAAACTCATTTAAAATTCTTGAAATTTCTTTGGCATTATGGGAAATGAAAACATTTTTCAATGAAAAATTAGTCCCTGAATTAATGGCCCAAGTATTATCCTTGAGACTATAATTGGGTAAAATTAAATTTCAGACTCTCCCGATTTGAGTGGCTTTTCTCAAACACTCATGGTTGGGATTCTGCAATCAATTATTTCCAAAGGAAATATGAAGTGTTTACCAAAAGCATTATAAATGCCCATGCATTGTGACCTGACAATTTTATTTTTAAGAATTCATCCTCAGGAAACAATAGACTAATGCAAAGCAGATTAAGAATGCTATCACCACAGTATTTATAATGTGAAAAATTTAGAAATAACCGAAACATCCTTCACCGAGGACCATGGTTTCCCATAATGCCGTTTGGACGTTTACAAGGAAGACATTAACAGAGTGGACAAGTGAGTGTGGAGACCTGTTGAGGGCTGGGTCGCCAAGGACAGCACTGCACAATACCCATGGGTCAGCTGGGGCGCTGAGGGGACCCATGTGTGGGTGGACGGGCAGAGGCAGGCACGCTGCTGACTGTGGCGGTTTCTCGGCCCCCCGGACTGGGGTGTGCCCTTCTAGGAGGTCAAGAGGAGGTGACATGGACTCAGACACCACCCCTCCAGCCTCCCTGCTCTTTGCTCTGGTGGGGGCCACACCCCAACCAGGCTCCGCCTCCAGGCAGCCTCCCTGCTCCCACACCCAGCCCCCTCCCTGCAGGGCTCAGCCCTCCCCTGGGCTGCCCCAGCACAGGACAGCTACAGGGCTCCCCCAGAGCTGGGCCTTCCCTGGGCACACCCAGCACTGGACGTCCCGCCATCACCCTCTCGTAGCCAGGTAGAATTAGGAGGAACAGCTCCTTGTCATCGTGTTTAAGATTAAGGGACAGAGTCCTGGGAGGCTCTAAGATCCTGGGATGGCTGGAAAATAGAAGAGCAGGTTTTTCTACATTGGGGATTCTTTAACTGGGAGGCTGGTGGGATTCCCAGGGCAGGGTTGGCCAGACGGCCTCAGTCTACCTGCAAGGAGGGGTCCCTTGCTGAGGTCCCAGGGCTCTCAGGTCAGGAGGCCTGGGGGCAGGTCCAGGTGTGAGTCCAAGCCCATGCCTGGGAGGTGTCCTGTGCAGGGAGGGGGCTGGCGGGGGGTTCACTGTTCCCAGGGCCCTGTCACACCCAGAGGCTGGTCATGGGGCAGGGGAGACAGAGGGGGAGGACCGGCTGCCAGGCGCACCTGTGCTCCTGGGGATCTGGGGGCCTGGGAAAGCCCGCTGAGGGGCTGGGGTCCTCCCGAGGCTAAAGCCTGCACAGGGAAGTCACAGACAACTGCAGACCACTTGGGCTGGTGACCACAGGCCACTAGGCACTACAGGCTGCCCCTCTTCAGTGGCAGTTTAATGTGAGCCCTGGGTGGAAATAAACACGGGCATTTAAGAACACAGTTACACAGACGATCCATGTATGGATGTGTTGATTAAAACCCTGGCTAATGTCTAAGTGAAACAAGTCTCACACCAGTGAGAGACGGAGCTAATTGTTAGTACTTGGAAAAACTAACAAAACACTACTTATTTCTGCATTAGCAGTACTAAAACCTGTAATTATTACTATTACCTTCAGGTATGGAAATAACCCGCTTAACACAGAGCACACACCGTCCAGGGGATCCCCGCCTCGAGGCTGGAATCTGGCCCTAAGAGGCGGCCCAGCCTGCCCATCTTCCCAGGGGCTGTGTCCACCCTGCCCAGCTGAGGCCTCACAGCAGGTGCTGGGGGCTTCTCAAGGGGGACATGCTAATGGCTGATGTCAAGACACTGGGTTTACATGCGTCCGACAGGTTCACACGTGCTTCTGGCATGCGGTGACATGACTCCTGTGTGCCCACACTGGAACGTCTATCACAGGGACACAGCCCTACTTGATGAGCGCACACGGATGGCTGAGCACACGGAGGTATCCTGAGGCATCGGGGACTCAGTACTGAGCAGAACAGACCTGTCCTCATGCCACTTTGGAGCCCTAAGGGAGAGGGGCATGGCTGGGAGCACAGCCTGTTCAGACCCGGGGACAGGGCGAGGCTCCTGGGGGTCGGCCCAAGGAACGGGAGGGACTTGGCAGGAGAACAGGGGTGTGTGGCATCCCTGTCACCAAGAGCCTCCGTGCCCCAACCTCTTGGCTCTATCAAGGGAGCCAGAGAAGGGATCCCGAGGCCCATGTGCAATGACCCTGTGGGGACTGTCCCCTGTGCGGGTGTGGAGGTCAGTGGTGGCAGGATCACAGAGGGCCTTGTAGAAGAGTGACTGTGATGCACAGCATCCATGGGCTTGAAGCCAAGCAGGGACAGGATCTCTACAAAATACTGAGTGGGCAGGCAGCTGCCTGCAGGGGAACGAACTGGACAGGCTGGCCGAGGTAGCAGGAACGATGGGCCAGGCCACATCTGCCTCTTTAGGGAGCTACAGGCACCCCAGGAGGGCTGTGCTGTGGGCACGGCCCCTGCCGACGTGGTGGCTGCAGCAGGGTCAGGGCATCCACCCTGCCATGAGCCTCACCTGTGGGACCACAGACCACCAGGCCCTGCAGCCTCCACGTGTCCATGCGCCTGCTGCTCAGCCAGGCCCCCTCTGTGCACACTGGGCAGTCTTCTCCCAGGTACCAGGGCCCTGGACAGACCTGGCGAGCCCCGGGTCCAGGGACTCCCCGGAGGGCAAGTCTGCGGAAGCTCCTGGCACCTCTCTGCCTTGCTTGTGAACAAACCCAGACACCTGCACTTCCTGCCAATTGCCCCAGATTCCAGATAGCCAGTCTCCCACGGTCAGCCCAGGGCCCTGGCTGGGCTGCATGGGAGCCAAGCCTGAGCTCCCCCTGCAGGACACAGCACCTGTGTCCACAGCTGAGTCGACCAACAGCTTTGGTCCTTGTGTCCACCACAGCAGAAAGGTCACCTGCACTTCGAAAGTGGAGTTTTATGGCCGTTCACGATTGTGTCCTGCAAGGACAGCTGACAGAATTTCAGTGACTTCAGCAGCGTGGCAGGACACAGGAAGACTTAGAGAGGGGTCAGAGAGAAGGCTCAGGGGGTCCGAAGAGAGCACAGGCTGCACTCCTGGCCCAGAGGGTCACCTCCAGATGGGTCTCAGTCCGTTTACTTGTGTACTGAGCTTTCTTAGGGACAAATACAGTGACTGGGGACACAGCTCAGTGGTGGAGCAGCTGTCTAGCCCACACAAGGCTCATAAAAAGAAAAATTAAGTATCTGAATGAATTATTTATTGCTTCTTATTCATTTATGTTCATTTGTATCTAAAAAAATTTTTTTAGTTGTAGATGGACACAATATCTTTATTTTATTATTTTTATGTGGTGCTGAGGATGGAACCCAGGGCCTCATGCGTGTGAGGGACGTGCTCTACCACTGAGCCCCAGCCCAGCTCTTCGTCTGTATTTTTAAAACACGTTAATGGTCTTCACGGCTGGCGTGTGGCTCTAACCAGACTCAGGGTTCAGGGCCAGAGACCATGGGCAGGTGGAGTGGTGTGGGCTGGGCCTCTGGTGGACAGGGCACTTCCTGGATCCAGGGGTTCTCAGGGACCACTGCTCTGTCTTCCCTTCTGCCAGGAGGCGGCCAAGCTCCTGAGTTCTTCAGGGTGAGCCTCTGGTTAGGTCACTGTCCTTGCCTCCCTTGAGCCAACACGTGACAAACCCACTCCTGGACTGCACCCCCTGCTGGCCTAATGAAGAGCACAGTGGCCTCAGCCTCTGACCCTGAGGCTGTCCTGGGGGCCCAAGCCGGGGGCTCCAAGGGGAAGTGGACATCCTGGTTTCTGCCCACCTGGAGTCCGTGGTTGCCTTTCTGTCTGTGGCCCAGGGTGAAGCTGGTTTCCTCGAGGCTCTGGAGTGTGGGGGAGCTGTCCCCCCCTGCTAGTTAGCCCTGCTGCCGGAGCGCCTCTTCCCGGGCACAGAGGGCTTCAGAAGCCCACGGAGGCATGAGTGCACGCAGGGTGGCCACTGCTCGGGGCCTTGCCAGCTCCGCCTGGACGGCTGCACCCGCAGATGGCCAGCAGCAGGGGCCTCGCCGCCTCTGGAACCTCTTGTGGTGACGTCCAGACCGCCCTCTTCCGGCCCTCACTTGCCCACGGTGGCTGCCCCTGTCAGGGCCTCTCTTGTGAGTCGCAGTGCTGCCTTATTATGAAGAGCTGGGACCAGAGCCTCCAGGAGCAGGGCAGACCGGGCGGGCGACAGACCCCCAGGACCTGGCTGGGGACCTCCGGCCACCCTCAGGAGCGCGGGCACGTGTCTGCATACGAATCAGGGACCATCAGTGCCAGTTCTCGGGCTGCTCTGTGATTGATCATGTGCCTCTGGCCGACTTGACTCAGGCTCCCCTGAGCCCTCTTCTCCACTACCTTGACCTTGGTTTACATGACCCAGTTTTAGCAAAGAGTGCTGCTAGGTGGTTTACCAAGAACCTGCCCTACCCAACCAAGTGGGAATCCCATCAATAGTGTGGAGGGTCTCCAACCCTGGCTATCTGGTCGGGGTCCCCTCAGTAAGGTTCCACCCGCCACTCCTCTCGCTGCTCTCTGGCTGCAAATCCCCAGGGGCCTTCACTCCAATCAGCACAGAGCTCAGCGGCTCCTTGACCAGAGCCTCCAGGGTCACCTTCCCAGACCTCCTGGCCGAGGGTCACGACCCCTTTTCTCTGTAATAACGGCAGCATAGTGTGGCTTGATAGCTTGACCACGTTCCAATGCCCTGAGCTACACAAGAGGACGCGTGGGAACTCGGGGAAAGCTCACGGAGCACAGAGGGTAGAGCCCAGCCTCGAAGACCAGCACGCCTGCCACTGGCCACCGAGCAGAGCGGGCAGTGCTGCCTGCTGAAGCCACAGGCCACCACTGCCAGCCACGGCCACAGAACGGAGCAGGGCGGACTCTGAGCCGGCCAGGCCCCTGGCCTCGGGAGGAGACTGGTCTGGTGGGCAGGCTGCAGCGCTAAGCGCTGTGTCCCTCCTCACACGTGTGGCAGAGGTGAGGTAGAGATGGGGAAGACACCCGGGTCCAGACATGCTCAGGCCTGACCACAGCCTCTGCCTGTCCCAGGGGAGGGGCAGAAAAATGGCCTGAGAACAGGCATGTCCCGAATCCCCAGAGCCCGAGAGCGGGCGACCAGTGTCATGAAGGGACCTGTGGGGGGTGAGGGTCCTGGGGAGGCTGCACTCCCGGCCACCCTGCGGGTCCCACGTGCCATCGAGGTGGAGTATGACTACTAGCTTTCAGGGTGGAGGCTGGGCCTCAGGGGCCTCTAGATGCTGGACAAGGCCCGGAGCCTCTGGAAGGTGCAGCTCCCCCCCACACCACATGGTGACTTCAGTCCCCGAGGTCCCCACCCTGCAGAACTGGAGCTCACATTTCTGTGCTGCTTTCAGCCTCTAGACCCTTGGCCATCTGGTCATCACGCAGGAGGGTGGACCTGAGCCACACCACGCAGGACGACACGCGTGGAGAGGAGTGAAGGACCAGGTGACACCAGGAGTGAAACTCAGCCATCCTGAAGCCTGTCTGGGGTCAGTGAGGGAGTCACCGTCCACCGTGGGCCACCTGCCACCCCACAGAGGACCGTCACCAGAATGCTCCAGAGACCCCGAGTGGAGAACACTGCCCACCAGCCCGGGCCGTGACTGTACCATTGCCAGAGCGGAAGTGGCGGGGGTTGTCCCTCTGTCCCTCCCCCAGGGCGTGCCCAGCCTCTCCCGCACAGGCCCGTTGGGCTCCCCCAGTACAGGGTCAGTGGACGTGGCACTTAATCTCATGTCATCTTCCTGTCACCTTAGGGATCCTTTATGCCCCAAGACCCCAAAGCTAAGGTTTTATAAGGTTTCAGCATCAGGTCAGGAGAATGGGGCATGACTGGCAGAGGACAGGAAAGACAGGAGGTGGACAGACAGAAACCAACTTGGGAGGCATCTCCCTGATTCTGCAGAGAGTGAGGGGGTGAGGGGTGGGAGCGCGGCCCCGGAGGGGCCAGGTGGGAGGAGAGCCCTGCACAGTGCTGTCGCTCAGTCTCGGAGGGGCCAGGTGGGGCGGAGGGACCCAGGGCTGCTCCCACGGGCTTGGTCCTCATCAGCCTCAGGGACTGAGGGGGTGACCACAGGACCCTGGAGGGGGGTCTGCAGCCAGGCAGAGGGAGTGCTGATGGGAATCCACAGGCGTGAAGAATGGCCGAGGTGCCCTGGCTCTCTGCCAATGGCAGGTGACTCCCACGCTGGCTCCCGGCCTGATGTGTGATGTAGCCGCCGGGAGGCCAGGAGGGCACCAGAGCCCTCTGAGCTGTCCCTGCCACTTGCTATGAATCTATGATCATATATTTCAAATTATTAAAGAGTTTGAATGATCAGAAGGAAAACAGATGAAAACAGAAAGCAAGGCAACCCAGACAAGCCCTGAACACAGGATCCTGCAAACTGGCACCTAGGCCTCCGGGCTCCGCCAGGCGCTGGTGCTGGCCTCTGCAGCACGGGTTGCACCAGAGTGTGCAGCCCGACACCAGCTGTGGGAGGCGAGGGCGGGCGGGGCAGGGGAGCCCCACGCAGGCCCCTCACCCCACAAGCTGGCTGGGCTTCCCTTGGGGCCAGTGGCACCCAAGACGGGCAGGCTGCAGTCACAGGCACTTCAAGGTGGCAGACGTCCCGTCCCTGGTCTCTGTGGGCCCACGGAGCAGTGAGGGATCTGGACAGACTCCTACCCCCTGATTGGAAAGTGAATCCAACAGGCACCTAATCCCAGCGAAGACCTTGCGAAAAGCCTTCTTAAAACAGGCTTGGCTCATTAAAGGAGCCAGGCCTTAGCAGCTCTGCCTCTAAAATCGATTTTTCTCTCTCATTTTTTTAATGATTTGAGCCAAACTCTCCGCATCAGATGCCTTTTCTCATCTCTGCCTCCCGCTCGCCATCTCAGGGCCCTTCCAGGTGACCCCACTGGGGGCTCAAGGAGAGGCAGGAGGGGCACTGCCTGAGCTGGGAGTGGGCATGAGCCCAGACCCCAGCGAGGGCAGGGAGTGCTCTACGTTGGAGATGAGGACAAAGTCCCTACAGTGAGCCCAGGGGACACTCCCCGCAAGAGGAAGAGCACTAAGGGGCAGGGGCAGCTGCAGAACCTCTGACCCCTGTCTTCGCCCTCCAAGGACTTGGGGCTGCGGGCAGCCAGCGCCTGCTTTCCAGGGCTCACGAGAAGGCCTGTTGCTCCCTGGCAGAGCCCCTGGGCCCTGGGGCCCACCCTGCCCAAGGCACCTTCCAGAGGCCCCTCCTGGCAGCCACATGGCCTCTTTGGCCACGGAAGGCTCAGCTCTGGGACATTGGGTGGAGACGTGGAAGCCCAGGAAGCTGGAAGAGACAGGAGGGTCCCTGTAGGGGGTTGGAGCCACAGGTTGGAGCCTGCCTTTCAGACTCCAGCTTCCGGAATCCCAGGGCTCCTCCTTCCAGGTGCCCCTCCTCCGAGGTGCTCCTCCTCCCAGGTACTCCTCCTCCCAGGTGCTCCTCCTCCCAGGTGCTCCTCCTCCCAGGTGCTCTTCCTTCCAGGATGCTCCTCCTTCCAGATGCTCCTCCTCCCAGGTGCTCTTCCTCCCAGGATGCTCCTCCTTCCAGATGCTCCTCCTCCCAGGTGCTCTTCCTCCCAGGATGCTCCTCCTTCCAGATGCTCCTCCTCCCAGGTGCTCCTCCTCCCAGGTGCTCTTCCTCCCAGGATGCTCCTCCTTCCAGATGCTCCTCCTCCCAGGTGCTCCTCCTCCCAGGTGCTCTTCCTTCCAGGATGCTCCTCCTTCCAGATGCTCCTCCTCCCAGGTACTCCTCCTTCCAGATGCTCCTCCTCCCAGGTACTCCTCCTTCCAGATGCTCCTCCTCCCAGGTGCTCCTCCTTCCAGGATGCTCCTCCTTCCAGATGCTCCTCCTCCCAGGTGCTCCTCCTCCCAAGTGCTCCTCCTTCCAGGGTGCTCCTCCTTGGGTGACAGGTATGGCAGCTATGTCCCCACAGTGGGCCCCCATCCTTCCCTAATGTCTGAGTCTTCCCAAGGCCACCACCATGCCCGTGGTACAAATGTGGGGCAGACAGCAAACCCACCCAGACCTTGACAATCTGCCTCCACCATGCAGACAAAGGCGTGCGCCTCCAAGAGGACCTTTTGGGCACCTGGATGGGGTGGGTGCAGGACCCAGACCACAGGAGCCCATCACGGTGCTACCAGTGGTCAGCAGGGTTGGCCACATCTGCTGAGCACCAGCCCCCTCCCCAGGAGGCTTTTATCAAGACCACGTGACGAGTGTCGCTGAGCCTGGAGAAGGGCCTCTGCCACTGGTGGGCAGTGAGGCGCCGTGACCGCTGTAGAAACCGCCGTTAGTTCCTTATGCAGCTGGAACCACCAGAGGACCCCACTGGCCTGCTCCAAGCTATGCCTGCGGGAACCCAGCCGGAGCTCGGAGAGCCGTTGGCACACCGTGTTCTCAGCCCAGGTTATGAGGCTGCAGCAGCTTCTCTGGCTTTCCTGCGTCCCTCTGGTCACCACTGCCACAGGCCGGGTGAGAGGGGCACCCTCAATCTGCCACAGGATGACCCCAAGGCCTGTGAAGTTCTCAAGGGCAGAAGCGGGAAGCCAGGCGGCACAGAACCGGAGAGGCCAGCTGGGTGCCTCCCCCTTGGCTCTGGGGCCGCCGGTGGTCCCGAAAGGCCTTGTTCCTCTCGTACCCCAAACCCCCAGCCAGCCTGGAGAGGGGCTCTTGGTGGCAGCCTTCAGGGCCTTTGTGGGGCCCCAGAGGTGGGGGCTCATTACCCAGAGGGCCACTTCAGTGACGTTCCCATCACTTGATGGATCAAGGATCACACACACCTCGGGCACTCCCGGTGGAGAACCAGAAGGAGCAGGTGACGTCTTCCAGCCCAGAAGCTGGCTGAGCCGATGGCTGGTGGTGGCAGTGTGGGGTTCTGTGAGGGGCCAGCCCAGGGCCAGCTCCTGACAGGTGGCGAGGCTCCCCATGACTCACTCCCAGTGGTCTCCTGCTCTTGGCCAGCTCCTCTTCACACCATCCCTCTGCCACAGGCGTGCTCGTCCCCAGGGTCCTCCTGATGAAGGCTGAGCCAGAGGGGGCACCTTCAGAGCCACCCTTGGGGTGCTGTGTCCATTGCAGGAGGGGTCAGGGTGACTTGCTGCTATCCCTGACAACCCTCAAACGCCACCTGAGGGATGCTTAGCTCTCAGAAGGACAGAACCACTTTGGCCCAAGTCCACACTCTGGCTCCTCACTCCATCTGCCAGCCAGGAGCTGGGCCATCTTGCCCTGGCCAGCCGCACGGGAGGACACCTCCCACAGGTCCTCACGAGCTGTTTCTCTCACTCCTGGGTAGACCACCTGTGTCCCCCTCACCCAGTGTCCCTCTCTTCAGCCACCTTGGAGCACAGGCTGCTGGTGGCAGTGGCTGTGGGAGCCACCCTACCCCCGTCCAGGAGGGGTTATCCCGCAGACAGCAGGTTCCTGGGTCCCAGACACAAAGGAAGCAGCCGGGTGCCCCTGGACTCGGAGGCCTGGCTCCAATCCATGGTTTCCTTCCAAGAAGAGTGCCACCTCCCAAGCATGACGGTGATGCACCTGCGGCTACAGAGGCAGGTGGCTTTCACAGAGGCCGGTGTCCATGCTCTGTGCCTCCCCAGTTCCTGGTGAGCGCCTCACGTGCAGGATGCTCAACAGACGGAAGTCCAAGGCCGAAGCCCTCTGCATCCTGTCCCCACTCAGGTCAGCCCCTCTCACTGGGTTCTGCTGAAACGTCACCTGCTCATGGGTCCCTGACTTCTCCTTGCTGTTCTAACTGTCCCTTTGTCAGTCTAACCCATAGGTTTCATCCCGTCTCCCACGCACAGAAGTGTCACAATGGCCCCGTCTGATGCAACATCCCTGCCCCCAACGCCAGTACCTAGACGCCTGGCAGGTTCGCTGCACGAGAGCTCCACCAGTTGTCCCCCCAGCTGGTCACGTGTTTCCAGTGGCTTCCTGGGCACTGCACACCAGGCACTGACCCTGACCCCAGCTTGGGCCCACCCACCTGGCCTGGAGATCCCGGAGCGTCATGGGCTCTTGGATTTAAATCACAACAGTGTGATGTAGGACACATGTGGCTCCTGCCAAAGGACGATGACAAGGCACGTAAAGGCAATTCCTGGGCCTGCGGCTGGGACGCTCTCAGGCAGCCCTGGCTGTGCCCTGCTGGTCGCTGGCATGCAGGGTACCAGTCCAAGCCTGCTCACCTGCCCAGGCTCCCCATGCTGTGCTGAACCACGCGCCCAGAGCCACTGGTGCTGCCCACACCTGCCACTCCAGGCCCTGGGCAGTTGCCCTTCGCCAGGGGCCATGCTCGCTGGGCATGCTGGAGCACGGGTGGCTGGGAGAGAGAGTGCGCTGGGCAAACCCTCCAGGTACCAGTCCTTCCCGGGTGCACCAGGCTGGCCCTGATGCCAGAGAAGAGCAATGTTGGGGCAGGACAACGCAATGGCCCCAACACTGGGGTGTGGCCGCCAGCCAGCAGGAGCCC
Organism: Marmota monax; assembly: GCF_021218885.2. Taxonomy (NCBI): domain Eukaryota; kingdom Metazoa; phylum Chordata; class Mammalia; order Rodentia; family Sciuridae; genus Marmota; species Marmota monax. The sequence goes on along the minus strand of NW_026695222.1, from coordinate 37,040,631 downwards.
GGCTGAGCCGGAGAGGAAGGTCCAGGCTGGGGATGGCGGGAGGGCTGCAGAGGGACTCAGCAGCTCACTCCTGGAGACCACTCAGCACTGTGTGGCCACGGCCTGAGCAGATTGCAGACTCCAGGGTCCCTGTCACTGGGATGTGGCACCGAGGCTCTGCCGGCCTTGACCCTGGCAATAAGTAGTCCCTATCCTACAGTAAGAAGACCCTAAGGGCCCTGACCCTGGGGAGAGAGAGGGAGGTGACAGGACACAGAGGCCATGGGCCTGTGCATAGGGACAGGTGGGCTGCGATGGTTTCCTCAGGGATGTGGTGGCTCCCCCACAGCTCCTGGCCAACTCGGTTAACGCTGGCAAAGCCGTAGCTGCCTTAAGTGATCATTATTAACAGGTTTCCTGTAATTGGAAGATAAACCTTCCAAGTTCATTGCTGTCTCAAATTCATCTTTAACTTAAAAAGGAGTATCAATAATTAAAACCAACCGCACGCGGCTCGGCAACATGTGTGCGGGCAGATAACAGCCCACCATCCCTTTGATTAGGGCTCATTCCTGCCTTGGGGGATTTCAATCCCCAGGCCTTGGAGTCCAAGCTCTTAATTATTTTTTTATTTCGTTTCTGCGTCAGTGAGCCTTGTGCCACCTGCCCGAGCAGCCCTCCCCTGTGGCGGCTCCTAGAGACCCAGCGGGTTTCTGGGGTGGTCAGGCTGGTGTGGAACGCCACGGGGAGCTCCTCCTTCCACATCTCCTGTCCCTCCCACGGCCGTTTCTATCCAGCTCCACAGTCAGGCATGCCTCCCGCCCCCGGCTCCTGCAAATGAGGCAGGCAGCCGCCTCGGGTCTGTGCTGAGCCTGCTCAGCTGAGCTCCTGCCCGCCCGCTGCGGATCAGAGGCGGCTCCCACAGAGAGAGCCTGGACAGCTTGCAAGATGCCCTGATAAGAGGCGCTTGCTGGCGCACACTCATTAAGCATTTATCAAGCCCTCACTGTATACGGTGCACTGCCAGATTTGGGGATGGAGAGATGAAAAATCCTACCCGGAAGGCGCAGGCGGGGACCTGTCACCCATCCCTCCCACCCACATGCTGATCGTGTTTCAAGGTGGGCATTGAGAGACCGTCTCAGACACGAGGGCTGCAGGACTCTGGCTCTAGCAGCCATCTCAGTCCTGCCTTCCCATGGCGCGGGGCCTGTGGCTGGTGTCGCACTGTTAGGCCACATGCACACCCTCAACTGTCAGGGTCCCTCCCCTTGCCACCATCCCAGAGCACGGGGCTTCTCCTGCCCTGGTGAACACCTGCACGGAGCACATGGGTGTGCTCTGGTCTCCTGAGCCCAAGTCAAACATCAGTCAAACCCCCAAGCCAAGGGCAAAGAATGCCGTAAAGAAATGAGGGCCTGGAGCTGTCCCTCCACTCTGGGTGGCTTTGAGGGAGCCCAGGTCATCTTCAGATGGTTTCCTCAGCTGGGCCTGTTCCCCAGCCCAGCCTCCTGGGTCCAACCCAAGGCACCAATTCTTGGTGGCCATGCACCTCCTGGGTGTGTCCAGATGCCCTGCACCCTTGGGTGCCCAGTTCCCAAGAACAGGAACTGTTGACTCTTTTGACCCTCTATATCCCCTGAACCCAGGACCCTGCCTGACACACGGGAAGCCCTTAATATTGCCGAGGCAGGGAGCACTTCGCTGGGTGACAAGGGCAGCTCAGCCAGCCAGCCTTGTGGTGTGGTGCCCATCCTTGTAAGGCACTTTGGTTGACCAAGTGCCTTGAGCACTCTGTCCCGTGGGTCCTTGAGGCAACCCTAAGAGGTGGGAAGGGAAGACGAGGCCAAGTGCCTACGGGTTGGAAGAGCGGGGCCCACTGCTCAGCTGCAGGACACAGGAGGCCAGAATCTCCCCGAGCCTTGCCTTCCTGCTGGATACACAAGGACCAGGCAGGTACCTGCTGCTCTGAGCCAGGACTTGGAGGCGGACACATGCTGACGCTCTTTTAAGCCTGAAGTCTGGAGACTGAAGTCTGAGCAGCAATTGCAGATAGAGCCCATCTCTCTGCAGAAGACTGCACACAGCCTGAGGGGCCAAGCCCACCCGACCCCATGACTCCGCTTCAAATGGTGTGGTTTTCACAGCTTTTGGCTCTGTTTTCTCTGTTTGCTGCTACTTGCTCCTCACGATAGGAAGGTGATCATTATTTCTGACCCTAACACTGCCTGTGCTTTTCCAGCTTCTTACTCCCACAAGAGCCCTTTGGAACATGCCACACAGAGAGCTCAAAGCTGCAGACGCCACATGTCCAAATCCTTAGTAGAGCTGCCAAGTCGGTTCAGCGAAGGTCAGAGTTTCCTGGTGTCACGGAGGAAGAGAACACCCCCGTTAAGCATTTGAACGTTGAGTGAATATGCTCAGTAAATATAGGGGCCACACAGACTTGTCGCCTGGCTTGGTGGCCCTGGGCACCTGGGCATCATCAGATGAGTCCTACAGGGCCCCAGGTGCCCTCAGGGAGACCTGGGCACTGGTCCTGCCTGGTGGGTCTCAACATCAGGACCTTACATAGCCCTTGTCAAAGGGCAACTGTAGAAGCTCAGGGAGGTCCCAGCCCCATGACTCAGAAGTGTCCTGCCCGGGTCTGAACCTCACAATCTGTCTCAGTCACAACCAACGGGCCCAGAGCCCTGTGGTCAGCTGTGTGGCCTGGTCAGCTGGTCTTAGCCTCGGTGCTGCGGGTGCCCAGCAAGGCCAGGGTGGATGGTGCTCTGCAGACCACGTGGTGCCCCTCAACGCTGTCTGCGGCCAGCAAGTCCACTCTCCTGGCCGACTTCGTCCACTCCTCTGCCTCCCCAGACATGTGCAGCTTCCTCTGCTCCTCAGAGGGCCCCTGCCTCCTGGGCTAGCTCCTCAGACACGCCTCGTTCTCCCAAGTTGACGTAGTCGCTGTTTCTCTTCACCCCCTCCTCTCAGAGAAAATATCCATTCCCCTCCCGACGGGTTTGCATGGAGGCCCACCTGGCCTTGGATACAAGCCCTTTCAGAATCATCTTCTTAGGGAGTCCGAAAAGAGAGACAGCCATGTTCCTGGGTGTGGCTCGGCCTACTTCCTGGGTGCTTCTGGGAGATTAGAAAGGAGTTTGAAGGCCAAGAAGCCCCAGGTCCACACCTACCCTATGCTGTGCTTTGACCCGTGGACCTTGGGTCCACAGTCACTGACATGGCGTTGGAGACCAGCTGTGGGGAGAACAATACTGTGCCGTTGGGCCCTCCTCAGCACATCAGAAAGCTACGTTAAAATCTCCCAACGCCTGGGGTGGTGCCTGAGTGCAGGTGCCACTGGTTCCCTGCTTAGTGGGATGGCCTGTGCACGTTTGCTAGATGCTCAGGGCATCTAGATTTTTTCTGCCACCAGCTCCCTGAGCTGAGCAGTGATGGTGTCATTGTATAGATGAGAAACTGCGGCCTCAGGGAGAGTAAGATCCTTGCCCAGGACTGAGGGGGCAAAGGAGTGCAGGAGCTGCTTGAGTACCAGCCATCGGGTCCTTGCTCCTCACCCTGAGGACTGTGTCCTGGTTTCTCCAAAGGGGGTGGTCCCTAGGGGGTCTCTATCTCTGTGCTTCCTGTTTGGATTCTAAGGTAATTTTTTTTTCTTATTGCAAAAATACTTTGCACTCCATGACACAGTAAAACCAGTCTTCACAGTGGATGGCTGGTCCCCAGAGACATGGTGACACGTCAGAACCTCCCTAAAGATCAGCTGTGACGCATTTTCCACAAAAGGTGCTAATGTACAGAGCGACACCCGGCCGCTGCGTCTGGCCCTCAGCCTCTGCCAGACTCTCGGCACAAGGTAATCAGCTGCGATTATGCTAGGTGCTCCCTCTGCTCCTGACATTGCTGCCTCTTAGTAGACTTCTAAAAGCTTTGACAAAGTGTGAGCTACATAAAAGGGACCCCCTGAAATCAGCCCTTCCAGCGTCTGTTCTGGATGGCCGTTGGAAGGGGTCCATGGTGGGCTGTGGAACAACCCGCCAGGCTTCACCCTGAAGAGCGACCAGGGACTCAGTAACCATCTGCTGGTGATGCCCTGTGCTGGACACTCAAGGATGGAAGGACGAGACAGGCGCAGGTGGGTGAGGCGGGTCCCATCACAGCCCGGCTCGGCTCACGAGGAGGCCTCACCTCCACCTTGGAGCTGCGGCTGAGTGGGGTGACCAGCCAGAACACTCTTCTGGGACCCCAGGTCGTGTGTGGGTGGCAGTCCTCAGAACCGTGCTGAGGTCCCGCCGCTTTTCCACACGACCCCTGGGCCAGGTGCCCTGCTCATGCCCCACACTCCCCCGGTCCATCCTCACGGAGACGCAGGGGGAAAGGCTCACAGGCCACTTTCCAGATGAGGGAAACTGGGTCTGGAAGGGTGCCAGTGGCCTTGCTGCCACCCCAGATGGCAAGGACGGGATCTGAAACTGGGCCCACTCCCTCCCAGCTCCCTCCCCAAACTCTGCTCCTCTGCGCTCATTTCAACCCACGGCTTCGTGTCCTCGTCTGCAAGAACATGGTCGTGAAGGCAGGCCAGCTGTGTTTAACAAGATGCTGGGTCACTCCCTGGCCCACAGTGACACCAGGCGGGAACACGATGGCTTTCAGTCTCAGGGACGGCAAAGGTGCCGGCCCTGGGGTTGCCCCAGTGCTCAGCTCTCCACACCTGCAGCAACTCCCTCTGCTCAGGTCCTTCCAACCTGAAATGCCCGGATTCTCCACAGGGCAGTGCTGCCCCCAAGACTAGGTGGCCAAGTCCGGAGACATTATGGTCGTCACAACTGGGTGTGGGGGGTGCTACTGGCAGCTGCTGGATAGAGCTTAGGGTTACTGCTCAACATCCCATATGCACAGGACAGTGGTCCAGTCCCAAATGCCGGGATCAGGAAGGCCCTGGTGTGAGCCCTCCTGGGGGAGAGTTCTAGGCTGGCGTTGGCAGCAAGGCTGGGCCCTCCGCAGAGTGAGGCTCCTGGCCGGGGCAGCCGTGGGCTCTTTCCACCTCCCTGCCACATGCTCAGGCACTGGCCACCGAAGCCTGGCCTTTGATAGGTGCAGGCTGCTTCGTCAGGGTCCAGTGTTGGCCCTTGACACACTAGCTGTCCAGGGAAGGTCTCTCGCCTGCACTCGGATAGTGCCCAGGAGATGGGTGGCCCTTCCTCTTCTCAGAAAGCTCCCTTCCCTGGAGGTGGATGGCAGTGCTCTCCTGCCCGCATGAAGGTCCTGTGACCACAGAGGTTCCCCTCCCAGGACACAGGGCTGGAGAGCAGGTGGCCACCAGCCACACAGCACGGACATGGCAACAAGCTTTGTCATCCCAGATGTGAGCGTCACAGTCAAACTGTCTCTTCTCCCGTGGCTCCTGCTGCTCTCAACCAGTGCAGGCCCCGCAGGACTGGCCCAAAGGGGCGGGACCCCACTGTGCAACCAAGTATAGATTGTCACAAACTAACAGCCTGCAGCTGAGGACCTCCGGAGACACTGGCAGAGCTTTGATGGGGAGCCTACTTTAATAATTATAGTTTATATACTTAATCTATTTTTATTTTTAAATTAAACACCTATGTGTACTAGGGATCTTCAGAGAGAAGCACCATACTTCATTCCAAAGAGGGTTTTCATCTGTGGCAAATTAAGGAAAATACAAAAATTAACAAATGTAAATAATATCAGCAATCTGGATGAAATGTGACAGCCATCTTGTGTCTCAATGACTGCATTTTACTTCCAAAAAGGACTGTGAGCTCCCTCACCAGCACAACGCCCAGCTGCAGGCGCTTCACGCGGGAGGAGCGTTTCCTCTGCAGCTGGGCCCTCGCTCCTGCATTCCTGCCAACGCCTGCGAGCCCTCGAAGCTCTCCCAGAGAAGGACCTGCTGATGGAGCCCACTGGACAGATGCAGCGTCGACAACTCTGTTACTCTGATTGACTGCACGGTATTTTAGGCACATTAACCTGTCCAAAAAAATCCTTTATTACCGCGTTCATGCACAGATGGAAATATGAACTCGACAGTTCTGGGTACTGGCTTTGCAATTAACTGCAATGTTTCAATAGACTAATGAACCTCCGTCTGAGGCATGTTCTCTGTCAGCAGAGGAGGCAGGCTGTGCTGGAGACAGTTACAGGGCGTCTAGCAGCCCGTGACAGCGGCCTCTGCGGAGCCCAGGCAGGACCGCACAGGGAGGCTGGGAGGTGCTGCCCAGGAGGCTCTGAAGCCAGGGCCCGCTCAGCAGCTGTGGCCACCAGCAGTGTTCTCCACTTTCAAACTCTTCCTCCATCCACCCATCCACTCTGTTCGTCCGTCCGTCCATCCAACATCCATCTTTCTCTGAGGGCCCCAGACCCCTCACACTGTGAACTGAGTTAATTTTTAGTTAATTGAAAATACAGTCCCTTCCACGAATGTGTCCTGAATCTTCAGAGCACCACAAAGCACTCACCCGTGGGCCTTTCTGTCCAGCATTTATTGAACTCTTGCTCTATGCTGGGCATCACGCCTGCCAGGCACCATGACCCCTGGGTACACACCCCAGGAACCATGCTGGACACCAGATGTCCCTCACTTGATCTGAGTGACCTGACCTGGTTCTGAAGTGTGAGCCCGCAGGCTGGGGTGGACTCCCAGCAGCGGGACCCGAGGGGAAAGAGCCCCCTGCACCACAGCCGAGCCCCGGTCTCCAGTCTGACTCCATTCACTCGCTCTACATGAACAGTGCCCACTGAGCCCTTCCAGCTGCGTGGCCCTCCCAGCTGTGGGGACGCCTCTACAGACAGATCTGGGTGCTGGGATGCGTCTGTGCGCGCTGCAGTGCCCTGCCCTCTCGGGGTCACCTTCTGAAGGGAACGGAGCACAACCATGAACGTTGCCTCGGAGAAACTTCAGCTCCACAGCACGAACGTGTCCTGCAGGCCAGGACGGCTTCTGAGGAGGGGCCGAGGGACACGGGGCTGGAGGCACACAAGCCATGTTCCCCTGAGCCTGGGTCCTGCAGTGGGTGGCACGTGACCCCAGGCCCTCACCCCAAGCCTGCTCCTCTGTCTCTGCCCCCATTCTGTCCTCAGGTGTCACCTGCCCTCCACACCTTCTCCATCCCCTGTTCCAGCCTGGAGCATCAGGAGGGTCTTCCCACAGCCGGGCTCCAGGGGTGACACGCACCCGGTGAAATGGCCGTGCCTCCCCATTCACACAGAACCCACGTCCTCTCTGTCAGGCCCATCGGTGCAGGGCTGCGCTCCTCCTGGTGGCCAGTCCTGTTGTGGGAGCTTATCTTTTCTTGGGGTGTGTCCCTTTCCCCAGAATTTGGAAATCATGATTCACTGAGGAGACTACTGGGCAGGAGGACACTGGAGCTGGGAGGCTGGAAGGAAAGTGGACATTTGGGTGTTCTGTCCTGAAGTTCAAATCTCTGGTCCTGGAGAGGGGTGTCAGTGTGCAGGTCTTCTAAGTCCTTTGGGGGTTCTCCCCACCCCTGAGTTGCAGAGGCAGGTCAGAGGCATATTTAAGCCTCTCTGTTTCTTGTTGAAACGCATAGGCTTGGTGTCTGGTCCACTCGACCCCCCCCACCTGCAGGGCTGCAGGACACAACCTTCTCCTGGGGCCCTTGCAGCCTGCCGGGGGTTCTCCCCCACACGGTCAGAGAAGGCCCCCGGGCTCCATCATCTCTCTTGGCCTGCTTTCCTGGTTTCAGATCCAGCTTTGTGCCTATGGTCTTGGATTCCTGACCCTGTGGTGGCTTGCTGCACTCCCGGGTGCTCCTGGGCTCTCCTGGAGGAGACAGCCACCCTCCGGTGGTCACAGAGGCTAAACAGGCTGACACCACTGAGGCCTCTCCCTGGGGTCTGCCATCATGGCTGGAAAAGGTGCCCAGTTGAATGATCATCCCTAGCGACAATTGTCCTCATGGTCCCCAAGTCAGCTGTGCTAGATTTGGCACGCTCTGATCTTGTAGAAATCGTCAATCCCTACATTAGTGACTCCCCCGTCCACTGGGACACAGAGCTGGCCTGGGTCTACACGCTCCCTCAGGATGCTACAAAGAGATGAGGGAAAGGCCGAGCTGGGGATCACAAAGTCGACTGGCAGTGTAGTTGGCAGGAGGCTCTCCAGCCACCCACCACCATTGATTTGTGTTTCTTCAGGAAATATGAAAGCAGGAGGCATGAAAGTCCGTAATAAGCCACTGGAGCACTTGGAGGCTCAACTGATTATACATGTTCTTCACGTGGAAAGTTGCTCACTTACCAAAAATGCAAAATGTGGGAATGGTGTCGCAGGCAGAGTCCCAGCCGGGCGGCAGGAGCCCCCGCAGTCCCTGCAGTCCCTCCCGGAGGAACGCGAGTCCCCATTCCTGGAGCTGTCCTGCAGGCAAGTCACTGTCCTCACACTGAACTGGACACAGTGGGGGTGATGGAGCCCAGGGGAAGGGAGGCCACGGGCTGGGGCTGCTGGCACACGGATCTGAGCAGGTGGCTCCTTGGCTCTCCTCAGGAGGTCTGTGAGAATGTGTCCCCCACTGAATTCTGAAGAATGTCACCCTCTTCTGTTGGTTTTTGCTGAAATCCCCTGGGGCCACTTCTCTGATGCCAATCAGTTCTCCTCTTCTCAACACCCAAACCAGGGATCCCATTCGGATCGATTCCGTTCTGACACTCAGGTGTGGTAGACAGGCCCCTGGTAGACCTGCACCTCTGACTGACCTGCTGCAAAGCAGGCTTCCAAGGTCCTCTTCCCAGAGTCTGCAGCATGCAGGGACAGCTCAGAGACCCAGGGGCACTGTTGACTTACGTTCCTGGTTCATTGTGAAGAATAGGAAAGGCAGCAGAATACAACAGACACTAGTATGGCAATATGTAAATCAATGGATGTGTAACTGATGTGATTCTGCAATCTGTATATGGGGTAAAAATGGGAGTTCATAACCCACTTGAATCAAAGTGTGAAATATGATATGTTAAGAACTATGTAATGTTTTGAACAGCCAACAATAAAAAATTAAAAAAAAAAAAAGAATACAACGCAGGACTCCAGTGGAGAGGGGCGCGGGGCAGGGGAGGCGCGGAGCTGGGGAGGCGCAGCCCCTCTGGGGAGTCGCCCTCCAACCTCCAGGCGTTCAGCCACCCAGGAGCTTCCGGAACCTTCCCGTTCAAGGGTCTGTACAGAGTTGGGTCTCCAGCCCCTCCTCCTGCCTCTGCAAGGGCACTGTGTGTTTGGGGGTGAAGGGGCCACTCTGTCCCTGAGTCCCCAGGTGTGGTAGAAAGGGCTCCTTAGGAATCACCAGAGATGCTCTAACACTCAGGAAGTTCCAAGGCTCTAGCAGCCCTGAGCCAGGAACCGGGTATAAGCGCCAAGTCCGATTGTTGAAGGTCCCCTGCATCCTAGGCAGCTGGTCCCAGCTCTCCCATACCACACCTGTCCTGCCTCTGCGGAGGACACATCTGCACTAGAGCCTGCTCCTCTGAGCACTCCGGGCCTCCAACATGCAAACCGCTAAGCCGCACGTATGGAAAAGCAATCTCTAGGAACCTCCGTGGGGACCCACAGGCTTGTTTGTGCCCGATCTGAGCCTGGGGGTGCCGGGGATGCCAAGAGCAGAAAGGCTGGGGGCCAGGTGCCCCGGGGACCACACTCAGGTACCCAGGGCTCCAAGATGACATTTGAAAGGGGAGGAGGAAGGGGCGAAGGGAGACGCAGCTGTGGACCGCCCCCCACCCTGTCCAGGAAATGTGCCCTCCCTCCTCCAGTATCTTGGAGCCAATTATTCCTGGTGGTTTAGGGATCCACTTGAGGTTTTTCTTTCGAAGCCCTCTTCCTAGGTTTTTTAGTACCATATTCCACATTCGCAGAGACGGATGGTTTGTAAATGACTGTTACTGACACTACAGGGAGGTGACGAGACAGGACACTCCACATGAATCCAGTATGCTTCTTGGAATACGAAGAGGTGACAGTACCGCACCCGGCCCTTGAGGTTTCTCTCTCTGACTGACACATGCAACGAAGCCGGCCAGCTCCGTAATGAGGGGACCGTGTCTGCTCCACTTCCCATGAGCTGCTGGGGACACCAGATCAATCCTCCAGCTTGCTGTGCCTGGAGGGCAGCTGTGTCCCTCTGAGCCACTCTGAAGGCCTGTTTGCTTTCTGTGCACTTAGGTGGGGTCTGGCAGGGGGCATGAAGTGGCCGCTGAGAGGGGGCAGAGAAGAAGGAAAACCCTGCTTTTCACGAAGACACCCTGAGGAGAGAGGGATGGAGAGGGAGACGGGAACGACTCAGAGCAGGGGAGCCTCCGCTCCAGGGCCAGCGGACACCTCTGGTTCACAGCTGTGCTCTCCCCAGAGGTGTCCTCTGGTCATGGTCATTTTCTGCTCTTTACCAGCTGCATTCTCTGGGGGAAATGAGCAGAAGAAGTGGCCCAGGGCCCAGCAGGTGGTGAGGATGGCAGAAAGCACAGGCTCAGACGGGTCCCTGCCCCCTTCCCGAAGGCCAGTGTGAGGCCCTCCGGGTCCTTCCAGGTCGCAGGCCTCAGGTGAGGTGTGGGGTGCAGATTTCTGAGATGTGGTGGCAGGAGGGAGTCTTTAAATATGATCCAGGGTCTAAACAGTGACATTGGAAGGAGGGAGTTTTCATTTGGTGAAGTCCGTAACTGACACAGCTGACCAACAGCTGCTGGATTGGAGACTTCCTACCTGTGAAACCAACTAGGTGAACCCTGTCCAGGAAATCTTTGCTGATGACAAGATATATATATATATATATATATATATATATATATATATATATATATATATATATATATATATTTTAATTTTAAATGAGCAGGATAGGAGTGGCAGATTCACGGAGGGGCTCGTGGAATGGTAACAGGACACTAGAAGAGGCGTCCTGAGAGATGCTGCAGCCGCCACTTTGCCCCCTGGAGCAGCGGAAACGCCAGCCAAGCCCAGCCCTCCATTCATCCTGCTGCCGGGACAAGGAGCACTGAGGTCTCCTGGGGTCCGCGGGGACTCTGCCAGGTGTCTGGGGCTCACCCCCACCTCCTGCCAGCCCCCCGCCCCTCACCAGCTGGGCTCGCAGATTTGGTTCAGGTTCTGTTCAGGGCCACAGCAAGACTCTTCCTTAGGCACCCTGTCAGCTCTCCATTAAAACAAAGAACCAACAAGAAAGAAAACAAAAACCAAAACCCAAACCCTGCAGACTTCTGCTGCACTGGCCGGAAACCACAGGGCCCAGCAAATGCACCAGGCAGACCCCAGGAGAGGTGCCCAGGGAATCCCGGAGCAAGGAGGAAGCAAGTCCTCCTTGACGGTCACTCTGGCTTCATGGCCACAGGGGCATGTGCGTCTAGCAAGGAGCATGGCCGCTTTATGTGTCTGGCTTTACAGATGACAGCCAGGACCCCAGCCCTCCTCGGGAGGTGAGTGCAACAACCTTCAGCCCTGTTGTTAGCAAGCCCTGGACACGATGCTGGAGGGGCCTGGAGCCCTGTCCTGGCAGGGGAACTGAGGCAGTGTAGAAGGCTTAGGCAGCCAGGGCAGGACGGCCAGGGAGAGGGCAGGGCAGGGCCAGGCCAAGGAGCATGGGGGTCTTCCAAGGAGGTCCACTTCCTGGTTTATGAAAGTGCTCGGGGACACAAGTGGGGACCGGATCAGACAGACACTTCTGTACTCCTGCTCTACGTGGGGGACCCAATAGAAAAACTAAACTAGACACATGGACATGGGGGCCGAGGAGGTACCAGGACAATAGTGAGGACAGCACAAACAGGGAGGAGATAAGGAAAGGAGGAGGTTCCAGAGACCATTAAAAGAGCAAGCCCAAACTCCCCCACCAGACTCCGGCTCGGGGCCCTGCGCTCTGCAGAAGTCCGTCTCTGTCACTTTGCCCTAGACCTACTGCTTGCTACTCATCTCTGTGTCCTGTTCCTCAATTCTTTGCTGAGCAGAGACAGCGGACCTGGCACCCTAGACTAACAAAACTGGCCTGCGATTGGGCAAAAGATGGAGGAGCCTGGCACAGAGCTCAAAGCCTGGCACGGAGCGCAGAGCCTGGTGCAGCGCTTGTGGCCCCGGTGCTGCTCGGCCCAGCCTCAGTGGGCTGCATCTTGCCGCTGGTGCCTCAGAGTAGCTGCAGCTGCCACCTGGAGAGGCTGCCAGGCCTCTGCTCTGACCCAGGAGGTCACACTTGGCCAATCATGTGATAGCTTCATTGCAAACATCTTGGAGACCCTCTGTTGTGACGTCCGCAGTCTGCAACCTCTGGCACTCAGCCACAGAGCGAGTAGCTGCTGCAGGTGGTTGGATGGCATGGAGCTCCTGGTGAGCAGCAGGGGACGCATTCTTGGCTACATGGAACATCCCCACACGTGCAGCGCAACGCAGAGAGGACACAGGACCAGAACAGCCAGGCCCAGTCCAGGATGCTGCACCCAATTCCTGGACTCCAGCTGCAGGGCCCCGGCTGGTGGAGGGGCGGGCGGTCATCCCATGTGCAGGGCACAGGCAGCATGTTGTCCAGGGAAGGGCGCTTTGGATTGATGGGCTCTTCCTTCAGATGACAGCTGCAGCTTCCCTTTGACTGGGTGGCACATGCCCGGGCTAGACCCACACAGTGGGTGCAGCCTCACCTTGTCCTCCAGCCCTCATTGGCTCAGGATGCACTGGGGAGGGAGGTCAGGGGGAGACTCAAGCAGGGGCAAGCTCTGCTCAGATGGTGGAGCCTGAAACTGGATGAGGGGAGAGTTCTGGGCGTGGGAGAGGGGGAGCGACCCAGGGGGCACCCCAGGTGGGTTGGCAGAGGCAGTGTGGAGGGTGGGGCCAGCCACAGCAGGCCTGGGGCAGGCTTGGCTCTGGAAGTGGCCGGCCACGAGCTGCAGACCCCACTGTGCTGCTGAAGGAACCCCTGATTGCCGGGATGAATATTTGGCCGGGAGCTGGGCAGCCTCGCAGACACGGCTGGCCCTGGGAGATTCCTGGTGGCTCTGGGGCCCAGGGTCCACGATGCCCATTTCTCTTCACCTCTCTGGGGCTACCACAAGACTGCCATCAGAAGAGCTCCAAGACAGGCACGTGCTCTTCCTATCCTCGTCCCTCCCGTCGCCTGGCTGCTGACCAAGCTGGCGGATTACCTCCCGCTCTTTGCACTAACTAACATGTTGGGTTTTACATCTGCTTTTAAAAGTTAAAAGAAAAATAATTTATGAGAAAATCATAAATAATGGGTGTGGGACACAAATGTGTTTTCAGAATAGCACTTTCTCTCCTTAAGTGGAATAAAAAAAAGCCTTTTCAATTAAAAAAAAAATCTCTTTGCATTCCAGAAGGTCATGGTGCTATTTAGTGCTTTTATGTAAGGGAAAAAAAGCAAACAGATTGTGAAAAGGAAGACGTCTCGTTGTGCAGCCTGCGGCTGCAACACCTGCCCCGCGTGTGGGCATGGGGACGTGCTTGCCACTGGTTTGTATATTCAGCTTGGCATCTGGGTTTTGGGTCCTTGTGGAAGAGGTAGATTAAAAGTGACGGTGTTAGAACAAGACTGTAAAGGTTAACAGACCAGGAAATGGACAAATTATGTCGCCACACGGACAGGCCAGCGGCTCCGTCCCCTCTGTCTTGCCTCCAGCGGCTCATCAGCACTCTGGTCCCGTTTCCCACAGTCCAGTCAGAAAAATAATCTCTGGACACTACGGCCTCCCTAGGGCATCTCAGCAGGCACCTTGAAGTCAATTTGGAGGTGACTGCGTCCGAGCAGTGTCCCCTCCCAGCTCCTCTGCCAGGCCTTTGTGTCTGGGGGCAACTCACACCAAGCCGTCAGCGTCACCAGCTCACTCCTGACCTGGGCTCCCGTTCTCCCTCCACAGCACTGGCCACTCCTGGGGTCGAATTCCCCTCTGGCACAGGGTCCAGATTCTATGGTCGCAAAGACAGGATTCCTGTGCAAACCGGCCTCTGTGCGGAACCCGCCAGGCAACAGGGGCGGGCAGGCGGCTCCCTGCCCAGGGCTTAGGGGAGCTCCAGAAGAGCAGGGGACAAGGGAGGAAGAGTGCGAGAGTCAGAGAGGGAGCGGGAGGGCGCGAGGGCAGAGCAGGGGCGGGAGAGACAGGCGCAGAGTGAGAGGAAGCGCAGCACCCACCACCCCCAGGCGCAGCGCTTGGTGACTTTCTTCCCAGGGCCTCACAGCCCGAGCCCCCCAGGGTGGTCCTCAACAGCCAAATTTCTACTGAGGCAGAGCCTCACCATGTACCCATACCAGTGTGGCCGGAGCCATTATTTCTAACAACAGTAACTGCTGCTGGCCTCAAAGGTGACCTCTCCTGACCATTTCATGGAGAGCAGAAACCGGCCCCTGGAGAGCCTCAGCCAGCCCTACACGCACCGCAGTCCCCTGCAGAGAACACTCTGAAAACACACTCAGACCCCAGCAAGCTGGGACCTGGCCCCCTGCTCACGAAGGTGATGATGGTGGCAGCAGGACCTGTCCTTCCATTTCCCCAAACGATAAGAGGATCCCCAGTTTATTTTGGTTCCTTTGGAAGAGACACTCACAGCAGCACCCACCAGGAGCTCCGTGATTAGCCCCTGAGCACAAACTGCGGGTTGGAGGGCAGACCCTTGTCAACTGCCTCATCCAAACACTGAGGAAGGATGGTCCACAGGTGTGGGGCTGTGGGCGCTTCACAGGCATGTGTGCACACCAGCGTGAGCAAACACAGGACAGAGTCCTCCAGGCCAGGGCCTCGTGCCTCATGCATGACCTCCATGGAAGGGAGTCCTGGGGGGCTTGAGCACCCAGGGTGCCCTAACAGCAAATCTCATGGCTCTCGGCTGCCTGCTGCCTGGAGCATGCTGCAGGGAGAGGCCACAGACCTCTTCCACCGCGGTTTTGCTGTTTTGGGTCCTGTGCTCTTTGTGCAATCATTTAATCTGCATCCAGGGATCAGCCTCGTCAGGGCCCATTAGGTGTAAGGGCAGTGAGTGGTCAGGTTCGCATGGCCCTCCACAGAGGCTCCCAGCCTCTTGCTATCCAGGTGGCACTGTCTCAGCGTGCTTCCTCCAGGACTGCAAAGTACCATCTTCTTGGCTTTGGACACAACAGTCAGTGGGGAAGGAGGTGCAGTCTCAGCAGGTTGACTGGAGCTAATTCCCCAAAGCAACACACTGATGGGCCAGGGGACTGGCTTTTAAAACACAAGTGCTCTCCACGTCTGTGTGTGCACGAGTGTGTGTCTGCAGGTGTGCCAGTGGGTGTGTCCAGAGGCTCTGCAGGAGTGGTCCCTGGGGCTCAGCCTGTGCCTGCGCCTCTCCTACAGTACAAGAGCCTCTTACCCTTTTCTGTTTCAAAAGGGCTCAGAACCAGCCTCACTCCTGTGCATGGAGAATGCCTGGGCACACTCGGCACTGTCAGGGCACCTCCTCTAGGAAGACGTCACAGCACTCTGTGTATGTCCCATGCTCGAGTCTGCCCTGGTGGACACAGGGATGGGAGAGGGCTGGGAAGACAGTCACTTCAGGGAGACTGGGCCAGGCCGTCTGCTGGGTCCTCTGGCCTCCCTCCCACCCTGGCAGGACCTGCCATTGGCCCACTGCCTGATTGGGCTTCCCCTCCTTGGGCCTCCTCCCCAGGTCAGCGTGGTGGCCCCGGGGGCCTGGGACAGGGGAGGCACGGAGACCCTTTAGGCTCTCCACCCCAGCAGCTGGTTTGTCCCCTCCCTGCTCTCGGCCCTATTGTGCCCGTCCCAGTGAGCAGGCCCCGTGCCTGCCACTCACCACGCCCGGCAGAGCGCCAACTCCCCGCGACCTGGCAGATCTGGGGCACAGTAGGCACTCAAATATTTTTGGAACAGATGAATGTATGCACTCAGCATCAGAAAATGACACAGAGAGTGGGTGGCAGCCCCGGGCCTGCCTCTGCAGCCGGGAATGCGCCTTCCTGCCACACCCGTCTTGGCCACGAGGATGCGGTGTGGCCGGAAGGTGGCTGTGCCGTTGTTCCGTCTCCTCCGTTTCTCCTCTGTCTTCCTTTTGGCTGCTTCCTGTCGGTCTGAGCAAGACCCGTTCACCCTCTGTCCAGTGTTGTGCTGCAGAGTGGCCTCTGAGGCCAGGGCTCTGGCCCCTGGCTTCCTTTTGAGGACATGGGCATCCTGACACTGGGTTTTCTCCTGGAGAGGCAGGACCCTCCTCCACTTTCAGCAGGGGAAGAAGGGCCCCTGTGTGGGGCAGCAAGCTGTCACTGAACGGCCACGAGATGAAGCCCGTGCTTCAGCTGTGCTCCAGCGTGTCAGGCCGCTGCCCCTCCCAGCCCAGGAGTCTGGGACAGGTGCCTGCGAGCGCCAATCCTGCAGGTCAGGGGCTCACTGTCTTCCTCAGAAAGCACCCACCACGGTGCACCCGTGAGGGCGGTGGCCAGCACCTGCACGTCCCTGCCTCCTGGAGATCTGTGCTCCAGGAGGTTGCTGGCCTCGCTGCATCCTGAGCTGGCTCTGGTCAGCATGCTGGGACTCTCCAGGCCTGCACCCACCCTGACCTTCCCGCCCTGTCGGGTGTCTCCAGGCTGATGTCCAAGGCTGATTTTCTACAGGACGCGTTTCCAGCTCATCACGATACTTGCCTTTTCAAACATGGTGCCCTGTAGGAAAACAGTGCCCTGGAGGCACTTTGGGCATCGGTGGGCAACTGCATCGTCAGAGCTGAGCTCAGGGGTGAGCAGATGCTCGCTCACAAAGGGGAGTGGGGGGCAGAGACTGGGCACTAAACTGGGCACACACCCACTGCTGCCAGAGAGCGGCCAGAAAGCGGTGCTATCTCAGTCTTCCCTCCTGTGCCCACCCTGCATTGTCAGGGACAGGTGGGCACACAGTCCTGCAGAGGGAGGTGGGCGTGGCTGGGGAGCTCATCTCAACGAGCCACAGCAAGAGCAAGCCCCGGCAGCACCATGGCCTGCAACCTCAGCTCAGAGCAGACCCATGGGGGACGTCCCCCAGGTGAGGGGGATGGGCGCTGGGGCACCAAGGAGGGAAGCAGAGCAGCTGCCAACGAGGGACAACCTCACAGGTGCTGAAGGCTCAGTAGGAGCTGGCCAGAGAGCAAGGAGGGTAACAAGGACTTCAGGAGGGTGGTGACAGTGACAAAAACCAAAACAGCCACTGCCGAGCACTGGCTAGGCACAGGTGCCCCCTGGGCATCCACTTCTGCCTTAGACCCAGCGTTCTTCGACGGGCATGAGTGAGGTCCCATCAGTTGGGAACCAAGGTGCAGCAACTTCCTGGAGGCCCCTGGGCCGAAGTCAAACCTCTGCTCAGCATGGACCAGCGTCCACCAAGACAAGCTGCCAGGGGGGCCGGGAGCTTCCTGCTCAGGGAGATGCCGTGCACCTGCTGGTTGTGGAGCACAGAGTCCAGCTGACACTCAAACTGTCACCCCTTTGGCCAGAGCATGCTTCCCCAGATGCACGGCCTTCCGTCTTGCTCCAAGAGCTGCCCTGGCACAGCCCGCCGTATGCAGCTGGGCCCTTCCCCACGGCACCAGCCTGCATCTCACATCCTGCCCAAGTCTATTCTCCCCAGGATTCTAAGAGGCAGCTGGTTTTGAGAAACATCTCTGGACAGTCAGATGGTCTGTTCAAATAGAGAGGCTCTTAAATTATAATAAGCCCCCGCGCTCTTGCCGTCATTACCGCCGTGTACCTGTCACTTCGACTCAGGAACCGCAGCATCTCCGGGGGGCGGACGGTCTCCTGCCTGGCACCTTCCCTCCCTGCCTTTCAAGGCTGCTAAGAGACGGCTCCTGCACTGTGCTTGGCAAGGGGGAGGGCAGAGGCGGCACCCTCAGGAGGAAGGAGTGGCGCAGCCGGTGCCGGAGGCAGAGCTCGGCCAGGAGGGGCCGCCTTGCCGACACGGAGCTCCAGACGCAGAGCAGGTTCTAGCAGCTTCTGCACCTGCACACTTCCACTAGGGCGAGGCTGGCAACCACTTCTGACGCGTTCCCACGTTGACCGGGGCTTCCCTGGCCCCGCTGCTGCCCTGCGGGGAGAGGCTGGCTCCTGCTGTCCCTGCTCTGGGTGGGAGGCGGGCAGAGGCAGGAAGGAGGACGGTGTTAACAGCTACTTCTCTTCACCTGCTGGGAGCAGTGCAGGGTGCTGAGGGATTCCAATGTGATTTTCACACCCCTGGGGGGAAGGGTGGGGCTGAGGTGGCTCTGCTGCACAGACACCTGCCCTCCCCGCCCATCCGCTCAGCAGAGCCTCCCAGAGGAAGGGGCAGCCCAGCCAGCCCGTGCCCTCCCTCTGCCTCATGGATGGCCTCCAGGGCTATCTCTGCAGGAGCCGCTCATAGCCTGCCCTACTTGTTCTCAGCAGGATTCTGGGCGCCGGCTGGTTGGGGTCCCTGGGGCACACCACCGGCTCAGCATAAAGTCCAAGTGCCTCTCGCCCAGACTGTGGAACTGCCTGGCTGGAGCCTGGCATGGGTCATGGTGCTGGCTCTGAGAGTCCCCCCCTGCCCAACTGGGAAGTCGGCAAAGCCCTGGGTGCTATCACTGCTGTGAGCAGGAGAGGGCCAGGGCGACCAGTGGGGCTGAGGAGCTGGCCCCCGCTGTGGCTGCCTCTGGGGGAAACACCCAGAGGGTGAAAGTCCCAGCCTAGAGGGCAGGTGGGACGTAAGTGACCAGAAGGCTTTGCAGGGGTGGTGGCGAGGAGGTCAGTGCCATCCTGTAGGTTACAACAGAGAAGGGCACTGAAGGTGCCACAGGCTGCCCAATGTGACCCTCAGAGGGACCCCAGGGTCTGCTCAGGGGGCTCAGAGACTCCTCTAAGATAACCTTGATTGAGGCAGCTGACACCTGGCAGAAGCTTCCAGAACTACGGGCCAAGGTCACAGTCTGGGCAGACACCTGCAGGAGCCCGTGGATGTCCAGAACGTCCTGCCATGGAGAACAGAGGCCTCAGGGCATCTCCCGGGTACCCCACGCCCTCAAAGCGGCTGCGTGGTGCAGCAGATCTTTGGGACAAGCAGAGAAGAAACAGGAACATGGAGGGACTCTCCCCTTCTCGAGCAGAGCTCCCAGGCGACCTGGTCTCAAGGCGCAGGCCCTGTTCTACAGGGAAGCCAGAGCCGGAGGGAGGGGAGCTGGCTCCGGGTGGGTCTCCGCCCTCCTCCAGACCCTCCCAGCCTCACTGTGTGGAGGCCAGCTCACGGCCACCTCTTCTCCTCCAAAGGGCCATAGGTTGAACAGACGAGGGGCGTCGAGCCTGTGCATGGGAGGCCACCCATGGTGGCAGGAAGGGGAGCCCTGCCTTCTGCCAGGGACACACACACTCTGGAGGGACCCCTGGGGTGACAGTGAAGTCCAGGGTAGCCGGATGGCCCAGCAGATGGCAGGGCTGGTGGTGACAGGAGGGAAAGGCTGAGCCTGAGGACCCAGCTTGCTCCTGGAAAAGGCCGGGGGAAGTCCTGCCACTCTAGGGGCAGCAGAGCTCTCCGCCTGGAGCCACCGTGAGCGGAGCCCTTGGCCTCGGGCTGTCCCTGCTCACGCGGCCTCCATGGCAGCTGACCATCAGGGGTCATTTGGTCAACTCAGCACATGGAGGGTGGGGATGGGAGGCCAGGCTCCCAGACACATCCTGTCCCCAAGGGCAGGGACCGAGGGGCCCGTCCTCTGGTGCCTATGCCTGGTATGTGCTGCCCCCTGAGGAAAGCCAGCAAAGGGAGGACGAAGGGCAGGGGCTAGCCTGGTGACCATGAGGAGCCCTGAGGCCTTTTTAGAAAAAGAAAACCTCACTGCAAAATGAGTGTCTGAGCAAAAATCTTGGAGAAAGTAGAAAAGTAAAAAAAACAAAAAACTGCAAAGTTATCTGTGGATCCAGGATCAGAGCCAAGGCTGCCCTTCCCTTCTGTGGCTCCCGCCCTGGGTTCTCAGGGTCCTCAGAGCTGGGTCCACCTATCCCCAGTCCCTTGTGCATCTCTGTGCATCTTCCTGAACAGGGGCTGGCTTCCCTGCCCCCCGCCCCCCAGTACTGCACACCAGTCTCCCCACAACAGCCAGAGTGACCAAACCCTCCAACCAACAAAACCATCCACGCTCTTGACGGACGGAAAGTCCTCCAGTGCTTCCCGCTGCCCTTGAAATAAAATCAGAACACTCAGGCGTCCCCTTGATGCAGCCCCTCACTGTGGCTTCCTCTGTCCTTGGAGCCCACCAGAAGGGTCTTTGTCCTGTCCCACCCTTCCCCTCTGGTAGCACTGTCCCAGCTGGGGCACTGTGGCTCTCTGTCTGCTGCACGTGGCCGGGGCAGCTCTGGGCCGCCCGACTCCCACTGTCCATCCTGCGCTGAGCCTGCTGGCACCCTCTGTAGCTAACTGCATGGCTGCTGCTCCCTGTCTGTCCCCCAGTGGCCTGGGAGTCTTGCCTTTCAACCTGCCCCAGGTTCTCAGCAGGTGGCACACAGCTGGTCACAGTGCACGGTGGACAAGAGTGGCTCGGGGTCTGATGGCCCCCGTGTGGCCTGCTCCATTTCTGAACCAGGTGCCTGGGGACACTACATCACCCGGGAAATCGTTCCGTAGGAAACACTGGATGGTCCATGCATGGAAAAGAGAGTTGAATCAGGTGGCTAGAGGAGGCCGGCTCAGCAGCTACCCTCGCACAGACGACTTCAAACCCAAAGGAAGGAAGAGATCACGCTCCCCTTGAATCTGAGCCCATCTAAAACCCCAGCTGGGCCCTTGGTTGTGACATCAACCCTCAGCAGAGGAGGTTGTGGGTTTTTATTGAATTTTGGGGGCAGTTGGGGTACTGGGGATTGAACCCAGGGGTGTCTACCACTGAGCCACAGCCCAGCCCTTTGCTTTCTGAGACTGGTCCTTGCTAAGCTGCTGAGGCCGGCCTGAACCTGCCATTCTTCTACCCCCACCTCCCGAGGCACCGGGGGACAGCGTGGCCCCGCACCGGGCCAATCTGTTCTTTTTGAGGGAAATGCTGAGAGCCTTACTCACAGGCCACTGGGCAAGCACAGCTGGCCTAGGAAGTGTGTGTGGCAAAAGTGAGTCAGACATCAGAGGCTAAGTCGTCCCTTTATGTCACGCACACACTTAAAGTTGTGAAGGAAAATTCTAAGCAAATAAATCATGTTCTACAAATTACTAATACCCCAGGAACAGATTAGATAAGCCATGAGCCACGTTTAAGTCTCTGATGTTTAGGTGCACGCGTATCTCTGATCTATCGTCAAACGGCTCTAAATAAAACAATTATAGATGTTTGCATGTATTTATCTTCTCGTGGGTTTTCATGAGCCCAGTGCCAACAGTGCGCTTGGAGCTTCACAAAAGATGAAACAGGATGAGGTCTCAGCCCGCGGGCTTACAATCAAAGTAAGACAGATAAAACAATCCAGACACGGAGCGCATCAGTTGAAGAGGCTGTTAAAATTTATGAGGTGTGAGGTTTCCTTGGCTTTTCCCGGGAAAGGCAGAACCCAACAGGAGGCCAGGTGACTGAGAGCCACCATGGAGGGCGGGTTCTGGGGACAGCTGGTTGAAAGGTACAGGTGCCAGGAGCCGGGGAGGGAGGAGCAGGCGTGAGGGGCAGTGAGGCGCAGGAGGGCCCCTGGTATTTGATGGACGGCCGTTCCCTGGAGAGCCTGCGGCTGCTCAGGTTTACAGCACAGCCGCGTCTGGGCAGGGCCGCCGCACCTAGAGTTTGGGGTCTTTGCTCTCACTGCAAAGGGCCCAGAGCTGCTCCTCACGGCTGCTTGCTGGGTGTGTGTGTCCTCCACTCTGCCAGGCCCCACCTCTGCAAGCAGGTGGTCACCAGCCCTGCTGACCACTGGCCCAGGCCGAGCTCTCCATGGGGACACCAGAGCCCAGTTTCCTGGGCCTAACCACCTCAGACACCCCTTACACATCAGGAGTTTCCCTAGTTTACAAATCCAGCTCCCCTCTCCGCACTCTGTGAGTCGCAACAACCCTAACCCTTCAGGTGAGTCCCGGGGGGCTGGGCTTCTTGTGTTGGGGCCTCTCTTCCAGCATCACCTAGAAGGGAGTGAAACAGGAAGCGAGGTCTTTATTTCTGCTCTGTTGCATCATTGTGTTTCCAAAGTGCCATGAAAAACAAATCTGCGCACGTTCACAGGCATTTCTAACTGCTCAGGTGGAAGACACAGACGCAGAAGCACTGGTCAGGGGGAGTGGGCCCGAGGCAGGTCCAGGAGGGACGGGAACACCAGCAGTCACGGGTGACGGAGGCACCAGGCTAGAACAGCGACACCATAGAGCTGCCCACGCACCGGGCACTCCCTGTGCTGGCCGCAGGAACGAGACAGCTGGGGATGCTGTGGCCCTCCGGTTATGGGCTGGCTGGAGTGGAGGGGGTCAGTGCGGTCGCTTCTCCCCTGGCCTCTGCCCAGAACCTGCCTCTGGAAGCAGGACGGCCATTTCTGATGAGTGAGCTCAGACTCGACCTCCACGGGAAGGCTGCAGCCTGCTCCCAGGGCTTCAGACTCCGAGTGGCCCTGGTCAGACCAATTTAGAAAGAAACTAAAGGTCTGCACAGGAGCTGCTGTGCCCCCCGGCCCCACGCAGTGTGGGCAGATGTCCTGTGGGCAGATCCTCCTCAGGGATGAGGAGGCTGGCCGCTCTGACCCTCAGCTTCTCCTCAGTGTTCAGACCGAGAACGGACAAGCTGCATCCCTGTCCCCAGCTCCTGTTGACGCCCTCGCCTGAGGCCTTCGCTCTCCCTCACCCCTGCCTCCTGAGCACCACCGTTCAGGAGCACCTGCTCTGCACTGTTTTATCACCCAGCTTGGAGCACATTAGATACTCAGGCGCCAGGAGAGTAATGAATTAACTGACGAACCTGGGTACATCGTTTTGTGTTCTTATCTAATGGCTGTGTGTGCGTGTGTGTGTGTGTGTGTGTGTGTCCCAAGAAGCTGCTGGGATTTCCCAGTGCGGGCAGGATGGAGCTCGAGAGTGTGACCTGCGGTTGGCTGGGGTTCAGATCCCAGCTCTGCCACTCACTGGCTGGGCCCGCGGTAAAGTCACTCCAACTCCCTGTGTCTCAGGTTCCTTACCTGCAGAAGGAAGGCACTCTATAAGACTACTACTGTGAGCATCAAGTGACTTAATGCACATGAAGGGCTTAGGTCTATATGGGGACCCATTGGTATTACAGGTAGTGGACACCACCACTGTCATTACCATCACCACTGTCATTACACTATTATCAACGTCACCACCATCACCATCATCACCACCACCACCACCAACCGTCACAATCATCACCATCATCACCAACACCACTGCCATCATCACCATCCCCAGTACCACCACCATCACCACCATCACCATCACCACCACCATCACCACCACCACCACTGCCATCATCACCATCCTCACTACCACCACCATCACCACCATCATCACCACCACCATCACTACTATCACCACCACCATTACCACCACCACCATCACCATCCTCACCACCACCATTATCACCATGTACATCACAACCATCACTACCACCACCAACCATCACAATCATCACCATCATCACCACCACCACTACTGCCATCATCACCATCCCCAGTACCACCACCATCACCATCACCATCACCACACCATCACTACTATCACCACCACCATTACCACCACCACCACCACCATCCTCACCACCACCATTATCACCATGTACATCACAACCATCACTACCACCACCAACCATCACAATCATCACCATCACCACCACCACCACTACTGCCATCATCACCATCCCCAGTACCACCACCATCACCACCATCACCATCACCATCACCACACCATCACTACTATCACCACCACCATTACCACCACCACCACCACCACCATCCTCACCATCCTCACCACCACCATTATCACCATGTACATCACAACCATCACACCACCATCAGGTGCCAGGAATCTCCCATAGTAGAGCCTCAATAAAATCCCATGGAACTGACTTTAACCACATAATTAAAAAGACAACTTCCTGTGGCCATGAGAATCAAGTACTAACAGGAAAATGGCAGGTAAGCTGCCCACGCTCTGCAAGCCACAGAGACCTGCGTACCCACCAATACCAGCTGTGCTCAGACAAGACCTGGATGAAGTGATTTTGCTGGTGGGCTCTCAGTTGGAGGCGGGGTGGCTGGGCAGGGAAGGCTGAGTCTAGGAAAGCTTCTGCAAGGTCAAGGGGAAGGCTGGAAAAGACCAGCCGCCCACTGTCTGCAGCTCTGCCCCTGCAAGCCCTCCTCTACAGCTGGTGCTTGGCAGATGTCCTAGAGCATTTCAGAGCAGAGCCATGGCGGGGTTCCAGCTCTGCCACTTCCTGCGCTGGCCGCCCTGAGCCAAGACGCCTACACTCTGCAGCCCCATTTCCTTATCTGGGATGTGCAGGTGGAGAAGTGGAGGGAGCCCAGGCCTGGGGAGCTCTGGATGGCCGTGGTGGTGGCCTGCAGGTGCGCAAGGGGTCGGGGAGCCCAGGAACGTCCCACTCCACACACAGCCTCCTCACACGAGCACGAGTCTCCCAGTGGCCTGTGGGTAGGGCGCCTGTGCCGTTCCCCCCGGTGGTCTGCCCTGCAGCCGCGGATCCTGCTTTCCCCACTGGGGGTCACTTTCACCCATGACTCATTCCCTAGCTCCCTGGATCCAGGAGATCACCCTCCCCTGAACACACTCTCAAGGGTGCTCATTAGACATTTCACTACTCTTGGAAGAAGTCTACCTGTGCATATACTCAGCTGGAACGCCCCAGCACCCCCTACACCACGCAGCGGCCAGACCACGAGCTGCTTGCTGCAGACAAAGCAGTGGGTAGGAGAGAAGCTGTCTCTGCCCCAGGTGGGCGTTTCAGTGGGAAGAAGGGACGCTGGGCCAGTCCTTGATAGACGGGGCCGTGTGAGGAGCTGGGAGATATACACCTTGTTGGTGGGCTGGCATTCTGATTGGCAAGGTGGTCCAGGAGCAGATGCCACCACGGCACCCAGAAGCCAAACCCAGGAGGGCCACCCAGACAGCCGAGCAGGCGGTGAGGAGCTGGGCTATACTCCAGGAGCACTGGGAAGCCGTCAAACAGGGGCCTCCGGACCCAGTATGTGCTGGCAAGGTCACATTGCTATTCTGGTGGCCTGTGAGGTCCAGCCAGCAAGTGCTGCACACACTCTATGCAAGGGGTTGGAGGTGTGGGCAGGACAGGCATCTCCAGCCCTGAGTGACCAATCAGAACTGTCCCCCAAGTGCAAAAGCAAGGGACGAGGTGAGCAGGGGAGACGAGCCTGGCACCCAGGAGGGCTGGGAGAGACCCTGGAGTGGCTGCTGCCAACCTGCCCCCCCACCAGCTGCCCGCTCAGCCTCCTTGCTCGCTGCCTAGCCTGTTCTGGGCCTTCTCCAGAGTGTCCTCCTCGCAGCCCCCAGGATGGTCAGGCAGACCCTGCTTCAGAGACACAGCTCTCTGCAGCACAACTCAGAGACATGCCCCAGAATGGGGTCCCCAGCCATGTGACCCAGAGCCCAGCTCACCTCCCGTCCGCCATCTGTCCCTCCTCAGAGCCCCTGTCCCCTCCTGAACCCCGGGGGGTGAGCCAGAGGCAACTCTCTGGAACCGCGTAGGCCTGATACTGAGGCCTAGGGCTCAACCCTGCTGATGGCCGCCTGACTCCTGTCCAGCTACTCTGTGACTGATGCCAGAGGTGGGTGGCCAGAGCGGTAGGCCCTGCATGTGGGGTCAACTCAGAGAACTTGAAAGTTCAGTGACCGGCTTTCAGATGGTGACAAACGTCAGGAGCAGAGTTTAACAGGTGGCTCTGGAGCCCCTGACAGCTTCTGCGTCCCTCTCAGGAGAGGAGCCACCAGGAGCCAGTGCAGGCTGCTCTCTGCTTCCGGGTGTGCACTTGCTTGTCGCCTGAGGACGGACCCGGATTCACAGTACCTGGGAGCACACCCTGGGACTGAGGTGGCTCCGTTCAGGTGGCCACTCCCAGGGCCTGGCCTGCTGCCATTTGTGTGGCCAGGACCCACGGAGTCACTGTGGGCCAGAAATGACCCTCCCTGGTCAGTGGGTGGCCCGAGCCTGGGCTTGCACCAAGCACAGGGGCTGGGGGCCGTGGGTTGCTGAGCACAGACCAGTGCTGCCCACTGCTGGTGGCTCTTGTCACCTGGAGTCCTTTCACAGGCCGTGCTCTGAAAACTGTCACCAGTCTTCTGTGACAGGCCTGTGGCTCCAGCCAGCAGCCCTGCAGGGGTCAACAGCAGAAGTCCAGGACTTTCCTTCAGCGGGAAGCCCACACTCCTAAGACCAGGAGGCCGGGCAGCACGGGCTCGCGGGGCCTGGTGATAGCAAGGGTGCCCGGTCTTCATACGCGTGTTTGCCACGTTTCTCTTCTACAGCAACCTGGTGTCTGCGGGTCAAGCCTTCACCTCGGCTAGCGCCACGGTTTGGCGGTGGTGAGTGCGCTGTGGTCTAGCTGATGAGGAAGCAGCTCACGTGGGAGCTGGATGAGCTTCAAGAGCACAGATGTTTATGATACAGCCTTGTGTGTCTGTGTGTTTTATTCAGAAAGTATATGCAATTTAATTAGCCATTTTATTTTGCAAAAATAAAAAGCAGTGTGTCTTGGCTGTGAGAGCTTCTGAGTGACTGGAAGGCAGAAGGACGCCCATCCATAATCAGGCCCTCGGCCCCTCTCCAGTGTCGCCCACCTTCCCACAGGAAGGAAGTGGCCCCCAGCCTTGCACAGAATCCAGGTTGGGTCCGACTGCACGGGTCTGTGCCAGGCGCCTGCTGCGTGCTGGGCCCTAGATGCAGGGGTCGTGGGAAGGAGCCAGGTGTGGAGCAGGAGCTGGGTCTGTGCACTGAGCAGTGGACTTGCCATCTCCAGGGAGGTGTTCAAAGCAACCTGGCTCCAGTGGGCAGGCCAGTCCTGTGAGGTTCACCCGTACTGTCCCTCTCAGGCCCTGGATTTCCTTGGGAATTCCCTCCCCCCTTCCCAAGGTTTGGGGAGTCCCTTCCTTGATACAGAAGGGCGGGCGAGACCCATGCCAATGGGCTTGCTGTCCCTTGGCCTGGGGAGGGGCAGGGAGGAGCTCAGGCAGTCCAGGCTCTGGGAAGCAGAGGCGCCTACCAACGAGAAGCTGCCTCCCCCCGCTCCCCCCGGGCTCGGGTGTAGTGGGGCGGCTGCTGTCAGTTGCTTATTGTTTGATGAGGACTCTAACCTGCCCAGGCTAGAGAGTGGGCAGGCTCAAAATTACAGGCTACAAGCAGGATGCAGGGCCAAGTGGAGGATCAGGAGGTACCACCTGGAGTTGCATTAATTAATATCACCACCCAGACCCTTGGGCCAACAGCATAGGAGGGCCAGATGGGTGGGCATGAGGGCCCAGCCCACAGGAGAGTGGGCAGGCCACCTTGAGTGGCCTGCACAGTGGGCTCCCAACACTGGCAGGGGCCCTCTGGTAAGGTCACTGGTACAAGTGGAAAATTCCAAGCTGTTGAACCCGCTTCCCTTTGTGAGTTGTAAATGATCCTTTGGTGACTGTCACTTGTCTCTGGAAGCCCAACTCCTGGGACGCAAGCAAGTCCCAGTTATTCTGCATTAATTTGAAGAGAAAGCTGACAGCTACACCCGGCTACGTCGGCTACATCCGCACTGGGGAGCAGACCCTCCCGAGGGCAGCGCTGAGTTCCCAGAGCGCCCGCCCACTCTGGGAAAGGACCTCACCCGAGGGCTGGAGGGTAGCGTGCCACCTGGCAGGGGCTGGAGGGAGGGAAGGGTCTGAAGGGCGAGAGGGAGAGAAAGACAGACATTGCCACCCTCCAGCTTGGCCTAGGCTACTTCACTTCTAGGAGGACACAGAGGAGGACAGTGAGACGTCCAGCCAAGGCGCTGGTTGAACTCCTCGGGTCCTCCTGGAGAAGCTGGCCACCACTGGAGACTTGGTCAGCCAGGGCGAGCAGCCACCTGCCAACCAGGACGGCAGCTGTGCTACCCACTCCCCCCCACACCCCCATGCCCAGAGACCCAGTGCCACCCGGGCGAGGCGAGGGTTTCCCTGTGCCCACCCACCAACAGGCAGAAACTCCAGGGTGGGCAGAGGTACAGCAGGCGCCTGGTGGCCCTCGGTCGTGTTTTCCACGTAGCTTTCTAATTTTCTTCTGCACTTTATGGCTCCGGAGTGACATTCTTGTCTGGCATTAAACATGCATCCATCTCCCAAGACCCCGGAGCCCCAAGGTTTAATAGGGCTGATTGTAGATTTGCGTTTTTAATCTTGCAAACAAGCCCCTGAAGGGCACAGTCATTGCCCAGAAAGGCCCACGCCTCATGCAAGCCTCTTCCCTGCGTCCACCCCGCCACCAGTCCAACAAACACCCAAGTACTTGCTCAGTGAGGAGGGGGCCGAGAGCTCCAGCCCTGGGCAGCCCAGGGGAAGGCCGTGGGGTTTGACTGGTGATATCTGCCCAGCTGCAGAGAGGCCACATTTTTTCACCCAGTGTCCACGCAGGTGTTGCTGGCACTGGTGAGATGGCCAAGGATATAGTGTGTCCAGCAGGAGCTGGGGAAGCCAAAGGTGTGGGTTAGGGCAGCCAGTCCATCTGCATCGGGCTTCAGTGGGATCCTCTCCTTCTCCTGACCTGAGGCCCAGCTAGCTGCAGCCCCGCTGGAAGCAGGGCCCAGGCAGAGTCACACAGGACAGCCTTTGTTTATGTTCACACAAACAGAATGAAAGTCAGTAGAAAGCCGCTCCCCGCCTGCCCCCAGGAGCCCTGCCCCAGTTCCTCCCTGGCTTTGATCTGAGCCCACGCCCACACCCTCTGTGCTCTGTGAGGGGCCCCCTCCAGCCCGTTGTCACCTCCCCCTGTCACCTCTCCTCCCACTCACAACATCCTGGAGCCAAGACCCTAAGGAGAGGGGCAGGGCCCACAGGTCCCCTCTGCCCCCCCCACCCCCAGTCCACTCCTGTTTACTCCCAGGACCCAGGTCACGTGTCCGGGAAGAACCCACCCTTCACCCCCCCGGGTCTGTCTCCTTGGTCAGATGTTACTGTGTTCTGGGGAGGGCCAGGCAGTCAGCAGGTGAGGCCTGTGGGCTCAGGGCCACAGCTGTGGCCACTCCACTCTTGCTGCAGGGAGTTGCGGCCACAGGTGAAGGTGTGGTTGCGGTGACATTCCAATACAACTTCACTAGGAAGCCAGGCAGAAGCTGGAAGTGCTCCCGGTCACCATTCCCCCCCACCCCAGAACTGTGCTCCTTCTTCACCCTTCTTCACCCCGGGGCTGTGTTCTCCCCGCCTCTCACTGCTGCACAGAGCTCCTGCGTGCAGCTCCGTGCCTTCCTCCTCCCTCTGCGGCCCACCAGCAGACACGCTGAGCCTGCCCCGGACCTAGGCACGACCCGTAAGTGCACACCCTGGGGTTCTGTTAACAACAACCCTTTCTCCCTCCCCCTCTATTTGAACTTGGGGATACGTGGGCTTGGATCTGCTCTGCCAGCCGCCTCCGTGAGAGGTGAGCCCGACCACGGAGTCCACCTAACAGGAGCAGGAACCGAGAAGCAAGGCCCTGGTGATGCTTCAGCCTCTGGACCAAGCCTTGCCTGAAGCTGTCATTCAGATTTCTCGGTTACCTTTCTGTGCCAGCCACTCTGAGCTCAGTGTTGGCACTGGCAACTGAAAGACCCCAACCATAGAGTCTGGTAATAACGTGCCAGGTTTTGATCCCTTTGAGCACTCCTCGGGCCTTGAGCTTTGAAGTGGCAGAGTTGTTAGCAGGTGTGCGAGCTGCTGATGTCCTCTCTGCTCCACCCCCAGGGGCTCTTCCTCAGCAGAGGTGCCACCGTTAGGGGCAAACTACCTGGGCCTTGACCAAAGTCCACTTTTCATATAAGAAATGCTTCTCCCACGAGAACACCCCCCCACCCCGCCAGCTCCTATTAAGCACCTCCTGTTTGGCAAGGTGTGGAGGCTGAAAGTTTTCTGTGATTCTTATGCAACGTATTATTAAGAAATGCATTTGAGGGCTGGGGTTGTGGCTCAGAGGTAGGGCGCTTGCCTAGCACGTGCGAGGCCCTGGGTTCCATCCTCAGCACCACATAAAAATAAGTAAATACAATTAAGGTATTGTGTCCAACTACAACTAAAAAAACAATTATAATAAAAAGAAATGCATTTGTAATATGTTCTCCATTTCGTTCCCATTTCTCTTGGGCAGCCTATGTACCCTGAACTGGTCATTCTGGCCTCCTTCCTATGTTGCTATGGTTTGACTTACTGGTGGCTTGCAGTTTTGGGCTATAAAAATGAATCCTACCTTCTGCAAAGTGTAGAAGGTTAAGGAGGCGAATTGCTTGCTGCCCTTCCAAACCACCGGAGGATAATTCCCCTGCCTGCTTCAAGACTGACCTGGTGCTCCTTTCAAATGGGCCACAACACTACCATGTTAGTTTTGTCCTCACCGGGGCGCAACCTGTGGGCACCTCGCTTGCCACTGCTGCTTTGGCATATGGCAGAGGTGGGACGAGAGCCCAGGAGCAGAGGTTAGGACCAGCCCCTGGGGCAGCGGTGTGGGCAACGCCCCCTTCATATCCGGAGCCTCAGCCCTGCTGCAGAGGCAGAGGGGAGACGGCCAGCCCGGCAGAGGCTCTGTGGGGAGACTCTCTGGGGGAGACTCTCAACCGGCCAGAACCGCTGCTTCCCAAATGTGGGTCATCTGCTGGAGCTCTGGGATATCTCTTTTACTTAGACTAAGAAACATTTTTTCTCCGTAATTAAGATTCACAAGGTTTCAAGGACTTTCACAAATGGGGAGGGAAGGCAGGGGGAGGTGAGGGCGGGTTGAGCTCAGGAATGTGAACCGCGTGGAAGCCCTGCGGTCTCCCCCTGCAAGTCTGGGGGAGAAGGGGCCTGCAGCCTGTGTCCTGGGCCCCGAGGCCAGGCACGCGGTGGAGCACGGCAGAGAGGCTCGAGCAGCCCCAGCTCGGCACAGCCCGGCCTGCAGCCAGGGCCTGCTGCTCCACCAGACAGACGTGGTGAGTCTCCCGCTACCAGGCGCCGTCTCCCCGAGACCCACTTAAGAAGCTCGCCCTGACGTCTGAGGGGAAGCTGTCAGCCTAACAGCCGCTACACATCCAAACGCCACTCACTTGGAAGAGGAGGAAAGCAGCAGCCCCCGCGGGGCAGCGAGAAGGTGATTAGCGTTTGTCACCAGCGGTGGCCCCGCGGCACGTGGCCATCCTGGCTGGGGCAGCCCACCGGCACGCTCGCCACTTCAGCTCAGCGTCCCCCTCTAGCTTGGCACTGCTCCCCTGGAAGCTGAGATCCAGATCGGCAGCCCCAGGCTGTCACTAGAAACAGTTACTGGGCACATTCCCATCCGCACCAGGACCCCGGGACGGCACTCCGTGGGCAAGCAGAGCGGCACCAGCCTCCTCGCCCGGCCACCAGAGCCCAGGCCCAAAGCCGACTGCCGCCGGTCAGCTGCCTCCTCAGTCCTGCCCTCGGGAGACGGCTGGAAAGAAGCAGTGCTCTGTGTCCCCACACTCCGTTTCTGGTCCCCGTGTGACTGAGGCCCTCGAGTGGATGAGGAAACCCGGGCACAAGGCCAGCTGCCCCTCGCATGGGACAGTGGGGCCAGATTCCACCGGGTCTTGAGCTGCAGAGGGCACACCTGCCCTGTGTCCCCCGTCCCTCCAGGGGCAGCCTCAGATCTCCAAGGAGCACCTCCTCTGGGCCAGACACTGGGGACACACCGTCCATCAGGCGGGAATGCCCAGCTCTTCTGTCCAGCAGTGGGGCCTGAGCAAGCTGACCGCTCAACCCCAAGCCCACCAGGGCAGACCAGCAGGCAGGCGTCCTGTGGGCTGAAGCAGGCACAGACCCCCATCCAGAAGACCCTTACCACAGTTAAGCAGGAACCCCCACCTTATTTGTAACCTATAAGCTCCTCTTCTTGTCGGAAAGCTGAAGACCACTGCAGAGGGCCTTCGCTGGGTCGTTTTCTATTGGTAAATGCCAGTTCTGCAGGAAAGGACACCTGGGGAACCTCCATCTGGTCTCTGGTCTAGAGGATGGGACAGAAAGCACTTTCTGAAAACTCAAACAATTACCCTAATGTGAACCCCCAAGACCCTGCTCCCACCAGGTATAAAGTTCAAAGAATTTCCAGATTCTTCATCCAGGGACAATTCTTTAGGCAATAGTCCCTCGGACCCTGCAGTCAATAAACATGTTTCCTGAACATTCCGTGGGTTTCAGCCTCTTCCCTCCTCCTTCAGGACAGTGGGGTTCACACCCACGTAAGGGCCAGTCATGAACCAGCACCCAAGCAGAGCCCCAGGAGGTGTGAGTGTGAGCGTTCCTCCTAAGCGACAGGAATGCAAAGGCCCTGAGGTTGCGACTTGGCAGGAGGTCACAGGTCTGTTACAGTAGCTTCCAGAGGTGAAAGGAAGATCCGGACCCCACACCTGGCTAGACCAGGGACACCACGTCCATCTGGGAGAGTGTGTGCTGGTATAACAGGACTCTGTGACGGCTACCTCTGGATCGTGTTTTTCTATTTTTGGGTTTCCATCAAAAAGTGTTTACTAGGCCAGGAGAACTTAAGAGCAGTTTAGTGAGACCCTGTCTCAAAATAAAATGTAAAAAAGGCTGGGGGAGGGGTATGGCTCAGTGGTTAAGTGCCTCTGGCTTCAATCACTGGTACCAAAAAAACCCCCCCAAAACCAAAAACGTATTCACTTAAAAATAAATATAAATATTAATTCTCTCCTTTACGACCACATAAAAAAGCAGATTTCCATGTGTCTCCACGGGAGGCTGCTTCTCATGCCCTCCTCTTCCTGGGCTATGAGGGGTTTGGACCTTTGGACTGGATGTTTGTGTCCCCAAAGCCACCATGTGGAACCTAGCCCCAGGCGATGGCTGAGGAGGCGGGGCGCTGGAGATAATGGGGTCACCAGGATGCAACCTGCGTGGAAGGCACCAAGGAAGCTCCCTCCCTGCTTCTGCCTCGTGGGGACACAGTGACAAGGCAGCTGATCAGCGAGGGCCTCTGCAGACGCCCAGCGTGCAGCACCTTGGTGTGGACGTCCAGGCTCCAGGACTGTGAGAAGTGGGTCCTGCCTCAGCGCCTGGGTCTGCAGCTCTGCTGCTCACGGCTGTGGCCTGGGCCTGCAGGACGCGGGCCCCTGCGGGCTGCAGCCGGCCCTCCCCACTTCTAAGAGGCGCTGAGCAGCGAGGTTTAGGCAGCGGCTGACTGAATCAGGGAGACAGCGGATGCCCTCACCAAAGGACTCGGGGGGCAGGCCGGGCTCCCCTTTGTTCTGCCCGTGGCCACAGCACCCCCACCGTGTCCCCTTTCCCTGTCCCAAGGTGGGAAGCCCCTCAGTGGTAGCCGGGGCTGAAAGGGACGCGTGATGTGGCTGGGCTGGAAGAGGAGACCACTGGACCCTGGCTGGTGGTGGGGTGACCAGCAGACTCCCTGCCGGGTCCAGCACACCCCAGGCTGGGGCAGGCCCAGAGGGTCACCCAACAGCCTTGGTGGGTCCCAGGGACCTTCTCTGAAGAGACCTGGCCCTGCTCCGGGACTCTGTGGGCTTTCACTCCCCGTGGCCTCCCAGCAACGCCCACAGGTGGCAGGTGATGCAGTGAGGTTTGGGCAAACGCTGACCACGGCTCCAGTTTTATGGGTGCCCTGTGGACACCGCAAGGCACACAGTGCTGGGTGCCGCAGACGCAGGCCTTCTCCTGCCCCACGTCCACACTCCGGGTCCGTCAGCCTCTATCTGGAGACACAGAGCAGCTCCTCTACCTTGGCACTGCTAGACTCGCTGGCTCTTGGCAAACAGGTGGGCGCTTGCTCTGCCGGGTCATGGTCACTGCCTGCTCCCAGGTGCAGAGCTGAGCAGGGGCCTGAGAAGTCAGACCTCTCTAGTCTCTTCCAACATCTTCAAAGAACCTGCTGAGCCCCGTTTCTCTCCCTCAAGGAGGCGCACAGATGGTGTGACGGGAAGCGTGGAGGCAGCAGGGACAGCGTGCCTCTGTCCCTCCCAAGAGCTCTGAAGCCCTGGGAACAGGGACAGGGGAAAGAAATGAACTCACATGACCATGGCGGGCCGCGGGGGTCTGCAAGGGCCCAGATATGCCCAGTGAAGACTCCATGTGAGTCACAAGGGTGAGGCGGTAGCTTGGGGCTCGTCTCAGCAAGCCACCCAAGTTGGGTCCATCCCGCACAGTACTGGACCTTGAGGACTGAAGCACCCAGTGACACGGTAGTTGTGGGTGGACACCCAGGAAAGGGTAGGCTTGCACAAACGGCATCCTAAGAAGAAGGGGGCACAATTTGCATGATTTTTATCCCAATATATTGTTAGGACAGTTTCGTTATTTGTGATTGTTGTCAACCTGTTCCTGCACTTGACCTTTAAAGAAGGCGTCCCCATGGTCTGTCGCTTCGCAAGAGTGGGGTGTATAGGGCTGGGTGTGATCTGAGCACGAGGCATCCACGGGGTGTCTTGGAACACGTCCCCACAGACAAGGGGTCATGTCGAGTGGCCCCAGGAGAAAAGAACCATCAGGAACAGCACCTCACACAAGTCGGGGAGGGTGGGGTGGATGCTGGGTCCTGGAATCTGCGGGCCCATCACCCGCGGCCTTCCAGAGCCACGGGCCCTTCTGCCCATAGCTCTCTGGGAGCAGAGCTGGGAGCTGATCCCCAGCACAGCCAGAGCCTGCGGCTTCCCGTGGAAAGGGTAGTCTCCCAGGAGGGCTGGAGGTGAAATGGCTCCACAGGTTCCCGTCCAGATCCACAGACCCACGCAGCTGCACCCAGTGCAGGCAGAGGCAGCTCAGAGCAGGCAGGGCCACCTGTGCCCCACGGACCCAGCCTGACTTCCAGGGGCCTCGCCATCCCCCAGCTGCCACATCAGGACCCTTGGATCCCAGTGCCGGGGCCACCCGTCCTCAGATGTCAGCTTGCTCCTGTTTGTGCCTGATGGTTCACTTGGCTGATGTACATATAAAGTTGGCTTATTCTACTTTTGGAATTAAAGCCTAAGAGCCTTTAATTAAAGCAATAAATCAGAGCACCCGTCCCGTGGCTGGGGAGAGTGTCCAGAGCAGCATGCGGGTTACTCTCCCACCCCGCAGGCCTGGCCACCAGGCTGCCTGGAGCTGCAGGACACACAGTCCCAGTGGTGGGAGTCACAATGGCCAGCTCGGATCTCTCCCTCCAGTGTCCCCCACCGTGACTGTCCTGAGAATCGGAGAAGCCACCCCCTGCCCCTCAGGCAGGCTGCAGTCTCCTCCCTCTGGGGGCCCAGGGAGTCAAGGCTCCCCCTGGCATCGCCACCTCCCCAGCCAGCGGCGGAGCCCGGGGAAGCCACTCACCCTCAGCAGAAGCCCAGGGGTGCGGTGGCCGCTCGGCTGTCTCCTGCTGTCCCCTCCCATCCGTGTATGAGGGCGGGGGGGTGGCAGTCTTTCTGTAAGAGCCAGACAGCTAAGTACTTCCCACTCTGTGGCCAGATGGGTCTTGGTTGCAGCTGCCCGACTCTGCCGTCTCAGCACAACAGGACAAAGGCCCTCCCAGAACCCGGGCGCGGCTGTGCTCCAGCACCCCTTGTCAGCACCCGCAGTTGCCAGGTTGTCAGGGTCCACCATCAACCCCCAGGAGAAGCACCGGCACCCAGGTGGCCCCTGGCAGCTTCCCGAAGTGCAGTCGTTTGCAGCTCCACTGGGCGCACACAGGCCCACTCAGGGGCAGCCCCTTTGCTGCCCTTGCTGTGTGACCAGGAGCAATCACCGGCCTGCTCTGTGCTCCAGCTCCTTCTCTAAGGAACGAGGACGTCCATCACAGCCTCTTTTCACGCTGTGGTGGGGACTCACGTGGGCTGGGCCTAGTGTGCTCCTGGGCTCAGTCCCGGGGAAGGGTGTGGTCCACGTGTGGTCCCAGGTCCAGTGGACATGAACAGAAGTGACCTCTGATTCCCTCTATTGACTGCACTGCCAGAAGAAACACTGAGGGCCTCCTAAGCTGCACATGCCCAGGGTCTCTGGGGTGGGGACAGTTATGTCCACCAATGGCAGGGCCTCCAGTGGACAGTCCTTGGTGGGAACCTCAGTTAGGTTTATCATCAATGGCCTGACTTCCAGCATCACAGAACCGTGGCCTCTCCTGCTCATCTGCCCACCTGGGTACAAGCAGCCGGCCCTGAAGGGACTCCCTGGCTGGTCCCTCCCACAGGGCTGGGTGGCTCCAGGGTCCAGGCAGGTGGGCACCTTGAGGGGGCCAGCAGCCCACTGTTTCTCCTGGGCACTCCTGATGAGAAGCTGCGGCTGCCCCCAGAGGCCCCCATGGCTCAGACCCGGGCTCCTCGGGACCCACGGGCTCTCGGGGGCACAGCAGCCAGTCCTCACACAGCCCCACAGGTGGGCAGAGTTCCCTTCACCTTCAGAAGGGTCCAAACACAGGAGGGTCAGGCAGCTGCTAGTGGCCTGTGTGCAGCTCCTCCCAGCTCTGCCTGACAGGAGGAGAGGGGCCGAGAGCCACTTAGCTGACGACTCATCTGTGAGGGGACCCCGAGCCTGGCCCAGCTGGAGCCAGCAAACCTGTCCAGAGGCCCACAGCGCTCTACATGGGGGGTTCCTCTGTGGGAACCCCTGCCCTCCACGGGGACCGTGGCCTCCAGTGACTCTGGAGGTGGGAACTTCTCTAGAGGCTGCTCAACCCAGAGTGGACCTTCAGCAGAGGATGGTGATGGCCACAGTCCTGCACATGGTGGCACTGGGTGGGGGGTGGGCAGGCAGAGGACACTGGCCACTCTGCACTACTCTTCTGGAACCATTTCCTTGGTGGTGTCGTCGCAGCCCCTTTGAGGGGTTCCCACTGACCACGGAGATGGCCGCCATCCTTCCACTGGACACACTGGCTGAGCATGGACTTCGCGGAGCAGCACAGGGTGAAAGGGTGAGCAGACTTGGGGCACAGTGTCCATGGGGACAGAGGATGGCCACACATGCAGAGAGCTGCAAGACCCTCCTCTTCCACCCTTTTGCATGGGAAATCAGAGAAAGGACCTGGAGTGGCCCACACCTCTGCCCTGAAACCCCTTCCCCATGGCTGCTGTGGGGCCGACTGGCATGAGAAAGGAAGCCGGGCTTGGGAAGCAGGTGCAGCCAGGTGAGGACTTCCAAGGACACAGCTGGACTTGGGGTCAACGCTTCCCTAGGGCAAGGCCACTGGCGTGGGTTCCTGAGTCTTCTCCTTTATCTTGGATTCAGAGAAGAAGGGTGTAACCTTGGACCAAGGACCACTCCCAGCCAGGCAGGTTAAAGAGATACCCTTGCATTATTAACCAATAATCACAGTTGGCCAAGTTTGCTATTAGTGCATCGTTAAAATTTTGTTCAGAATTTAGTGAAAATGAGTGAAATTACTCCACCGAAATTCCAACCTGAATCAGAGCCGTTCTCCTTCCAATGGGCAATTTCAGCCCCAGCCCCAGCCTACTACCAGAGCCATTTTATTGTCACAGCTTGAAATTCGTTTTGAATTACCTTGATAATAATATAGCCATGCATTTAGCAGTGGCGTAGCACACAGCTAATGGATCTCGGAGGCCTAATTTCTAAAATCCAGCGCTATGCAGTTGTTGTAGAACTAGAGTTAGTGATGCTCCACCAGCACGGAATGGCCGAGCTCGTCTCTGCATGATTAAAATGCAGGTAGTTGCCCATTAATGTCGTTAACTAGACTTTTTGGATTCCAGCAGAGCATCCATCTCAGCCAGCCGCCAGCACTCGGGGGAGCACGCTGGTTCCTTTGACTCTGGAAACCCAAGTGCATCCAGAAAATGAGCGACTCGTTAAAACAAAGGCACAATTTGGAGCAAGACTGTAAAAGAGCCATGATTTTGTTCATGAGTTTCATCTCTCATTCCTCTGAGTGATATGAATATCAGCTAGCACATAAGAAACCCGGTCAAAACTGTGGACCAGCAGCATCTGTTAGCAGAGCCAGGTCCTGGAGCACACAGAATTGACTCCCCCCTCAAACGCCACCTCAAAGTTCAATTTGCTTTTGCAAGATCCAGTGTTGCCACCGTCGAAGTCCCACAGAGCCATGAGCACCGAGACCACCACCCCAGCCCCGAACCCGGTCCTGCTGCTGAGCTGCCACCTGGCCCTGTCCACAGCACCCCTTGGCCCTCTCCTTCT
The DNA here is from genome assembly GCF_021218885.2 of Marmota monax. NCBI lineage: Eukaryota > Metazoa > Chordata > Mammalia > Rodentia > Sciuridae > Marmota > Marmota monax. Next base: position 37,002,390 of record NW_026695222.1, on the reverse strand, counting down.
GTTCACACCGCCTGTCTGCCTTTGGGCTGCCAGGGTGGCGCAGAGTCCTGCAGCCGAGAGACACTGTTCCTGCAGCACTGACCGCCTGGGTCTCTGCGAGCTTGCAGCTGTTCCTGTCCAGAGTCCAGGCCTGTGAAGGAGCAGCCCAGGCCTGCAGACCCCCGGCATCCGGCGCCCTGGCTGCTTCCGGCCAGTGCTGACCTTTTCAGTTATTGCTTGGCTCTCAGGATGCCCACTCCCTGCGAACACAGCACCCAGAGACACCCAACAGGAAGGCTAAACCTAATAAAGTTCTCACCAGCTCATCAAGGATGACCTTGTATTTGGAAAGACCCAGAAATACATTTCTCTTTTGATTAAATTGAAAATCAATTTCCAGTGACATTTTCTATTCATCAGGTCCCAAGTGTGGCAGGGACCAGAGCTGTCATGAGGACGAGGTGATGGGGAAGCTGCTGAGCACAGAGATCAGCCGGTCATGGGGCCTGAGGCAGACCCAGCACCCCTGTCCTGGGCAGAGCCCTGGTGGGGTGCAGCCATGAAGACGGGGCCATCAGAGGCACGTGGACTCCCATGAGTGCCCTCTGTGGTGAGCAGGGCTTTGGCATGCCCACTGCCCACTGCCCACTCTATGTTTCTAGATGGACGCTAGTGAAAAAGGGACCTCGGCGCCCAGCAGCAGTTGGAGGAGGGCAGCTCCACTGGTGTCAGGGAGGCTGGAGAGTGTGTTGCAGCTTCTGTCTGGACTGCGGCCACCCACCTATGGGCTCTTCCCCTTTAGAAACTGCAAGGTTCCTGGGCCCGGGGTGTTCATGGAGGGATCTCTCTGCCTGGAGGCCTGACCCTCCGATTCTGCCCACCCCAGGCGCCTCCCTCCCCCACGCCCGCTCCCTCTCCATCCCAGAGGGGTCTGAGGACTTCCATCCTGCAGGGCGTTCTGTGGGCACACGCTGGGAGCCCACGTGAGAGCAAGCCTCATCTGCCAGTCCATCCTGACCCCGGGTGGATACTGTCCTCAGAGGAGACCCAAGCTGTGCAGATACGGGGATGCCCAAAGGCACATTCTTGTCACCACCTCTCAAGCCACCGGCACACTTTTGTGGTCAGCGTGCCCTTGCGAGGGAAAGCAGGAAACTGTCCCACGTGGCAGGGACCCCAGCCAGCCCGAAGGAGGTGGCTCACACTCCAAGCAGGAGGGCACATGCAACACGCACCTTTCCCTAATAGCTTCCTAAACGCACAGTGTAGGGCCTTCCCCGCGGGGAGACATGAGGGACAAAGTCACACGGCTGCCAGCTGTGTTAGAGACGGTGGCATCGCATTTCCTCCAGCCACACCAATGCTGCCTTCAGGTGGGTGTGATTGTTTCCAAGAATGAACCTTCTGTGTGATTTAAATAAACTTAATATGATAAAGGAATGCGCTCGGCTACGCTAATGAGCCCATAACTCACCTACGGGCCCAATTCATCCCAAATGGAATTGCTCTTTATGTGAAGGTTTTGAATAAGGGGCGTGATTTTGTGATTCATCACATCAAGTCTGTTTTAGACTCTGCACAAATGGATCCGGAGGTGAATATCATCAGAAAGACAAAGGGGGCTGCTCTTCCAGGCGTGGGGCGGGACCATCTCCACAAGAAGGTCGAGGGTCAGGGAGGCACTGGGGGTCCGAGCCCTGTCCTCAGGGTCTCTGGCCCCAGGCAGCAGCCCGGATCACCCTGCAGTGGCCACCCTGGGGAGTCCACTCTGGGTCCCTCAGCCAGCTGAGAGGGGAGACCCGGGGCTGATGTCCTACTGAAGTTGAAGGGAACTTGGGGCCCCTAGTTCTTCTCCCCACCTCCTCTTACCCCTACAAAACATAAAGCTCCGACCCCACCCCCACCCCAGAGGTGCCTGGACTTCAACAAGCAAAGGAAGGAGGGGCTTGCTGCCCGGGGAGCAAGGGCAGCTCTGCACATGCACACAGGTGGACACTGTGCACACTGCCCACCTGGAAGGCATCCCTTACGTGCCATGGTGTGCTCAGATGTGCATACGTCCGCCCATGCACACAGGTGGACACTGTGCACGCTGCCCACCTGGAAGGCATCCCTTACGTGCCATGGTGTGCTCAGATGTGCATACGTCCGCCCATGCACACAGGTGGACACTGTGCACGCTGCCCACCTGGAAGGCATCCCTTACGTGCCATGGTGTGCTCAGATGTGCATACGTCCGCCCATGCACACAGGTGTGTACACATGGATGGCTCAGGCTGGGAGGGACCTCCACAGGCACATGCCATGTGCATATGTTGAGCTGAACATGCCCATGTACCTCCCTGAACACACACACACACACACACACACACACACACGGGCACACGTGTCCTGTGTGCAGACACATGTGTGCCCGTTCCTCCCCGGCTATGCTGGGCCTCCTCCAGGAGCAGGCTGTGCCTTCCCAGGCTGCAGCTCTCCCTGCAGCCACCCGGGAACCTGGTCGTTATCTGACCTCAGCCTGCCCGGGCTCCTGGCCGGGCTCCTGGCTGGGCCCCTGCAATCAACTCTGGTCCTTTGGTCACTGCCTTCTTCAGATTGCTGAGCCCCTCGCAGAAAGCTCCTTCCGGAATCTCCGGTTCTCAGCACACTCTGATGAGCTCTTGACTGCTGCGAACTCAGGTATAAGAAAAAAGATCAGGCTCTGGGATCCTGGTGGATGGCGACAGATAAAAGCTGGGAGGCAGCCGGGAGGTTCTGAGTCTCACCCTGCCCAGTGTGCCGCATCCCCGCCTCCCGCACACCGGGTCTTGGGAGCAGCCCCTCTGATTGGTTGTTGCTGGAATGGAAGCCCAAGGTAGAGGTGAGCTGGAAGACTGGAACCCAGGGCTTTGACCCTGGACCAACTACCCAGAGCAGGAGAAGAGAATGGACCTGTGGTTTGCAAGCGCCCCCAGCTGGGTCTCCAGCGATGACAGAAACAGGCAGAAGCCAAACTGCTCTGGCTGATGGGTTCTGGCCTGTTTTGGGGAGACCCGCTGCACCCGGGCCCTGGGAGCGAAGGGGTCACTGACCTGATGGCACAGGGTGTCTCCACCAGCTGTTGGGGTTGCACCTGGCCCAAGCAACGAGCTCACACAGTGCTGGGGACTGTGAGTGCCCTCGGAGTCCTTGGGGCTCCACTGCCTGGTGGCAGAGGTGGGACCTGGTCCAGGGACTATGTGTGGACCCCGGTGGGGGAAGTGCTGTCTCTGGGCACCCTGCAGCCTCAGGGAGTCCAGAGGAGAGAAGTGTCCAGGTGCAGGGTTTAAAGTGGTCACCAGTGGCTACAGGGTAAATGTGGGTGAGAGGCCCGAGGTCCCATAGGATGTGGATCATTTGGGGTGGGGGAGAAGGATGGGCATCCTTCAGGGTAAGGGTGGCCACAAGGGTGGATCAGGCAGGTAAATGGGGTAGGCCTGGTCACGGGGAGCTCTTGAAGCCCACGTACCAGGTGGTGTCAGGGACAATGGTCTGAGGGAGGCAGTGGGGAGCAGCCACTGGGAGCTGTGGGCAGGTGGGGCCAGGGCTTTGTGGGCAGAGGGCTTCTTCAAGGAGTGGCTGGGGCTCTGTGGCCAGCTGGTGCCTCCACAAGGGAAGTGAGTGCTGACCATCAAGCCCAGGCAGAGCACAGCTGGCCTGGGCCTGGGCTGGCCCTCGATGCAGAGTCCTCCCCGGTGCTCCTGGGGTGCTCCTATGTGCTGGGTGCCCGGTGTCCAGTCTGGTGACGGCCCAGTGCTCTGACTCCGTGTCTCCAGCAGGCCTGGGCTGACCACTTGGTGCCTTGGCATCCCCAGGATGCTAGGGCATGGATGGCATGGCTCCCACTTCCACCCAGCACACCAGCACGCTCTGGGCTTGAGGGTCTGTCTGTGAAACGCCGGCCTTGGCCAGGCATGCCCTCAGCAGCCTCTCCCCACTGCGCCAAAGCCTGGGGTACTTTTAACAGAAGACCCTGGTTAGCCCTGCCGAGCGGGACCTCGCTCTTGGACAGACATCAGCGTGTGGTTCCTGGAGCCCCTGTTCCCTCCTTAAATAGGAGAGGCGACAGGTCCTCTGCTCCTCTGGCCTTCGTGATGAAATGTGCAAGGGGTGATGGTGCCCGGCTCCTCATTCGTCACCACCCTCTCGCCTCTTCCTCCTGGGGCTCCTCTGCCCCTGCAGTGCCCCACCTGGTCCCTTGCCACCTCAGTGCACTGGAAGCTGCTCTGTGGGGTCTGTTTCACATCCATGGCGCCTGGATCCACCGGGGTCAGAAGTGCTGTTTCCCAAGACTGGGGAAGGTGAGGCTGCTTACACCATGTCCCTGGGCCTCCCCCGGCTCCACTGTGCTCCCCACAGGTGGCTTCCACTCACCTGCCAGAGAGCCGAGGCTGTGCAGTCACAATGACGAGAGGCCTGCTCCGCCCCACCTTCCTGCTCTCCCCCTAGGGAGCCTGGACCCACCAGCCTCACCCAGCTGGGCAGCCACCAGCCGACCTCCCAGTGCCACCTCCTAACATCCCAGTTCTAACCCCCTAATGCCTCAGTGCCACCTCCTAATGCCCCAGTGCCACCCCCTAATGCCCCAGTTCTAACCCCCCAATGCCCCAGTGCCACCTCCTATCTGTGCCATTTCTCCCTGGGAGGGTCAGTGCCATGGCAGCCCCACTACCTGTCTTCTGAATCCTCAAAGGTTGGACTGTGTGACCAGCAGCTATTAATTTGGATTTTCTCTGTGAATTGCTAAAAATCTTGCTTTTAGAGGTGGTTACTTGGGACACCCTGAGAATTCACATGCAGGCGGGTAGATATGGCCCTCTACTGAGGCACAAGGTGACCCCTCTCCATAAGAGCTTTTCACAAACAGCAGCGCACTGAGGCACCTGGCTGGGGCAGCCCCTCGCCCAGCCCGCCCTGCAGCCCTGCCCTGCAGTGGGAAGACGTCTGTCTCTGGATGAGCGTGGAAGCTACAGCCAGAGGGAAGCTGTGACATCCAGAAGTGACCTTTCCTGAGTCCGTGGAGAGGACACGTGGGCTCAGTCCCAGGCCTGCATGGCGCTCAGCTGTGACCTGCATGATGTTCCCCAGGAGCACAGGTTGGCCCCACTCGGGACCCGCCTGACACCCCAGAGAGCAGCTTCCAGTGCACTGAGGTGGCAAGGGACCAGGTGGGGCACTGCGGGGGCAGAGGAGCCCCAGGAGGAAGAGGCGAGAGGGTGGGGTGGGCTGGGGACGGGCAGACCTGCAGTGCTCACCCTGGGGAGACGAAAGGGGGCAAGGTGACTAAACAGTGTGAACTTCCTCATGGGGAGGGTGGAGGGGCCTCCCTCTGGTTATGGAGGAGTGTCTAGAACTGGGAATAACCACCCCCCAAAGCAGCGAAGCCACAACTGTTGAGGGCCGCTGATCCCCGAGGGGGGTTCCCTGAGACAGAAGCCTGTTTTAAATTTCCCTTCAGACTTAAAGTTATGTTCAAGGGTTCCTCTGACCAAAACCAAAGCCCACTGACAAAGCCACCTGACCCTGGCTTGAGCACCCTGCATGGATGCCACCGCACACTCTGGTGACAGGAGTCATGGGCTGGGGAAAGGCAAGGGTCCGAGTGTCAAGATCACATGGAGCTGTGAGTGAGGGGCTGTCCCCATGGTGTTGGAATTTGGAGAATAGAATAAGGAGGACACTGTCTTTTATTTAACCCTTGAAGGCCGTGGTGCTGAGGGCTCACCTGCTTTGGAGAGCGAGACAGGAATCAGGCGGCCCTGGGAGCACTCTGAGGAGCACAGGCCACAACCACCAGCTCCCCCGAGCAGCCACTCCGCTGCGGTGGCATTGCAGAGGTCGGGGAGCGTAGCCACTGGGCTCCACCCCACATTCAGGCATCCTGGAGAGCGGTGCTGCTCTCCTCCGGCCAGAGTCGGCTGACGGTATCCCACAGGGAGGGCGGTCCCCTCCTTGGCTCCCTGGCCCTCTGCTGCCTCCAGCCACCCACCCTCTGCCCCGCCGTCCTCCTCTCCCGCGTGTCCCTCCTCTGCCTCCACCACCCTTTTCTCCATCAGCCCCACCTCCCATCCCCTCTCCCTTGGCCATACAGGCCCCTCCCTCCTGCAACCACCCCATCTTGGGTCCTCTCTCACATCAGAGATCCCGCCACAGGCAGCCACCTGCTTCTGCCCAGCCCTCACGCCCCGAGGCCTCCTGCCAGCCTGCCCCCTCCTCCACAGGTCTGAGGTCCCTCCACGGCTCTGCAGTGGGCGTCCCGGCTCTAGCTTGCCAGTTGCCCTTGCCACCCAGTCTCGACCCCTCCACTGCCCATCTTGAGCCTTGCTCCCCAGCATGGGGCACGGGGCCCAGAGCATGGAGCTGTGGCCCAAACACAGCTGAGGAGTCGCAGCCTGGTACCGGGTGGTCCAGCGAGGACGGGGACGAAGCCCATGCAGCTGGTGAGGGGCTGGCCTGGCTTTCTGATTGTTCACAGAGGTCCATGTAACGTGCGTGCCCTGCCCGCCGGCCTTCACAGATGCACCCTCTGAGTCCACAGAGCACACAGGGCAGCCTTCCATCTCTACACGCAGACACACGTCCACACAGCCCTGTGCACCCGGTGCCTGTGCCTCCGCCTGAGCGACGGACGCAGCTGGCTGCTGTCAGGGAAACTCAGTGGCCCTGGCCTCACCTCAAGGGCAGAGTCCTGGCCAGGGACGACGTGACTCCTGCTCAGGAGTCGTGCTCAGAGCCTTCTCACTCAGGGGGTGTCAAGAGATGCCAGGCCCTGGCCAGGCCTGGGGACACAGGGACCCCCCCCCCCCACCCCCAGCGCAGGCCCCACTGCCAGGGCAGGAGGTGCACAGCTGCACCATGACCACAAACCCAGCAGAAGGTGCCCGGCACACGCGGCTCAGCATGCTGAGAGTGATTCCGTAGACGCCACCTGCTCCTGGGAGGGTCTGTGGGTGCTGGGAGGCCTTGCCCTGCCCAGCAGTTCAGCCTGGGCCGCACAGGACCTTGGGTGCCTCAAGAGAGCAGCAGGCATTGGCTTCCCCGGCACAAGGCTGAGTGCTGACCGAGTCAGGCATGGGCACAGGGCACCCTGCAGCTCACAGAGGACAGGAGTGTGCCCCATCAGCTCTGAGCAGCCTCTGCCCACAGCTTGCCCACCTAGCCCATCCCAACACTGGCCCGCCTCCCTGTGCTTCGGGTGGCTCTGTGGGCTCCCGGTTTAGCTGCCTGTGCCAGCTCCTTCCATGCTTCTCCCAGCAATTCCCACCCTCCCCAGGGCTGCCCTGGTCTTCCTGGGGAGCATCCCCCTCTTGCATCTCACACATAGGAAGCTCGTCTCATTCAGGCTGGCTCTGCAGGCAGCATGGACAGCCCTTTCCATCTCTGCTCTCACATGCTTCCTGCTCCTCTGGGGTAGTGGAGAGGGGAATGCGCGCGCGCGCGCACACACACACACACACACGCGCACCTGCCTCCCTGCATCAATTCTCGGGTAAGAAATTGCCTGAGGAGCATGCAGACTTCCAGGCGTTCCACTTAGCCAAGTACTGGGGGGTGAGACCTTTCAAAAATGCTGAATGTGCACACACACACCTCAAACCACATCCCACACTCATGCACACACTTGTGCACACACCCCACATGTGTCCACTCACACTCACACCTACACACAAGCACACACTTGTGCACACACTCCACACACGTGTCCACTCACACACATACACACATGCATACACTTGGGCACACACCCCACATGTCTCCACTCACACACATACACTCATGCACACACCTGTGCACACACCCCACACGTGTCCACTCACACTCACGGATACATACACCCACACACTTGTGCACATATCATGCACCTGTGCCCACTCGCACATTCACATGTACATGCATGTACACACATTACATACACACGCCCATTCACATTTATCCACATGCATACACATTTGCACACACTCCACACCCCTACAGGCACATGCAGTGGTCTTGGTGAGTAGGACAAAGCCCGCCTCCCGCCTCCCAGTGCCAAGCACAAGTAGCACAGCCCCTGCAGGCACCTTGCCCTCTTATGGCTCTGCCAAGTCCCCAGTGGCTGGACAACGAAAGTGACAGGAGAAGTGCGTTTGTACAAGGATCATGAAAAGGCAGCACACATTGCCAGCTGGCTTTCGCAAGAGAGGACAGGACAGGGTGGGAAAGACGCAGTCCCCGGACAGATGACCTGCTACGTGGTGTGTGCCTGGAGACAGTACACATAGGTGGACCCGGTGTGGGGGGAGTCCCACGGTGGTGGGCGTCCACCCTGCCAGATGCCGAGAGCCCTGACCTAAGGAGAGGCACACGTGCCTCTGACAGGCGTCCAGGCTCTCTCTCACATGCAGCCGGCAGTGCTGAAAGTTAATTGGCTTCCGAGGAACTCACTGCCACTTCCCAAGTGTGCGCTTGTTGAATGTGGCCATAATTTTAGCATTTTACAGGTAATTTTCAACACGGCAAATGGCTTGGTCTCTTGGAGAAGTGGTGGTGTTCTGTGTGGAGCAGTCAATGACCACATTGTCCCCACGCTGCTTGGCAGGGCTCCTGGCTCACGGGGCGCCTTCTCTGATGATCCGCTGTGGTCTCTGAAGGTGCCCAGAGACGCTGCTGTGTTGCCCCTGGCAAAGCCCAGCTGCTCCTGTCATCTTGGATAGCCCAGGGAGGACGGGGGTCGCCCACCAGAGTCCAGCAGTGTCGGACTCACCATCTGCCAATCACCCCCTTGTCACATAAATGTGGCTTTCCCTGGTGTACTCCCCAAGCTCCCAGATTTCATCAGGAGCCCCTTCTCTAGCCTGGACGACCCGCCTCCTCAGGAGCAAGGCAAGGGACCCCTCCACACACCGTCGGGCAGACGCTTTCAGCCCTTGGTCCAACCCCAACTCACTTGGCTCCTTCTCCAGTACCCTGCTCCACAGTCCTGCGGACTGGCCTGGCGCCCTTGTGACAGGAGGCAGAAGTGTGGTCACATGCTGGCCTTGGGGCCGGGAGAGCAGTGTGGGGTCAGGGCCCTGTGTGTCCCCGACCTTCTCCATCACAGACATGGTCACTCCACAGTCCATGGAGACTCAGTCCTCCAAACCCCAGATGTCCTCTGCTCCTGCGCTCCCCCACAGAATGCCCACGGAGCAGGAGCAGTCACCGGCTGCGTTCCTGGGCAAGCGAGTGTCCAGGAGGGTTCCTGGTGTCACTTAAGGCACACAGAGCCACCTGGAGCTCCCTGGTTCTGTGCTGGGGCATCCAGGTCCCCCTCCCCCTCCCCCTCACCCCCCCCCCCGCCCACGGCCACGCCCCCTTCCCCTCCCTCGCCACACCCCCCGAGTCAATCTCTTGGCCTTTCTCAGCCCTGGAGGATCAGAGGCACCATCAACTTTGCTGCTTTTTATATTTAAATTCTATAACTAAGTTACAAAGCAAATAGTGCTTGGTTTGGCAATGTCGTAAGTGACAGATGAATCTTATTAGGCTGTGAAATCGGCAGAGCTAAGTGACATGAGTGAATTTAGTGACACTTTTATCACTCTACCAAACCCGTCATCCAGCTTTTACTGACAAAAGAAACAGTCCCTTACGCCCCAGAGTCATGTCAAACACACCCAAGGGACCAGCTGGCACTCAGTCTTCATCTGGCCCCACTCGGGGGGACGAGGAAGAGGAAGGGTCCCACCTGCCAGCATGCCCACCTGCGTCCTTTACTCAGCTGGCTAAGGCTGTTTCTTTTTCTTAGACCAGTATTTAAAAATCCCCAATATTGTGTAAAATATTCTCTTCTGTTGAAGGGTTGTCACTCTCATTATCAGAGGACACTGGTGTCTGGGACCTCAGATCCGAGACTCTGTCCAGGAAGAGTGGACCCACTGCCCATAGAGCTGCGAAGCACCCAGCTTCTCGCTGCCCTCTGAGCTCCCGGGCAGGGGGTGAAGGCAACCAGTCCCGCCTGCCCCGAGAGCACCGCTCCACCTGGAGACACGGAGGACACTTATGGGGAGGGCTGCTGGCCAGTGCGTCTGAGCAACGCCCAGCTGGGTGTCCCCCATGGTGGCCCCTGTGAACAACGTCCGTGCCACCTGCCAGGTGCCTGGCCCTGCCTGGAAATGGGAGGCACTGCTGCTGAGGCGGTGGCAGTGGGGGACATACTCTACCCTCGCAGTTCTGCGTGGGCTGGGGTGACCCCCAGTGGCTGCTGTACTGCCCAGGGCCAGCACTGCTGAGGCCCAGAGAGAATGGCCGACCCCTCGGACTCCTGTGGCCTTTTGCTGGCACCATGATGCTCCTGTCACTAAGGAACCTTTCTCTCCAAACCAGCTCCACCCCTCGGCCTCCGGCCCTGGCAGGTTCCTCTCAGCTGCTGCTCGGAGAGGCCTGGCCCGGCCGGGCGTCTGCCTTTGAGGCTGAGAGGGGGAGGAGGGCCGGCTGACAAGTGCCCCTCTGCTCTGGAGGAGTTTCCTGCCTTTCCAAGTCCCTCGGCTCCGGGAGCCCAAGGCCGGAGGGTGCTGGTTTCCTCCAGGTTTCTGCCCTCTCTGTTTTCAGCGTGGAGACTCATGGCGGGCAGAGCACCCGCTGTTTCCCTGAGGGCGGAGACAGTGCCACCTCCCCCCTTGCAGGTCTGCGTCTCCTGGACCATCTGAGGACAACTGCTCCTGCCCGGCACCTGCCGCCCCCGTCAGGGTGGAGACGCCTGGCGCATGAGCAGGTCCTGACTCATGCCCGCCGTGTCTGAGGAGACGTCAAGGGCGGAGGTCACCAGGGCCAGATGGCAAGGGAGGAGCGGGGGCAGGACCAGACCCAGGAGCACGGGAGGCTCTGCCAATGAGGTCCACTCCCTGGTTGATGAAAGTGCTCGTGGACGCAAGTGGGGCCTGATCAGACAGACACTCGTGTCCTCGTGCTCCTAAGCCGGGATCCAGGAGGCTTTTTGTGCTGGGGATTGAACCCAGGGTGGGTTCATCTCCTTTTTACATTATTTTGAGAGAGAGTCTTGCTAAGTTGCTGAGGCTGGCTTTGGGCTCACAATCCTCCTGCCTCAGCTCTGACCGCTGACCTTACAGGTGTGTGTCACTGTGCCCGGCTGCAGGGATCCCATAGAAAGACTGGAATAGACAGGGGGACGTGGAGCACCATGAAAACCGTGGGGACGGGGAGGAGACAGGAAAGGGGGAGGCTCCAGGGGCCATAAAGAGAACAACCCGGAACTCCCCCCAGGACTCCGGCTCGGGCCCTGCTCCCTGGAGAAGTCGTCTCTGTCACTTTGCCATAGACCTGCGGCTTGCTTGCCGTCTCTGTGTCCTGTTCTTCAATTCTTTGCTGAGCAGAGACAGCCAACCCAAGACCCCTAGGTGGTGACATGTCTACAGGTGACCCACGTGACGGACTCAGGGGCTGGGGAGAGGAAGGGGCTGCCTGGAAGGAGCCGGGGCCTGGCCTGCCCGTTGCCTTCTGGGCAGGGGTCTCGGGTCTCTCGGTGGCTGAGGGCTGCTCTGAGCACCAGCCGCTCATTCGCTCCTCCTCACCCAGGGGTCTCGAGCCCTGCTCCCCGGCTCGGTGGGCCCTGCCTTGCCTCTTCTAGGAGCAGCTGCCACCTTCAGTGCTGCCCACAGCAGGCCGGCTGGTTCTCGTCAGGGACCCTGCTCCTCAGGGCACTGCAGGGAACTGAGTGCCATCCCTGCCTCTCCCCATGGGGCGCGGGGAGCACCTGCCAGACATGCCAACCAAGACGTCTCCAGAGGGGGTGTGTGTGTGTCTGTGTGGGTGTGGCTGTGTGTGTGTGGGGGGGTACGCACTCTGGTTCTCACTATGGCGCTGACTACACCAAGTCTGGAGGGGCTGCTCCTCCGCTGCCCCTGGCGCGAGCAACGGAAGGAAGTCAAGCTTCAGGACGTGGGTCCCTCCAGGCTCGAGGCCTCCCTCCCTCCTCCGAGCTGCTGTCACTGCCCACTGGACACTTTGTCAGGCGGCCTCCCTGACTTCCCCTCGGTCAGCAGAGCCTCCCTCATGTACCCTGAGGATGCTGGTGGGCCGCTGGAAGGGGGTGTGCTGGGCTTGGGGGTCCCTGTGTAGGTGGTCACATCATGGGAAGCACGAGGAACAGGCCTCCTCCCAGGCCAGTTCATGCTCTGGCCGGTCAGCAGGGCCTGGCCTGCAGGGAGCCTCCGTGGTTCTCTCGGGACAGATGCACTGTGTTCCCAGGTGCCCTGAGCACTCTCCCTGGGGGGCCTCAGCCTGGCCGGTGGAGGGCCTGCCCCCAGTGAGGGTCTGCTGCTGTCCTGGGCGTCTGTCCTGTCAGAAAGAGGCCCCGTGCTCTCCTCTTGCACTGGGACCCACAAGTGATGCCCGGGTTCTGACTCTCCTGTATATGACTCAGTTCTAAAAACATTCCACTTGAGAGCGCTCCTGGACAGCTACACATTGATTGTTCCCAGCCTGATACCATGACCATGATTTCTGCTGTGTCAGCACCACCTCAAGAAATGGCCCACGTCGCCCAGCTCCAGGCCCTTCCTTGTTGTGGGCTCCTGCCGGCATCTGCCTTCGCAGGTCTACCCTGGGGATCCCCTGCGGTGTCCGCTTGACCAGGGCTGCCATCTGACTCAGCCCGGCCCACCGTGGGGGATGGGACACCACCGACCTGCAGTGCCATCTGTGGCTCACAGGTCTCTCTTCTGAGCCTGGGTGTCCTCATCTGGGAAATGGAAGTCCCCAGAGGGCCCAGCCTGCGGGAGGCTTCTGGGCTCTCCACATGCAGCAGGCTCAGCCAACCCCAGCCACCTGCCCCTTAGAGGGGAGGCTGTTTAGGCAGAAGCCCCATGTGGAGGAGTCCATGATGGCCCACAGGAGACAGCGCTCCTCTATTCGTTGTCCTTCCAGTAACGGGCTTGGCCCCTGAAGGAGCCCAGGATGAAGCTGCTTTTGCAGCTGCCACACTGGAGGCTGCCACCAGGGGGAGCCCCAGTGAGCAAGGCCCTGGGGGGGACCCAAGGTGGCTGAGATGGGGAGAGACCCAGCCAGTGCAGAAGCAGAGAGCACCCAGCAGGACCCTCCAGCTCCTCCCCAGCAGGCGTGCACACTGCAAGCCTCCGGCCAAGGGGCAAACCAGGGACTGGCTACTTCACCAACTTTAACAACACCTTAAGCAAGGAGTGCATACGAAAAGACACAGGATTACAGAGACCTAGCACAGAATGCAGGGCTTCACTGTCTCTGCCATCTGACTGTCCCCACACCGTTTGCATCCCAGCCATTATGATCCCAGGTCCACAGTGATGCCCGCATGAGACGCAGGAAGAAAAAAATGGAACAATCTCAATCATATATTATGCCACAAAGTAATATTTCCATAGCAGAGTGCAAATAGAATTTTACATAATGCACAGAATAAATGCCTCTGAAAATCAATATTTCCAGCTGGATGTACAAATTAAATGATGATATTCAAGTGCGAGATTAAAACAATGATTTAAGATAGAAATTGAGTTATGCTATCTCATGCCTGCCTGCCGCTGAATATGTTAATAGAACAAATTTGTTGGCATTCAGTCCATTTATCTCCCTAAACAGAAAGAGGTGGGGATTCCTGTGTGAGGGGGAAAGAAATGGCCAGAGAGACTGGGATGGGAAGACTGCGTAGCCAGATGGGCGTGGGGAGCTGGGGCCTTGGTGGCACTCATTCCCCCTGGGAGGTGGCACAGACTTCAGTTTCTAGAAGCATTTTTCATTCTCAGCCTGCAGGTCTGCCTGTGCCTCTGTTTATCTTTGCTGCCTGGGCTTCTGGGACCTGCACATGGGAGGCTGGCAGGGCCCCCCAGGCTAGCTCCCACAGCCATGCCTGCTCCTGCTTGTTCCCTGTGCAGAGTGGAGACCCACTCAGCCCCCCAGACACGTGCTCAACAGTGCCACAGGAGGTGATGGTGCTCACAGCCCTGGTGCATGGTGGTTCTCTAACTGCAGGGCCAGCCAGCAGGGCCTCTTGGGTAGAAAGGCAGCCGGGGATGGCCACTCTGCATTCTCTGGTGCTGGCCTGGCCCTCACAGTTGTCTGGCCCTACTCAGTCCACCCACATCCTCCCTGAGGCAACCAGCATTCAGTGAGGGATGCAAACGTAGCCTGGCTCTGAATCACTCTGCTGCAGGGGCATGCCTTCTCTGGAGTGACATGTTCTACCAATTGCTGGGCATGCTGTCCTTCAACTACTGTGGACTCAGGGCCACTGGCAGCCTAGGCACTGCAGCCCAGCCTGTCCTACACCACTGGGGCTGCTAACCCCTGGCCAGCCTGCAGCACTGGCTACCACCGATCCTTTCTCCTTAACTTGCTCCCCAAGTTGCCCCCAGACCCCCATCTTCTAAACTCCCTCCTCCCTGCAGCACACTCTACAGTCTCAGGTCTTGCCCCAAAGCTGTCCGCCCCACTGCTCACTCCCCTGGCCGCGCCCAGCTGGCATTCCACCAGGAAGACACAGGAGGGTTGGGAGCTCAAGAGCCCCGGAGCCCTGGACAGGAACTGCAGCCCTGATTCAGACCTTGATCCTACCCCGTGGGGCCCCGGGGCCATGCTGGCCTTCTGCCTCATGACACCGTGGATGACCAATGGTGTGGCTCTAAGGAGCTTGAAGAGGCTCCTGCACTTGCCGCCTGTTGGACCCAGCCCTGGGCAGGGCCTCCTCCTGCTCGAGTGCACCCTGCCAGGCGGGCTGCCTCCTGGGGGACCCAGCTGCTCACCCACCAGGCTCCTTCCCCAGTAGGCTCTGACCAGCTGAAGCGTCCCCACTGCCTGCCTGCCTTCTACGCCTGCTCTCGGCCGGCCTCCCGTCTGGCTCTGGACCAGCTCCTATCCTGGTGGATCTTTCTGGAAGCATCAGGGTGAGGGGCTGCTTTGGGCTCTAGGTGGTAGGTCGCCGCCTCCTCATACTGTGGCTTGACTTGACCGTCCCTCACACTTTGATCCACATCCAAGGACCCAGGACTGTGCGGGAACAGGACCCTAAGAAAGGCCTGGGGAGCGGCCCTCATGAACCGGAGCTGAAAGAGGGCCCAGCGAGCCTCTCTTGGAGTAACAGAACCTAGAAAAAGAACAAGAGGGTCTGAAAGCAACCTGCAGCTCCTCCAGGCACCATGCTCTGGGTTTCTACAGCCCGTCCACGTCACGTGAGGACACATGCGTATGAAATCACAGAACCAATGTTCACCCCAGGGTTGTGCAAGAAACAGGGTTCATGAAAACCTCAGGAAGCACCTCCAGCAAGAGCTCTGATCCAGACCTCACGAGGTCCCTTCTCTCCCTCGCTGGGCCCGGGCCTTTCCTCCAGTTTCACTTCTAGTGGTCTGAGGTGTGCCGTTCTCAGGCTGCTTGGTAAAATCCTCAGGAGGAGGAACCAGGCCAGCCTCGACTGTCCCCAACCGCAGAACAGCGGGCCTCTGTGGGCTGCCGAGATGTCTCAGGCCCTGACGACGACCATCGCTGTCTCAGAACCATGGCTCCATGGGACACACAAGCAAGAGCGGGACCAGGGGTGGGCGAGAAGGTGCCCCTGGGCCTGTCACGTCACAGGGATGGGACCAGCCGCCTCCCGAGGGCAGAGACAGCAGCCGCCAGGCCCCCCAGGCCCGCGCCCTCCCTGGGGACACGGGCAGGGTCTTCTCTGGCCCTGTCACGGGAGCCCGGAGAGCAGGCTGGATCCCAGGCCAGGCCGCAGCTGAACGGGGCTGCCCAGCGGGAGGTCACCCCCCTGCACCTGCTGAGGCCCTCAGTGGTTTTCTAAATTTCCTATTGAGGAAAAGGAATAGCTCTTATCCTGAGGGGAGCCTGGGTCTTGGGAAGGCCAGCAGTCCCGTCCGTGACTGGAGGACACACTGTGACTGTCCTCTCTGAGAGCTCAGTGGGGCACAGCCCTGTTCTATTCTCTGACTGTTGTCATTCCTGACGTTTTTACATTAGCCCGGGATCCCAAAGGGGCAGCAGTGCCCCAGAGGCCAGCGGAGCCCCGTCTTAGGCCCAGGAATGTTGCAGAGCATCTCCGATGGGCTGTCACCGCTGCCTTGGTGGCAGAGAGGCTGACAGAGCAAACCTGAGTCAACTTCCAGAGAGCTTTCTGAAAGAACATAATTAGATTAGAACATTACACTTGTTAATTTTTCAGTTGCTCATTAAAATTGACATGTCATTTGATTTTGACAGAAACCTTTTTATCTTGATGTAAGGCGGTAGGATTAAAAAAATAAAGCTATATTTAGGGAGTTCTGAAATATGACAACGACAATAATGAAACCGAATCCGCACTCCGTCATTCACATCCCAGGATCACGGAACAAATCACCTGGCCCCGGCCGCCAAACCGGAAGACCAAGGAGGACGTGGCCTCATTCAAACTTTTTAAAAACGGAGTCCACCATTGGAGGAGAAGGCTCGGCTCTGGTGGGGTGTCTGGCACAGAGATGGGCGGCCGGCCCCAGGGGACCCCCAGGGAGCTGACCTCGGGCTCCTGCGGTAACAGTGCTCTGACTGCTGGTGCTCACAGTGAGGCTCTCCGGGTGCCGGGCGCTGTGTGTGCCCAGAGGTGGTTTCTTCCTACCAAGAGAAGAGCAAGAACGCTCTGGGGTCCGGCTGGGTCTGGTTCAGTAGACAGAGCCACGTGGGTGGTGACCATCAGGCAGGAGAGGGGCCGGGGACACATGGGGACTGTGGGACTGTGGAGGACCTGGGCCCAGGTCCCCTCTGACAGGCTCCATGTGTGCAGACAGCTCACTTCTTGCACACTTGGTTTCCTCTTGGTGAAGGTGGTTTTAGCGCTAGGTTTGTGCAAAGCCAGTTCCCTGCCCACCAAGGACTGTACTGCCCACTGTGGGGCCACCCAGACAAGCCCTCTCCAAGGTCCTCCTGCCTACGTGGTGAGGCCGGGATGTAGGCCTCTCCTGGCACAGTGGTCAGGAGGTGAGGGGGCTCCCCCTTGATCTCTGCCTCCTCCCCAGCTGAGTGGGGACCTGAGAAAGGGGGAGATGTGGTCTCTGAAGGAGGATGAGCAGGGGACACCTGCAGAGCCTGTCACATGAGAAGCGTGTGGCACCCCAGGGCTTCTTTGTCATAGCAGCCAACCGACAAGACCATAATGGTCAGTAGCAGAGAGCCTGGAGACACAGCCCAGCGCTGACCACATAGCAGACAACGGTAAGTCCCTGCTTCCCTCGCCCCCTCAGTGTCAAACCGGCCCTGGGCCACTGCAGGTGGAGGGTTTGGCTGAGGAGTTCCTGGTGAGACCACCCCTGGGCCACAGGTACACCTGAGAACCTCGCAGATCCCCTGTGGTGTTCTTGGGGTCTCTCAGAGGTGCCTGCAGGAGGCCATGAGAGCCAAGCCTCCCAGGCAGGTCTGTGGGCTGCGGAGTGAGGGGACCCACCCAGAGCTGTGCCCTGCAGACCCCAGAACTGGGCAGAGGAAGGTGCACCCAGCCTCTCCTGGGCAGGTCTCTGGCTGGTAATCCAGACTCTGCAGACAGCAGCAGCCTGATTCCCATCCAAACCTCCCTCTGCACGGCCTCCAGTCACCGAACCTCCCAGCTGAGCTGAATCACACAGGGAAGGGCGAGCAGTTGGGCTTGGGACGCAGCAGGAATCTCCTGCGAAGTACAGCAAAGGCCAGGCCACTTGGGTTTTAAACAATGGTGCTTCCTTCAGAAAATGACGGGCCTGGGAATGGTGATGTGCAGCTGGTGTGAAGCCAGCCTCGGGTTTCCGTGCCCGAGTGGACGTTTCCATCAGAGGGAAGGGCTGTGTGTAGGGGAGATCTGGGGGTCAGGAGGTGCGAGAGCTGAGGGGAACTGCTTCTGTGCATGAGATTATGGTTTCTTCCCTCTCAGAAGGTGGAGTGTACAGCCAAGGGAAGGTGTCTGTGCGGGTGCCAGGTGTCTAATGAGTGAGAGAACAATCTTCAGATGGCGTCTCTTAAAAGTTGTAATTTCGAAACCGTTTAAGACTCACAGAGGCTGCAAAACCCATGCAGCGAGTTCCTGAGTGTCTCGCCCAGCTTCTTCCCGTGTCAGTGCGGTCCCACGGAGCGCTCATTACCTGACTCCGGAAGCCGGCACCGATGCTATTGACTGAGTTGGGGCTCGGTTGGATCTCATCAGTTTTTACATGCCCCCTTTGAAAGCGGTGCATTCGGTGGACTCCTTTCTGAACGCACCCCTGCAGGGAGGCATTCTGGGGAAGTGTGCCTGCCTTCCATAGCCATGTTCTTCTAGCCCAGCGGCCTACGCCAGAAGCAGAATGGTGGGCTCCTTGTTCTGGGAAGTTCCAGGGAGTTCCATGCCACTTTCATGATGGTGCTAAGAAGCCCTGGGTGACAGCTCCAACATGACTGAGGGGGAAGCCCGGCCCACCCCTGCAGGTCACTGCATGGACCAGGTCCTGGGCTTGCTCTTCCCCCTGGCGAGCTGCTGCTGCTGTGGCCTGCATGGCCAGGGACATTCCTGAGGCTCAGGGAGGGAGATGGAGGCCACAGGCAGGTCCCAGCCTGCTGCCTGCTGCTACGAGCTTTTCCCTTTTAAGGCAAAGACCGACTTCTGGAGTGTTGCCCTACTTTGTAGGGAGAAGAGCTCCCGCAAAACTGGCTCTGGATTCCTGTGTATTTTAAAGTGGGATCCTCCACGCTTGCTCTCCTGGGCCCGCTGTGGCCACCTGGCTCCCTCCTCTGCAGGGTCCCAGCCTGGCCTGCTATGTTCCCCTGCAGACGCGCCAGCCACAGGGCCACCACTTCCCAGGCACCACTCATGTCCGAGATTAAGTGAGTCCTTACAGCACAGGAGCTGCCAAGGAGGCCGTGTGGACCCAGCGCTCCCTGTGCCCGCGTACACGAACACACAAGAGCACATACGTGTGTGTGTGTGTCCATGAGCTCCTATCCCCCATGTTCTCATAAGGACATTTTATTACAAGACTCTCGCAAGAATGGTTTCTGGGAGGAAGGGTGAGCAGGCCTTCTCTACATTTGCACAGAGAACAACGAACAGGGGTTTCCTCTTAAGAATTTCACATAAATACAAATCCACTTTCCTTCCTATTCTTTAAATTTTTTTTTTTTAGAAATTTTCATGTACGTCCCGGAGGCAGGCAGGAGGGGAGGCCATTTGGTCACCCATTCCCTCATGCTTGAAGCAGACCCCCACCAGCAACCGCCACTCAGCTGCCCCTGGTCCTGCTGTCCCCGTAAAAGGCACATATTTAATTTATCAGTGTTTTCCTTTGTTCCAGTTCAAGTTCAATTAGTTGGATTAAATGGCATCATGATACGAGGAGGCTTTGAAAAGAGTTTAAAGCACTACACACTGTGTCATCATGAAGACCGTGGAAAACAATTTGTCCCAACCACAATGGGGTGACATGTGCGTGGGAATGGCAGCCGGCACACGCTCCGCATTAGCAGAGCAGACGTGAGCTGTGCCTCTGGAGGGCTGCTGGACAGGGACGTAGCTCCACAGAGCCGCCGTGTCCAGCCACGTGGCAGGGGACACCCCTTCACCTGGGTAATGCAGGCCGAGGGGTCAGCTTTATTCTGGAAGACGCCCACCACAGCTGTCCTCACTGGGAATCTGTCTCAGGATCAGCCACTCCCAGGTCCACTGGTTTAGTCAAGAAAAATCTGGCACATAATTTCACTGGGAGTAGACGTGGACCTTCTGGTGACAGGGACTCCCTAGTTCTGGGTGACAGGAGCAAAGCCACCCATGATTGCCCCACAAGCAATAGCAGTGTCCCTTCTCCAGGCATTAGACAGACACGGGCAGTGCCCGGCACCCACCCACCAGCCATCTGGGTGGACTGTGAGGAGACCCTGAGGCCCATTTTCTCTGCAGCCCTGAGTCCCAGCTGTGGCTGACCTGGTGTTTATCACGGGAGTTTCCCGCTCCTGCCTGGTGGGCCTCTCGAGGGAGGTTTACAGTGGGCACCGTGGGCAAGGGTGGCAGAGGCAAGGGAACGGCAAGAAGAGCCTCTGCGGTGGGCAGGGGGCTGCTCTCTGCACAGCAGACAGGCTGGGGTCACCACACTGTCCCAACACTCCCCAGCCCAACATGGACTGACTGGAGGACACAGGCTGCGATCCGAGGCCACCTTCTGAAGGGGCACAGAGGAGGAAACTGAGGCCTGTTTGTGAGGTGGGTGGAGGTTGGATGGACGAGGCCAGCCAGCTGGGCAGCTGCACTAGGCCGTCTATACATGGCTGGCCCAGGAGGCACGGTGTGGCTTGGGGCACTCCAGGGCACTTGGTAAGCACCAGTGTGGGATCTACCCCTTCAGCTGGGTCCTGAGTGTGCACGTGCCTGAGCCCAGCCCCTCCTGGTGGTAGGACCCGGCCATCAGCCAGCCAGGGGTGCCTGCCACTGTCCAGGGGGAGAGTCGGGCAGTGCTGTGGCAGACCATAAGGCCACAGGGCAGCACCACAGCTGGTACCGCTGCACGTGGCCCGCGGCCAGCAGCTCTCCTAACTGAAGGGGGAAATGAATCAATTAATAAAAACAAATTACCTTTTACCAAGTTAAATAACAGCTAATATAACGAAGTCTCTGTGCGCATGGCAGATTTATGTCACCCGGTGCCGTTCCATTCCAAGATGGACTCATTTAATGTGATATTAAAAGAGATCAAATTAAACTTTAATGAATGAGACACTCAGTGTCAGAAACGGCGCGCAGGCCTTCTCCACATTGCACAGTTGATGGACAGCGGGTCCATCTGGGACCCTTCTCAGTGGTGGCAGGGGCGGGGCTGGGGGGAAGGCTGGCCCCGATGGCTGGCCGGCTCCCTCTTACCTCTGTCCACCACTCAGCAGAGGTGACGTTGCTTACAGAGGAAGGAGGTCAGGTGACAGCCACACTGGGCTCCTGAGGACCATGGAGGGCAGAGGCTGGGGGTACGGGTAAGACATGGCAAGAGCCCAAGTCCCCATGAGACCCTTGCCACAGAGCAAGCCACCTCCTGCCCCCCCTCCCCCAACGGGTGGGAATGTACCAGCTGGTCTTCACCTTCCACAGGATGAGCCTGAGGCTCGGGGATGGGGCAGGGACGGGTCAGCGTGGCACAGTGTGGGATCTACCCCTTCAGCTGGGCCCAACAGACAGGGTGTGGCTATGAGTTGGGCTTGGGAGCAAGGCCCTCCTGGGTTCAAATCCTGCTGACCCTATGGTGTGTGGACTGTGATTTTCTGTGCCTCGGTCTCCCTTGTACCAAGCGAGGCTCTGGGGGGAAGACTGGGCTGGGTGGTGGTTGGTCCCCAGGCTCAGAAAGTTTGCTGGCACTCAACCACAAGGCCCTCAAGCCAGCGAGTGACAGGCCAGCTGCTCAGCCTCGGTGCAGAGTCACTTCAGTGCTCTGACCCACGAGGCCCTGCTGGGATGTGCTGGCCCTGCAGGACACACAGAGCCACACACTGGGGCCTGGTGTCTGCCACGTCACAGATCCTACCAAGGAGGAGACAGAAGCCCTGCCCTTTCTAGTGGGTGAGGGTGGAGGAAGGCAGCGCCCTGCAGGTCTCCTGCTGGACGGAGCCGACCAGAGCGCAGGGTCCCAGTTTCCTCCTGGTAGAGGGCACATCCCTTCGTGGCCAGGAGGCCCCAACACAGCCGCCCACAGCTGAGACTGTCCCTGCCTAGCAAGCAGAGCGGACGCCTGCCACCCTCCCCCCGCCCGTCTGTGACTAGCCTCCCATTTCCCACCGGGTCTGGGAGCTCCCACAGCAACGCTGCTCTCGGCCTTGCAGGGACTCCTCGGGCCTTCAGGTCTGCGGCCAGGGAGGCCTGGGGCGCGTGCCCTTGGCTGGCTCCATTCCCGACCCGGAGAGGGGGGCAGGACAAGCATCGCCCTCACAGGGCTGCTCAGAAGAACACGTAGGCCAGATGCTGAGCTCTGCACCCGCTGCCAGGAAGGACCGGCCAACCCTGTGCGGCCAGCATTCAGACACGCAGGATGGCCCTGCCGCTGCAGGAGGTGGGCGCTAGGGTCACCCCCACTTTACAGGTGAGGGCGCTGAGGCACAGAACGGCCCAGGAACTTTCCCAAGGCCACACAGTGCCGGGTGGACCTGGGACTGGGCCCAGGGCCATGGTTCTGGAGCCCGGATGCTCCCTGTGCCTGGGCTCCCCGCAGCAGCTCCTGCAGCAGTCTTTCAGGCACCTGCGCGTGCGTGCAGAGCCGCGGGTCAAAGGCAGGGCCCCGCACAAGCTAGGCTGGCGCTGTACACTGAGCCAGGCCCTACCATCACCCCACTCTGAAGATGGGAGACTGAGCCCAGCTGGGTTGGGACACAGGCCACCGGCAGAGCAATTCCTAAAGAAGAGGCTCAGTAGAGCGGGTCTGCCCGGGGCACGCATGTTGACGTCCCCTGGCACGGAAACCATGACCACCACTGCAGGAACGTTCCTGGCTCCTAGAAAGTGCCTTAGGTCCCTGAAGGCTGTATTTACTTGGAGATGGTGCAGTGGCACCTGAGAAGGGTCAGGAAGCTTGGCCAATGCTGTCCTGTTCAGAGGCCTCTCCTGTGGGGAGGCCGTGGCAGTGATGGCCTCATCGCAGGGAGGCCCGTGCACAGGAGGCCCGCCCTGGGCTTGTTTGGGGCTGTGAGTGCATCTGCAGAGGAAGGAATTGGGAACAGGTGCACCCTCAGGTGACTGGTGGCTCCAGCTCCGTCCTGGACCCACAGCATGTTCAGGATGAAAACCACGAAGCCAGCGGCGCATGGCTAACGAGATGCAGCCGCCAGGGGCCCGTGTGCCCTGTCCTGAGCAGGTATGCTCCCCGGGGCTCCTCTCCACAGCAAGTACAATGTCCTCGCCAGCCACGGGGCTAAGCCACTTGCCAAATCCCAAGGTCGGGAGGGAGGCAGGACCCCAACGCGAAGCCATCGCTCTGCGGGACTGTAAGCCGGGTGGCTCTGCAGCCCTGTCCAGCAGTTTCCACCGCAGCTGAACACACCCTGCGCCAGGCCCCCATGCCTCCACCGCCAGAGACTCATGGTTACCAAAATACACGTCCAAGACTCTCACTGCAGCCAGACAGCGGGACCCTGGACAGTCCCCCAGTGTCCAGCAGCAGGCAGTGGTGGTCTCCATGCACAGTGACCACCTACAGCCACGTGGCAGTGCACGGGCCACAGAACATGTTGGGCTCAAGAAGCCAGTTAGCAGGAATCTGCCTGAAGTTCAACACCAGCAGACTAACGGAGGTCAGAGTTCAGAGACTGGCTCCCCGGGGAGGGGCCGGGGCCAGTCTTGGTGGTGGGCTCCGTGTCCTGGCCACTCGGGCAGCTGTCTCTGCAGACCCCCACTGTGCACTCAGTGCCTTTTTCTGCATGTGTGCATCCCGCGTTACAAGCACAGCCTCTGCTCGAGGGAGCTGGAGGGTGCGCATCCCCACCAGTGGGCTCTGGACGGGGAGGGCCCCATCTCCAGCATGAGGAGCCCATGGACGGCGACTCCAGCCT
Organism: Marmota monax; assembly: GCF_021218885.2. Classification (NCBI taxonomy): domain Eukaryota; kingdom Metazoa; phylum Chordata; class Mammalia; order Rodentia; family Sciuridae; genus Marmota; species Marmota monax. The sequence continues at coordinate 36,978,891 of NW_026695222.1, read as the reverse complement.
CCTCAAAGGTGCTGGCAGGGTGGAGCCATGCTCTGACTTGGGAACGGGCCCACCTGCTACCTCAGTGAAGCCTCCCCGCGGGGCCATTTCACCCAGGTTGGCGCAGCAGCCCTGAGTCACTGTGCTCACCCGGCTACCCTGGGTCTCGTGTTCTCCTTTAAAATAGCTCATTGCTGAGCTTTCCGCCGACCACCCTGTGCACTGCTGTCTGTGATGCTGTGACTCATGGACACAGGCTTTAGGTCGCGGTGTGAAGGTAGCACGACCCAGAGCCTGCCAGCAGACTGCCTGAGATGCGTGGTCCAGCCGGGCCTCAGTTTCCCCGTCTGTAAAGCAGAGGCTGCCATCCTGTCTGGTCATGTCCGACAGAGAGCACGGAGCTCCTGGCGTGCCCTTGATGAGCGTGCTGGTCCAGGTCTGTTACTAGTGACACACAGGGTGGTGGACACAGGCCGAGGAGGGGATGGATGCTCACGGGCCCCTCCTGTTAGCATGTGCAGACCTGGGTGCTGCCGTGTTTTGCTTCGTCTCTGGGGACAGACCCCTGCACAGCGCCGGGGTGACAGGGGGAATCATGTCCCACTCTGGCCTGGCGTGGCAGGTTGCCTGGAGCGTTGAGCCCCGACTCCTGTGGCGGGTGCTGGAGCCTGGCTGGCCAGGGCTGGAGGGGCCCTGGAGGTGGCCCGGGAGCCACTGGAGGGACATCAGATGGGAAGGGCGGAAGGACAGCTTGTGGGAACAGCCAGGCGGAGGCAGCAGTGCGAAGGGCTGGGGAGGCCGAGAAGAGATTCTATCAAGAATGAAACTACCAGGGGCAACTCCGTCGTCTGTACTGGTGACTGGTCCGCCTCAGGTCCTCGTTAAAGAAGGGCAGCGTCCACACTGGGAGGACTGTGGCAGCGCTCAGCGCAGAATCCAGCCCCAGGGATTTCCCTGCAGTGTGACCTTCAACCTGATGTTCCCCACACTCAAGTCTACCTTTATGAAGGACAGACGCCTGGGCTCAGCTCCTGACCGACAGCCTGCATAGCTCAGACGGGAAGGGAAGGCCTCCTGCCCTCTCTGGCCACTATGGGGTACGGGGTCTTTTCCTCTGTCTGCTCTGGACAGTGCTCACCAGCCATGTGCTCCTGGGTCACATGTAGTCTTCTGGGATAGCAGTGTCCCTCCAAGCCCTCTGGACCCACCTGAGCTCACCAGGGTTCCCAGGGTGAGTGACAGGGGACTCCTGAGGGGCAGGGCACAGGGGCCTGCACGGCCCTGGGCCCCCTGGAGACTTTCGAGCCTACCTGCTGTTTGCCCCATGGGACGTGAAATTGCTTTGTCCTCAGCAACAAGACCCCAGGTTCCCCTTCCTCTCAACATGATCACGAGTGGACGCTTTGGCAGAAACTAGGAGAGTGGGCATCCTGACTCCAGAGAGGGGCCAGCTGTGCCCGCTGGCTCCTAGCCCATGGCTGAGGCTGTGGGTGGTGAAGGCCCACCTGCCCTGCCCACTTCCAGAGGCTCTGAACCCTCCCGCTTCCCCATGCTGCTGTCAGCGTCCCCTTGTCACCACTCAGGAAAATAGATTTATGACCCTCAGGACCCTCCTGACCATAGTTCCAGAGCTGTGCTCCTGATAATGAATATTTGGGCTGAAATTCCATCTGTATTTCCCAAAGCAAAATAAATCTCTGGCTCTCAATTCAACTCCACTGTGGAGGGTCACGTCCATATATTACCTGCCAACTTGAGGCCCAGGAAATACGTGGCCCTTTCATCGCCCAGTGATGAGGCCAAGGACAGTGGAGATCCAGTGCTGGACCGTGAGCCTGGAGTGGCCTGGGGATGAGCAGGATGGGCCTCCTGCTTCCCAGGGGGTGCGGCCCAGCAACTGCGGCCTGTTGTGACTGCGCTGGCGCACAGGCTGCGGTTGTCAAACTGTTTCAAGAGGAAGGACAACCGGTTGAGTTTCAGAGACAGGACAGTGTGGGAGGTCCGCATTGTGTGCAGAACGCCTGGGCCTCGGGCCCCGCCGGGCTCACCCTGGGCAGTGAGCTCCTGGGGCCACTTTGTCCTGCCTGTCTCGGCTTCCTCCCCGTGGATCGGGGAGGACGGCAAGGCGTGTCCTGCAGGGCTGTGTGGCGTTGGGACAGGATGAGCGTGCGGAGCTCCTCAGCCCAGCCTCCCTGGCTGTGGAGGGGTTTCCCAGGACAGCGCCACGCCTTCCACCCTCGGCTGGTCACCCACAGACCCACGCTGCTCCCTTCCCGTGCAGTCACAGGGTGAGGGCCTGGCAGAAAGGAGAGCGAGAGCTCGGACCAGCTCCAGGAAGCGGTGCCCCGGCCAGGAGAAGTGCCACAGGAGAAGTGCCACACGGGGCCAGTGTCCTCGGCTTCAAAGGTGGCCATGCTGACAGGCGGGGTGGCTTCTGCAGGGGACTTTGTAATTGGAGGGCATGTGTCCTTTACAAATGGAAAAGAAGGAAAACTCCCGGGTTTTCTGATCCTGTCATTAAAAAATTGATTTTGATGGACTGGATCTGCAATTTGCCAAAACAAATCCAAACAAAACACTCCCCTCCAAGCCAGCCACCGAGAAGCCCTTCTTCAGGAATCCTCGCCCCATGGGCACGGCCATGGCTTCCAGGAGAGCGAGGCTGGGCTGCGCCTGCAGTGAGGGAGCTCCTGTCGCCAACGACCCCTTGAAGCCCCCTGCCCAGCTCGCTGGCCGCACATCCAGAGCAGTGTCCCGCAATTGTGGCCTGGGCTGATGGTGAATCTTCAGAAGCCAGCGTCGGAACATGTCTAAGCGATTGCTCCTGCAATGCCTCCTCCCTCGCGCGTCTCTCTTGAGCTACCTTCAGTCTTCACGCACCTGCCTTGGGGAGCTGGGCCCCGGTGTGCATGGGGCTTCCGCACCAGAAGCTTTAGCAGACTCTCCTCCAGCCTCTGTTCTCGCAGCCCTCAGGCAGCGTGAGGCTTACCACAGGTGGGGCAGATGGCTTGGGAAGGTCAGTTTAGATGTCCAGGGCTCATTTTCTCCCACACTGGGGGCCCCTTTGCAGGCCTGGCTACAAAACTCCTGGGGCATCCTCTCTGAGGAGCATAGGGACGTGCACACCTGTGCACACCTGTGAACACCCAGGCATGGCCCAGGTAATGCCTCAGGTGAGGGAACAGGAAACCCAGGTGTTGGTTACAATGGCCACCTCTGCAGGCCAATCTACCAGGTGGCCAGCTTCCTGACTGCAGGACAGGAGCCTGGCCCCGATTTATTACTATGGTCATCAAGAGACAGAGACCTCACCTACGACAAGGGTCTTGATCATCACCTTTGCAACAGTGAGATGCGGGGCTCTGGTGGTTCAGACCTGCTGGGGCGTCACCGTGCTCAGGACAGAGTCTCTCTGTAACTATCTCCCCAGGAATGTAGGGAGTTCCCAGATATTTATTCTACAGTATAGTCATTGTCCTCAGGGCAGGAGGTCAGCACTGAGGGCAGAGGAAGGAGGGTGGCCAGGATGGCTCCGTCTCCCAGGGACCGTCCATTCCTGATGCAGATGCTCCGAGCTTCCCAGTGTCTGCCGGACCCTTGCCAGGTTCTGGTACCTTCTCTTGTCCTTCTTTCTCTGTCTATAAAACAGCTACAGTTGCCGCAAGCACAGACTAGTTTTATGATCACGAGCATATTTCTGAGCAGCCCTAATCATCCTAATGGAAAGTCATGCAGCCCCAGTGCTGGTCAGGGGGAAGACCAGCCCCCCGGGAACCCGGCCTGGCAGCAGGGAGGGCACCTACTTTCATGGCCCTGGCTGAGTGGCTGGGTTTCCGGGAGAATTCTCCATTTCAGTGAAAGGGACAAGAGAATCACAGAGCAGACCGTAAAATCAGAGGAAGTCTGGAGAAATACAAGAAAACCTCAGTGTCCTTCGGGCCAGCCATTCGGGCGTGGATTTCTAGGTCCTGGTGGTCACCCTGCACAGGTTCCAGCAGGTACAGGGGTAGGTGGCCGCCCATGGAGCTCTCTTCCTGCTCCACTGGTGACACATCCGGGCTACTGGTGCATTCCACCTCCCCTGAGGTCCCTCAGGATGCGCCTCTGCGCTACCTTCATCGTGCACGTGACCCCCCAGACAACCCCGCTGTGGACACTCACACTAAAACGGGGAGCAACCGGGCGGAGGGTGGCCACCAGCTCCTGGCGCCCACGGCCACTCTTCAGACGGCAGGCAGCGGTGGCCTTCCATGCAGGACGAGTCTCCTTCACAGGGAGTTGTGGGCTTAGCTGGCAAAGCGACACTCAGGTCACAAAAGTTCCCGTGGCCTCTTTGATGGAAGCCAGAGGGTGGGGCAGGACACCTCCAGATCCACTAACTCCCCTGTCCCAGGGTGGGACTCCTCCAGGACACACGGGAACCTCGGAACAGAGCCACAGCCCTCCAGTGGCATGGCACGTGCCCAATTCTGGTCCATCCTTTCCCAGGCGCGACTCAAAGGGCACATCACAAAATGTAGGCGCTGGTGCATTTCAAATCACTAAATTTCTGGGTTGAAGCTTGTTTTGATCAGATTTTCAAACAACTTTAGTGAATAACACCACACTGAAAAGCCCCGGCAGGTCTACGGGCTTCAATGGGCCAACTCCGCATGCTGAATATAGTTGCAGCTGACACTGATGATGACTTCCAAAGGACGCGGACCCAGCCGTGGGGAAAGTCGACAATTGAGCCTAATGAGAACCTCTGCCGTATGGAAAGTCCCCGCCCCTTCCCCTCTCTGCTCCTGCCTCCCCGGGCTCCTCCAGGTGATCCACAGCACCCAGGGGACCAGCTGTGGGAGGGGCCGCCTGCTTCTCACACTGGGGATGGGAGCTACGTCCTTCCCGGGCTTCAGTCCCACCCGCTGCCCACCTGTCCATGGGGCCTCAGCAGCCTTGCATTTCAGCCTCTCCTCCACTTCCAGGACCTCCCCAGCACCAGGGCCTCCTGCAGCTTGCAAGCCACCTGCCACTAGGCCTCCCAGGGCACTCTCTGGGAATCACAGTTCCTGTGTCACTGCTCGAGGCACAGCTGGGACCTGGCTGGTGAGGGTTTGGAGGGCCAAAGTCCACGTAGGCACTGCTCAGAGACCATGTTGTGTCCATCAACCCCGTGCACCCTGGTCTTTCCAGAGGACCCACACAGCTGGCCTTCCTGCTGCAGGGACACCACGGCCCCTGTGCCTCAGCCCACTGCCGGCTGTGATGCCCTCCCTCCTCCAAAGGTGGGCTGAGGGGTGGCCCCTGTTCTGGTGCAGGAGGTGGGCACGAGCCAGCAGCAGGGGGGGCAGGTGCTGGGCGAGAGGCCCCTGTCCTGAGAAAGAGCTCAGAAGCCAATGCTGTGGGGGAGGAGTGGGGGGTGGAACCCAGCTCTCCCCACCCCAAGCCTCGTGCCAACCAAGCTGGAAGCCCTCCTTGGGCTGCAGGTGCGAGTTACCATCATCCTGATAGAGTACAGTCCTCTGTGCCAGCCAAGGGCAGCCTAGTGGACGACTGTCTGGGTCCACAAGGCCACCATTCCCATCTGCTCACTGCAACTGGCCCAGCTGGCCCCTCCTGGAGAGCAGCCCCACAGTGCATGCTGCCCGATACTGTCCCAGCAGGACTAGAGGCTGGTGCAGATGCCACACGGGCCACCAAGTCTCCCAGTGCAAACCACGCTCCCTTCTCTGCACTGTGAGTCTGGTGGCTGCCAGCTAGTGGCCACAGTGCTCCGTGTCCAGGCCACCTCCCTGCTGGATGGCAGCCCTGAGACAGGGCAGTGGCCTCCCACCCCCTCCTGCCACCTCCTGGGCCCGTGCAGCCCACGCCTGGGCAGGGCCGCTGTCGGCGTGGGGGGCTGGTCTCCCCTCAGCCTGGCACTCACTGGAAACCCTCCATCTCCACTTGGATTCCTGGCTTTAAACAAGAATTAAAAATACACGGAATCTACTGTGCAGCGGGTGTGGAGTGAGCTGATTTATCACCACGTCGTCTGAAGCCAGTTATTACCATCAAGATGGCTCTGCCTGTTCCACGACCTCCTAATTAAATGTGGTACCAAAAGCTTGTCTGGCTTTTGGAAGAATCACCTTTGGAGAAAATGCGTACGTTGGTACGTCTGTGTGCGCGCCTGTGTTTATTTTTAGTTGTTTCATCCGACTCAAGAAACACATTCATCCCAAACCCACACACAACACGCTGCCAGCTCACTGGGAAAGCAAAATACTCCAGACTCTCGACAAGTGTCCCCCTGAAGCCTGGGGCAGGGCGGCCTGCAGGGCCAGCGCGTCCACAGCCTCTGCCCGAGTCGAGCCCTTCTGCTCTTTTCCTGAAGCTTCCGAGCACTCAGGCTCCTGGCCACAGGGTCCAGGCTCCTCTGGGGACCATTTCCACCCCAGTTCCCATCCAGGGGCAGTGGGAAGAGCGGAGCCCAACCAGGGACCTACTCGGGACCCACAGGAGGCTTTGCCAGCAGCTGCGACCACAGCATCCAGGTAGCCCCCGTGCTAGAGAGGACTGCCGGGTCCTCTCTCCCGAGTCATGTTTGTGGCACGTCAGAGCCATCTGCCCCCACTAGGTGTCGTGTGAATGTGTATCGGATACAATTCAGCCTGAATCTCATGTTAGTAAAATGGGGCTTCATCTCTTTTTAAGGGAGAAAGGAAAACAAGAATACAGACACAGCACGACGTATTCAGCGGCTTGTTCCTCGGAATGCCGGTGGCCGCGGAGCCCAGCTCTGTGGTAAGACTGGCACCCATGGCCACGCCCAGGGCACTGACTCCCACAGTCCTGCTATACGCACCAGGCTGAGGCGCGGCCTGCCCAGGAGTGTGCGCCCTCTGCCTCCTGAGGTTGGGACAGACTCGCGTGGCTCCAGGAGTCAGACTGTGCTGCTGGATAAGCCTCGTGATGTGTGACGCCCACGTAGCGCCCCTGAGTTCTGCCGGTATTCATGTTCAGAGTCCTGACGGAGCACGTGGTCCTCAGGCCCCCACGGCGGGTGCCTGCGCCACGAGGCTGTGATGACACCTCTCCAATCCCAACTCCGAGTCCCGATGCCCTCTCTAGGCTCTGACGGGCTGGGCAGTGGTCTACAGACCGAGTCTCTTTCTCAACCTAGCACAAGAATTTCCCATGTTTACTAGTCGGGACGACTTAGCACAGATGGGGACATGTGTGGGCCTGGCTGTACCTGGAACCATCTATGTGCCTCGACACATGGAGGTGGGAGGATGGGGTTTCCCCTACAACGCGCAGACCCCAGCTTCTTGTGAAGGAGACTCTCTGCCCCTTCTCACCCCCTTCCTTTTCCCAGCAGCACTTATTGAGCACCTACTGTATGCTAGGCATGATGTCAAGTATCAGCCTTGCAGAGAACAGAAACGGTCCCCTGGGACTCCCAGCACACACCCACCCCCACACGGGCACCACGGGGAGGCACAGCAGATGACAGGCACATGTGACCCTCACTGTCACAGCCCAAAGCTGAGTGCCAGGCTCCCGGCCCCAGTGCTAGCTTCTCTCCTGGGGACCCTGGAAGCAGATGGAAAGGCGGTCCCTCGGGGCTGCCCACTGCCTGGACTTTGCACCCCATTTCTGCTGATCATGTGCTACCTGGAAGCCTCGGCTCACGCCTGGAGGAGCAGTTACAGTTGACGCTTTTCAGAGTTTGGGGTTCTTTGTGATGCAGCTGTGGGCAGCCTGGTCAGTGCCTGGTCAGTGCTGTGGCTGGCCACAGCTCTGCACCTTCCCACTCTTGTCTGCATCTAGCTCTCTGCAGCCACCACCTTGCTCCACCGTGGAGCGACCCTCCCTGAATGGAACCTGCCCCACAGGCCTCACGTCCCAGCCTCCCTTCTGCGATGTGGGCACAGCAGATGTGGATTTAGAAAGGATTTCCACAAGAGAAATAGCCTGGAGCCTGCATCTTAACAAGATGTCAAGGAGGGAGTCGGGAACAGGGCGGGGGGCTCCCCACGCAGGGCAGGGGCTGCCTTTGTGGTTTCATCTCTTTCCCCATTAAATCAGACACTTCCAAATCAAGCCCTCGGGGAGGAGCGGAGACGCGCACACCGCACGGGTCTGAGCTGCAGCCTGTTCTCACCGCCGCTGCCGAGATCAAGGGGGTGTCACCACCCAGAGACGTGGGAGCAATCAACATAATTGTGCTTCTGATAGCAATTAGGCGGCCAGTCAGATCTGCACAGGGCATGGGCACTGTGCCGCAGCCTGCACGGTGGGCCTGCTGTCTGAGGAGGGGCCGGGGCCTGGTTCTCCGAGCACCCGGGGTGGGGGGCAGGAGTGTGTGCACTAGGGCTGCCTCTGCCCCTGGCCCCTCCTGGTAGCCCCACTCCTGTGAGGGTGAAGAGCACAGGAGAGCGAAGCAGACTGGTTGTGCCAGGCTGGGGTCTTGGGCAGCTGCCCAACCTGTCTGGGCCTCAGTTTCCCCATCTGCAAAGTGAAGGCAGAACCCCAGGCACCCGTGGGGTAGGGGCTGAAGGAGCTGGTGAATGAGGGCCGCGAGCGCTCTCCGCTCCACCCCTCATGCTCACCGTCCACCTACTGTCCACGCTCATTGGCGTCCACACTTGCAGAGGTATCCGTCACGACGTGACCCAGGCCCCTCAGTCACCCTCTGGTCCTTGGGGAGGACCAGGCTTTGCTAGAAGCTGCACCATGGGGCACTGGGCCACTGGTGTCTTTGACTGACAAGCACAGTGAGCTGAGGCACCGCCTGGACTTGACAACCAAAATGCCCCTGTGTTGCCTAGTGTCCCCACGTCCCCATCCACCTGGCTGAGAGCTGAGGCAAGGAGGCCCAGATGTCACCAGAGATAACCCACCAACAAATCTGTTTCAGCCTTGAGCATCATTTAGAGGAGTGAGGCGTCTCTGGGGCCATGGAGAAGTGCCAGGTGTAAGGTTTAAATATATAACTGGGCCCCTTTGTGAAAGGGCCCTGCTGCCTGGAGCCAGCCTCTGCAACAGAGGGACAGGCATCCTGGGAGCTTGGGCACCAACCCCCACGTGGTCCAGCCCTGGCCTGGTCCTGCCCCTGTGAGTGACACTTACAGGATGCTGCCTGGGGCACGGAGCCCAAGGCCCTGGACGGAACACCTCCCCCCGGCCCCCCGACACCTGCAAGTAGTGAGGTCCCCGTTCCCAGCACAGGCATCGCGATCCCTCGCCAGGACACAAGCCAGGTCCTCCCAGTCCAGAGAAGTCGGCGGGAGGCACAGCACACCCCAGGCAAGCACAAGCAGAGAGCCAGTGAGGGGGATCTACACAGCAAACAGGCCAGGACCCGGGCACTCTTGGATGACCAGCTCCCGGCGGATATCTCTCCTCCAGGGCGAGCCAGACACACAGGGTTCAAAGGCAGAAGCCCTGGTCACCTGAGAACAAACGCACCTCCCGGATGAAGCAGAAGATCATGCCCACCCCTGGGCCTGCTGGCATAGGCCCGGCAGAAGCAGGTGGTCACCAGAGCCGGCCGGTGCCCCAGAGGGGCAGCTGTCCTGAGCCCCGGGCAGAGTCCCCAGTTCCAGGTGTGCATCACTGAAGTCCCCATGACAACGGCCTTGGACACGACTGTGTCCCTCCGTGACTAGAGGCTGGCGGGCGTTGGGCCATCCCAACATCTGGCACACACTTGCTCCCGATCCTGATGCCTGACCCTGCGCCCTGGGCTGCTTCTCCAAAGGAGATTGAGAAAGCGAGGAGCTCATGCTGCATGCAAGCTCAGAGCGTGACAGTCACGCTAGGCAAGCGCCACGGGTAGGGTCTCGCCTCTGTGAGCACAGAGGGGGCTTCCTAACCGCAGAGGCACAGGAGCGGTGACGTCTCCACCATCTCTTCCACAAGCTGATGAGAATCTCCAACTATGCGTTCTACATGTTTTCCTTTAACCCAAATCACCTTTGAACTCATTGCCACAAACCAAAAGAACCACCTTGGCCTGGTAAGAAACCATCTCAGACAGCCTTGGGGAGGGAGGGCAGACTCCCGAGGGCAGAGGGCAGGGCGCGGAGGCCGCCTGCTACCCTCAAGGACAAAGACCACACAGGGCAGGTGCTGAGAGGCGGGAGGACCCTGCAGGGAGGCAGGCCTGGGAGTTCAGGGGGGTGCTGCGCTGCCCCTCACGGGGCCTGTGGAGCCGCCAGGTGGTCTCCTGGCTCCCGACGCTGGCATAGGTGGGTACAGCACACCCACTGTCCCTTCCCCGCCACACGGTCCCCCTCCACTGGCACAAGTCGCACCAAGATAGGTGAAGCAATGCCACCCCAGGCTGGGAAGACTGACCGATGTCTCCCCAGGGCCCCCGACGCGCTCCCCAGGGCCTCTTACTTCACATGGGTCCTCCTCAGGCATCCTCAGGGGAGCCGGGACACAATCTGGGAGGCACACCAGGCAGGTACAAGGACCCACGTGTCCAGCTGAGCAGCAAATCACTTACCTGGAAAGAAGAGAAAAGTCTCATTAGTTGAGTCCCGCAGTCCACCCCGTGAGGTTCCCTGAGGTGACAACGGCCTGGCAGGGGAGGTGCCAGCTCTGACAACCAGTGCTCTGTGGCAGCTGGCGTCCTCTGATTCACGCACACCCCAGCCTCCAGAACACGCTGCTCTGTGTGCCCGGAGCCTCACATGGCTCTGTGGGCAGCTGGGGACGCATCTCGGGGCTGTGGAGTGACATGTGCTCAAAGGGCTTAAGATTCAGCAACCACTGCCCCTGGCCCCCTGTGACTGCGTCACTCAATTGTGCAGCCACTGCTAACAGGGCCCTGGTGGCCAGGTGAGTGCCAGGAATTCTGGCCCCCTCTAAGTGGGTCCCGACGCCCCCTTGCTCTCCTGAGCTCTCCTCCCTGACAGCTCAGGACTGCTCTTCTGTGCAGCAGCTGGCAGGTAGCACCTGACCCACACTGGGAGCAGGCCTCAGGGACCATCGCTGTCGGACCACGGAGCTCGGGCACCAGGGGGCAGCAAGCAGGTGGGCTACGGTGCCACCCCTGGTTCTGCGCTAGCACAGGGCAGAAGTGGGCGTGGCCTGTCGAGGCCTCTGAAAGGTACACATAGGTCCTAAGGGGAGAGGGCTGGAGACCATTAAGTATCTGCAGAATCGGGGCCACTCCTAGTGGTCAGGGGGTGGCGCTGCCTCTGGAAGATGTCTCAGCCCAGCGCTGCAGAGAGGGCTGAGAGCCCAGAACTTCCAACATCAGGAGTGTTCGTTTCCTGCCCCACGGAGAGTCTCCAGGGGTGCTCCAGGGTCACCTCGGGGCCTGGTGTCCCAGAGCAGACGCCGCCCTGAGCTCATTCAGGATTTCAGAAGAGAAGCCTGGGGAGGACTCGGCAGGCCAGGGTTTTAAGGGAACAGGATTTAGGAGAGGCCTCTGCCTCGTGCCAAGGGACACCATCAGACTGCCTCCTTCTACAAGGACACATTTGATGGTAGGCAGTGCCTGAGCTTCCTGCATCTTTCCTTCCCAGGTCTCAGGAGGAAGGAACGCAAATCCCAAAGCACAGCATCTGTTTCCTTCTGCTTCCCACCCGACTCACACATGGTCCCCAAGTGCCTCGAGGTAAGCCTCCTGGGCTGAGGCCAGAGTCGGGCCAGGCAGGCGCTGGCAGCAGAGTGGCCAGCCTGGACCTCTCACCACCTGCACAGAGCAGAATTTTAATGAGCAAGTACTGTGGGCTCTGCCCCCAAGTACATCTGAATCCACTCTGCAGGCCGAGTGCCGGTGCTAGTGATGACTTCGTCACTTGTAATTACCATGCCCAAGCGGCCCTGGCGCAGCCCTCCCTCATGAGCTCTGGATAGCCCAGCCAAAGCTTAGCTTCCATTCCAGGCACAGCCTGTAGTAGTTCCTTGTTCTGACAAACCGCAGTGACGTAAACGGGTCATGGACACACATGCCCCGGCTGCAGCCCTGCGGGGCTGGTCAGCTGGGCCACCCCGTCCCCTTCTCTGAGGACGCCCTGCAGTTCCCGAGTGGGAGTGTCCTTGCACTGGTGGGTTGCCATAGTGATGAGAGCCATCATAGCGCTAATGCTAATAGTTATAATGGCCCAGTGGAGTGCGCGGCGACATCTAGGCCATGCCTGGCACCCTCTGAGCGTGACGGCTCCTGGACCCTCTCCAACCCTGGGCAGACACTGTCACCCACTATCTGAGCACAAGCAGAGGAGGTTGACAGGACCTGGGGCTCCAGACTCCCCTGGGGATATCTGGCTCGGGCCGGATGCTCAGGTTCCACCCTCAGCCCCCCAAACCTCGCCTTAGGCCAGTGCTCCCCACGGGGCTGGGGAGAGGGCTTGAGAACGTGCCTCTCATTCCTGTCCCCACAGGATGGCAGGTGGCTTGATGGCAGCCTGTGGCTGGGTCAGTCCAGAGACCAAGGTCCCAGTGCTGGCCGGGCTACCTCCTCCCTGTGTGACCTCAGGGACCCAGGCGCTCCGTCACATCTGGGGCGGCCCATGAACCACCATGTGTACCCTGACCGTGCCAAAACCACGCTCCTGGGACTGGGGAAGGAGGCTGTTTCTGAGGAAGAAAGTGCCAGCCACCCCTTGGCACTCACAGCCACTGAGTCCTCGACGTGCCCAGAGCAGAAGGCACGAGGGACACGGAGGCTTGGAGGGGTGAAGGGCGTGGTGGAGAGAGGGGTGGGCTAGCCAGGGCCTGTGCACCACCAAGGTCCTCACGACTGTCTTGTTGGTACTGGGGAGGGAGCCAGGGTGTCCGCCACGGAGCCACATCCCCGCCACTTCTGTGTTCTGTTTTGAGGCGGGGTCTTGCTGAATTTCCCAGGCTGGCCTGGAGCGGGGATCCTCCTGCTTGAGGCCTGTGTCCCACACCAGGCGACCCTGCGTGTGATCCTGATGTGAGGGCAAGTGGCAGCCACAGCTCCAACAGCCAGTGGCCCGGGAGCAACCAGGCAGCTGTGGGGGGAGGTCCCAAGCACCGAGCAGGCAGCTCTGAGGGCCCAGGTGCTGCAACTCCTTCGTGGGGGGCTAGGCCCCTGGCCCATGCCGTGCGGCCCAGAGACGCCGCTCCTGGAGGTCACTGGTGGCACTCGCCTCCTGCTGCTCCAGGCCATGGTGCAGGCTTCCTCCACTCCTGGGAGCTCACCAAGAGTCCCGAACCTGGGACTGAACTCCAGGTGACCCCTGTCACAGAGGACAGTGGCTTCTAGGTCCTGGGGTGTCCTCCCAGACCCTAGGAGGCCCACCCGCACAGCATGATGGGCCAGAGCCTCACCCCATCACTCCCGAGAAATTGTCTCCAAATTCAATGTTTTCAGAGCAAGAATGGATTAAAAAAAAGCACAGCAGCTCTTGGACTGAACCTTTCACAGGCGTCACCAGTGCTGGGCCCTGCGTCTGCTGGCCCACTGCTTATTAAAATATGGGTGGATTGACGGGCAGGGAGGGTCGGGAGGCCAGCTGTGGCCATTCAGGGCAGAATGTCTGCACATCCTGTCAACCAGTGGTGATGCTGACTGGCGCGTCAATCATCCTCCAGGTCCCAGGTCCCTGTGCTCACCCAACCTGCTCCCACCGGTGGCTGCCTCTATCCTCAGTGTCAATGTTTAATTTTTTATTACTGTTTTAATTATACATACCTAGGGGCCACAGAATGACAATTCGATAATAAATATGGAGTATAATTATCAAATCGGGGGAGTCACCTTTTCTATCCCCCCCCAACATTTTAAAAGTTTTTTGAATAACGTAATATCCCTACATATTTATGGGGTGCACAGGTCTCTGAGCAGTCTGTGGTGTGGCTGCCATTCCTTGAGCAAGCCCTGAAATAGAAGGCAGGGAGGACGAGCTCAGATTTCAACAGGTTAGTGAGATAAGGTTCTATAAAGATCAACTGCATATAAAAGGGGGGAGGAGGAAAGACGCCCTCAAACAGAGAGGGCCCTGAAGGACCCACACCCAGGGACAGACCCACCTGCCCCCCAGGAACCCAACAGGGACAGACAAGGCGAGAGCTCGGGAAAGACGGAACAGAAAACCCAGATCCAAACAGCTGCCCACAGAGGTTCAGGCGCAGAGTGACCGGTGGAGTGACGGGATGGGGACCGTGTGCCTGTCCTGCAGGTGCCGAGAGCTGGTTACCACCCAGACCAACGTCCCAGAGCAGACTGCAGGGCCCAGCACTCTCCCCCAGCAAGGGGGGAACCCTGCCAACCAGAGGCGCGGAGGGGGTTGCAGCAGCGCCCCAGACTGCCAGAGGCCTCCCAACTGGCATCAGGCCACACAGAAGCCAAAGCCGACTCTTGTCCAGAAAGTACCACCACTGCCCAGTACCCGAGCAGGCCACCCACACCGCAGGACGCCCTGCCAGCACCAGCGCTGCGGGGCCCGGGCCTCACCTACCCAGCTGTCCCTTGTCAGGACTTGGGAAGGCACACTTGATGGGGGGGCCTTCTCCATGAAATGTTATCTGAAAAGTGAATGAAGGTGGAATCCTCAGATGCTCTCGGGTTGGAGTGAAGGCTACGAGGTCCCCTTCAGTTGGGGATCCATGGGGAAGCACAGGTCTGTGGGTTCAGCACTCAGCTCAGCCTTTCTGTGATCTGCAAACTGTCACCACCCCTGGGGAGCCTTGAGGAACTTTCCCTTGCACAGTGCAGCCCCTGGGCCACCTTCCCCTCTCCCTATCTGCTGCCAGCTGCACCTGATGCCCTGGCCTTCTCTCCATTTCTTAAATTGCCATGTCTCCTCAGCCTCTGCCCAGCTGTGCCCTCCTCTGCAATCTTCCATGCCCTCAGCCTCCTTTCACACTGGTCAGTCCCTGGATACCCGTAGCTCGAATGCACCTCGTCAGGGAGGCCCTGGTGACCTCCAGGGATGAGGGTGGCCTCCATGGTCATTTCTGGACTCCTCCCCACACTTCCTCTGGTGATTCTCACTACCGTGCCTATGAGGCAGAGGCAGGTTTTGAGGGTCTCCCTGGTTCCTGAGCTGGGTTCTGGGTCCGGTCCTGCTCATCTGGAGTTCCAGACCCCTACACAGGGCTGTGAGACTCTACAGTCAGCTTGCAGAGGAACAGGCGAACACACTGCCCTCCCTCTGGCCCTCCTGTTGAGGCAGGTGGATTTTCTCAACAGGGTCCCCTGGTGACTTTTGTCCCTGCCTGGGCCTCCTCCTCCACTTGGGGCAGAGCTCTTTGTGGATAGGTCTCTTTCAGCCTCAGTTTCCCCAGTGCAGAGGGAGCAGGTGTCCAGGAAGACGGACCGGGGCACAGAGGCCAGTTCACCTGGTCTGTAACATACTCATGCAGAAACGGGAGGATCCTGAGCCACCTGCAGCCTAAGACGCTCCTCCTTCCAGAAGAACCCATCACCAGAGCAACAGACACAGGACCCTCCAAACAGGGACCACACCAGCTTTCAATCAGTTCCTTTCTCTCCCAGACTTCGTTACCCTAAATTGATGGCTTTGATTAAATGTCTTTTAGAAAAATTCTTAACTGCTATGTAATAAAATCTACTAGAGAATAATTCCAGTTCTCCCACATATGGATTTTTGTAGATACAGAATGCTTTAGAAGAATTATTCTCTCGCACATATTTTATTAAAAAGCCTGGTGCTAAACATCGCTCTTCTTAAAACAAAATTACTACCTGCAAGGAAATAGCTGTTTTTGAAAGAAAGAAAGAGAAAAAAGCCCTTCCAGTTGGGCCCCTCTGCATTTCATTAGGAGTTGTTTGTTAAGTGTTGAAGGGATAATGGATAACAATGCATTTGTTAAATGACAAAACTTCAAATACAAAGATTCATTTATGTTCCCCTTTCAAAGCAGCGTATGGTTTTCCAAATCTATCCAGGTTTACAGATTTCAGCGATTTGCACGCAGCGTGAAGGCAGAGGCGGAGGTTTCCTTATCAGGTTCTGTGCAATCAAGGGAGAAGAGCGCTCTTACACCAGGCCTCTCCAGACTCTGAGGAAGAACAAAGCAGTGATTTCCATGGCCGCCGGAGCCCGGGAGGCACCTCCAGGACTCCAGGACTCGAGGACTCTGGCGGTGGGAGAAGGATTCTGTGTCCCCTGGGCCCCAGGGAACGGCTCCTCCTCACGGCTCAGGAAACCTAGTTCTGCGTGACGGGAGCAGCTCAGCGGCCAAATGTCCGCTTCCTTTCCCGCCCTGTTTCTGTATGGGAACCTCGTGATGGGGGTGGCAGCTGGGCACACCTGGAGTCCCCTTTACTGAGCTTTTAGGTCTCCTCCAGGAGAGGAGGCGATGGAGGAGCACTGGGCGGGCTCTCAGGGGTGTCCCCTGCCTCCAGTCTCCTGCCTGGCCCTTCTCCCAGGGCTGGGTGGGGCCGCAGGTGGAGGGATGGAACCCTGCTCTCCCCACGGGGGGACCAGGAGGCCATGGTGATTCCGACCCTGCGTCACCCAGTAGCTTGGCTAGGACAGACAGCCTCCTGACCAAGAGGGGAGGGGAGAGGAGGAGGGAACCGGGGGACAGAGGAGGGCAAGGTGAGGGGCGGAGCGGAACAGAGGGGTGCACTGCTCCCAGCTGCACAGGGCGGTGGGGGTCTGCCACCCTCTGAGGGGATGTGTCCTTGCAGACCGCCACCCACGGGGGCACACAGGGCCCTGTGCTCTTCCGTCTGCTAAGTGGCTCTGCCACCACAAGGGAGAAGGGGTGCGTGTGCCCAGCTCCTGTGCCACCTGTCGGTACCTGCCTTCTACCAGGTCCCGGGAACTTACTTTTACAGGGCAACAGCGGCAGTGACCTCCAAGGGGAGACTGTTCTGTAAGAAGCAAACGATTGAGAGAACTGAAAGGTCACTCCTGGGCATTACAGGAGGGGGAACAGGTCTATAAACCAAGCAGGCACGGCAGGCTGCAGGCTGGGGGCGTGTAGTCAGCTTCTCCTGGGGAAAGGTCAGGGGGTGAAAAAACCCATTTTGGTGAATTTCCAGGAATGTTGGATGGCTTTGAATGCTTGGCCTGACTGAGCCCCAGGGCTAGTTTACAGGTGTCACCCATCCTGCAGAAGTCTGCAGCAGCACTCCAGGCCAGCAGGATGCTCTACCCGTGTCCCACAAACCCTCCTGCCCATCATACTGCCTCCCTCAGGCCCTGGATCTGTGGGTCAAGTCCCCCCACTTGTCCAGCTGCTGGGACGTCGACAGCGTCTCTGCCTCCCCCCACCACGAGCTCCATCTTCTCACCTGCCCTCCACCTCTGCTCAGAAGCAGACCTCCTGGGACTCTTCCCTGGGGACGCCCCATGGGTGTTCTCTGTCACCAGGTTTGTTGGAGGGGTGGTGGCACAGGCACGGGAACCCCGGCCTGCCTCTGGCCCATTTGTCACGTAAGGCTGATTTGGGCAAAAGACATGCTCAGCAGTCTGCTGAACCTTCACGGGAATAGGGAGGGACAGCCTGCAGACATCCAGTGGGACTTCCCAGGGCCCAGGGGAGGTTCCCGGCTACGGCCCAGGAGACCAGCCCGCAGAACCCCAAGCCGACCTGGGCACCACCCGGCCCCCCAGCTCCTACCCCGGCCCCCCAGCTCCTATCCCGGCTCTGTGCTGTCCACCATGGTGGCCTGCAGCCTGCGGGGCAACAGGACCCTTGAAGCTGATTCTTTCAGACGTGCCAGAGAAGAGGGCGCCCAGCGATGTCAACACAGGGTGTGGGATAAGGAGGGGAACTGGCTCACTGGTGCGTCCACACCTAGTGCTCGGTGAGGTGGCCTATTGTGGCATGCTGGTAAGTAGGATGCCTGTGTCCTTGCAGACCGCCACCCTCGGAGGCACACAGGGTCCTGTTCTCTTCCACCTGCTGGGTGGCTCTGCCACCACAAGGGAGACCACGTCACCTGTTCCCCCCCCCCACATTTCTAATGGGGCTGCTGGAAAACTCACGGTTCCACAGTGGGCATCATCTTTCCATTGGACAACACTGTCCTTCAGGAACATGCCGGGCTGAGCCTCAGCTCCTGCTGCCCAAGTGTCATTCAGGACGCCTCCAGCTCTCTGTCCCAGCTCTGGCTTTACTGTGCCCTCCAGAAGGCCCTTTCTCGGCCTGCAACTTACAGTAGCCCTCCTGAGCTCTCCCTCCTGCCGCCAGGATTTAATATTCTGGTTCTGCACACGCGGTCATTCTCGCCTTGTGATAGCATCCATACGTGTTGACTGGTCCTTCTGGGCCTCCCTTATAAGGGTGGCCTGTCATCTGTGCTTGCCACAGGGCATCGCGAGTCCCAGCAATGCCTGGGACACAGCAGCCAGCCACCTATCTGAAAGAGTCACCACCAGGAGGAGAAGACTCACAGAGACCCAGCACCAGCCTCTCCAGCAGAAGCACCGACAGCAGCACCATCAGCACCAGCACCACCATGGATATCCACACCAGCACTGTCGGCACCACCACTGCCACCTACACCAGCACTGACACCACCAACAACACTGACCGCCCCCACCACCCAATCCCACAGAAACCACCGCAGCCCAAACAACAGAGAAACCAGGGCAGACTGGTCTTCCCCTTCTCCCTCTCCCTCCGCAAGCCTGCTTCACGGACATTTGACTCCTTGCACGAATCCTGCAGGACAGACTACCTGTGCCCTACCTGTGCCCCGCAAACCCTCCTGCCCAGCACACCACCGGGCATCATCCTGAGCCGTCTCCCTCCTCTCGTGTCTTGCTCTCTGCTCCCCCCATTGAGTCACCAGCCTCCCGGGTCACACACTGTCTGCTCAGAACGCCTGTCTGCAGGAGGTCAGGGGACAGAGGTCTGAACTGCCCACCTTGTGTGCAGGTGGTGGACATCAGAACCAAGCTCAGAGCCCACAGTAACCCATGCAGGGCTGAACATGCTGGACCCCAGCGCTTTGGCCCAACTTGTCACAGAGGGAGCTCTGCTGGGAGCCACGTGCTACCTCTGGGCTTTCCACATGATGGACAGGTCAGGGGAGAACTCAGTCTGAGGAAAACCAAGTCTCCGCTCTCGCCTGGCACGGAGGGCTGCCTGACTTGCACGTGTTGATGCTGTGGAGTCGGCGACAGCGCCCCGCAGTCTTGTACAAGGCGCTTGGTTCCCCAGGACCTGGCGCAGCAGACAGTTACCCAGTGCTGATCACGTCTGGTCAGCAGTCGTGCCCTGAGTGACCACCTGGACCTTGCACAGATCACCCATTGTCAGATGGCTGACGTGCCATCGACCACCCTTGTGAGCACTTGGATTATCCTGGGGTGATTCTGTACCCTTTCATGACTCGGGAGGTTCCACTCTGGGTTCTCACGTGACGGTCACACAGGCTCGTGCCACAGGTGGGCTCACCTGGGCAGGGAGCGCCCATGAGCACAGTCTCAGAGTCACCCATGTGGAGGCTGCAGCCCCAGGTAACAGGCGTGTCCAACCACGGGAAGGGGCGTGTCTGAGAACGTCGGCTGCACTGACCACGGGGCTACCATGGCTTCTGCCCAAGTGCCCTTCCTGACCAGCAGCATCTGTCGCTGAGCACAGCTTCCTCCTGGACTCGCTCTGGAACGTCCTGTCCTCAGCCTCACGGCCATGGTGCTGCGAAGCACGATGCAGGTGACCGCGGCAGACGCTTGCAGACCCTGGGGACTCTGACATTCAGGGCAGCTGCAGACCCCACGTGCCCTCAGCAGCCAGGCCAGAGGGCACCTGCGCCCAGGCTGCCCAGTCCTGCTGGCCTTCCCACCAGCTGCAGGTGTGCCGTGTGGGCACAGCAGTGGAATCAGAAGGAAAGGGCGACGTGCACAACAGCTCAGCCTCAGCCCTGTCACTGCGCTCCACAGGGACATGTTAAAACATGGTCATCCTTGTTCCCTGTTGAAACTGCTGCTATTACAGGATGGCAGCCACTCTCAACGGAGGAGCGGTCTGTGGGGACTTGATGGACCCAAATGCACTCACGGCAGCTGCCCTCTGGGGCCCGTGAACGTGACCGTGCTGTGGCCCAGCCCTGCCGACTTCTCTTCTGTTAGACAAGTGGTCAGGCCTCAGAGGTGCAGCCCGGGAGGCCAAGTCTCCAGCAGGCTCAGGGGCCTGCCTGGGAGCCTCCTTCTCGGAGGGACCAAGCTGAAGGTGTCCCTTTCTATGGAAGGGCTGCTGGGAACGGAGCCTTGTCAGGGCCAGCTGTCTCCTGGGCTGAGCTACCTGGGGCCAGTTCACTGCACTGAGCCAGCAGGATGTGGGGACGGTACCAGCAGGGTCCCACCTCCTGATCCTGTGCATCCCAGAGTCTAGATTCAGCCCACCCTGCTCCCGCTCACCTCCTTGTGTCTCAGTGGTGGCTGAAAACTGCCCAGGACCCGTGCTCGGCAAACGAGGGGTCCCAAACCTCCTGCCAGCAGCTAATCACAAGTGACCATCCTGTACCTCAGGCTCTCCCTGAAGGAAGAGCATCTCGGCACGGCCGTCTGTCCACAGCGTTATGATTTTAGGTCCTTCACTTTCCTACCTTTTAAAAATTCACCCATGTGTTTGGGAAAATAATGTGTCCCGCGACCTTACACCCAAACGCGCTTCCTGGTGACCCACCCATTGGCACCTGTAAGACATGGAGGGGGACTTCCCAGATCTCAGTGTGGAGGCCTCTGGGCAGGGATTTCTCACCTGAATCACAACGTCTCTTTGCTTCGTCACACATCTGCCCATCCCTCGGCCCCTGTCCACAGCCCACCAGGATGGAGCACAGAGCACTTCCCCAGTGTCCTTGCTCCCCCGCAGACTCCTGCTGCCAGCAGACGCAGCCCCTGGGTGACTTTTTAAGACATCCATTTGGCTTCTCCCCGAGTGCCCTGTGAGTGGACCCACGAGGGTTCCACACTGGGTTCTCATGTGACAGTCATGCGGGAGTGCTCCAGGGGCCAGGCCTCGCCCACCTCGTGGCCGCACTCCTAGGCAGTGCTCCCGGGAGGCCCACCGTCTGGGGAGCTGGGTGCTGGTGTCCGAGCCTCCAGCTTTGGTGGCGGTCAGTAGTGCCTTAATGTTCCCTGAGCCGCTTTAATTTCCCCAGATAGAACCCGAGGGAGGGTCTGCTGGGCCCTGCGTAGAGGTAGGCTTCACTTTTTTATGGAAACACAAACTATTTGACTTTCCTCTACCAGGAATTTGTGAGCAGCTCCCAAAGTCAGGCCACCATCATGGTCATCTGAAGAGATCTTTAAAAGGCAGATCCCTGGCCCACGGCTACTGACCTGCGTCCCGAGAGGACGCCACTGGTATTCCAGCGGCTGGGGAGGTGGGCTGTGGACCAGCCACAGGGGGCTCAGACCCCGGCTGGGGTGTAACTGCTCGGCCTCGGTATTTTAACCTGTGAACCCTGGCTCATGACCTTGGCCACTTGCTGGGGTTGGGGAGAAGATGGCTTCCTGAATGTGTGCGCAGCATTCAGGAGCAGGGGTTTCTTATGAAGGCCCACTGGGCGCCCAAATCAGCCCCGTCCAGGTCAACTTGACCTGGGCCACGGCCATCAGCACTCAGCATCACCTCTCGAGGGGCGGGGAGGGAAGATTTCAGTTTAGACTCAGGTCAACGCTGCTTTGCCACAGTGTGGTTAGACCAGGCTGTGGGTGCTGGGGGTTAGCCGGGGTCCGTGTGCACCTGCAGGAGCGGTCGACACCGTCACGTGGCTGAAGACGCACCTGGACGGGGCAGAGTGCACCTCTACGCCCCTGGGAGGGGGTTACCAAAGCCATCTCCAACCTCACGATGAGGCTGACTGAGTGACAGAACCAGCTGCATCAACACGGGACCAGCTTCTCTCCCTTCCAGGCCTCTGCTCGCCCGGCGCTCCTGCTACCCGAGGCCACACGACACCTTTGATAGAGTGCATGCTTCTCGTACTTTAGAACTTATCCTGCAATTTAGAATAACCCAGCCCTGTATAAACCCAACCACTATATAATTCACTGCATGGGGAACAGTCCTGGAGCAATCACCTCTGCAGGACGTCGCTGAGCCCGAGCCACTTAGAGGGATCATTCCACAGGGACCCACGCAGGCTCCATGTGTTTGTTTACAGAGGCCTGGAACAAACAAGTCATTCTGGATGCTCTTTTTAAAAATTAGGAACTGCTGTATTCCACTACCAAGGAACGGAACTTGGTTGTAGCTGTCAGTCACATCCCCGTCCCTGCTCCGACCTGTGCAGAATGCCGGGCTGCGGGCAGGGGAGTGAGCCCGGACCCACCCTCAGAGTCACCACACCACTGTGCCAGCAGGAGGTGAGGATGGCCCAGGGCCACCTGCATGGCCTGAAGGAGACGCTGGACACTGAAGGCCTCGGCCAATCACAGCCCCCTCCCTGCAGCCAGGGAGGAGTCGCGGTCCTCCGACGCCACCTGTTGAACAGACACAGAGACTTCTTCATGGAGGAAGGCTCACGGCAGCCTCCAGCTTCTCAGGCTGTTGGGAGCACCCTGTCTCTGGACAGGGCCCTGGTGCTCCAAATGGCACATGGGAAACCGCAGACTGGCATCCTGAAGTCCTCGTGGGGTGAACGTGGCAGCTGGGGATCCAGCTGTCAGCCCTGATGGACGCTGCAGGGCGGCATCACCGCTTCATGGCTGGGACACTGGGCAGCTAGTGGGTGCTCAGGGGAGTGGTGGGACCCAGACGCTCCACTGGAAAGCACCTATGGGCGACCGGAGCTGTTCCTAGGCCAAGCTGAAATGGGAACCCCCACATCACTTCCCTAGAGCAACGGTCCCACCCACTCAGGATGAGGCTCACGCCAGGGTGAGAAGGAAGAGAAGCCCATGTTTGAGAGCAAGTAATTAAGTTCACCCGGATCACAGTTGTGCTGAGAAGGTGTCCCTGGCCTCACGCAGTGGACGCAGGCGGCCTACCCCAGGTGTGCTCCCGGCCCTCACCTCCCCAGGAGCTCTGTCCCTGGCAGCCCCGTCCTCCGGCCCCTGAGCAGCCACCCCCGCTCCACCCCTGAGTGATTGTCTGCAGCCAGCCTGACTTCCAGTCCAGTGTGAATAAAGGGTGGGGTGAACGGGTCCAGGTGCGAAGACGGAACGTGGGCGCAGGCCTCACGCCCGGCACGGAGCCCAAGCCACCGTGGATCGTGGGCTAACTGGAAAGCGAGAACTGCCAGACTCTCAGAAGGCAGCAGGAGGAGAGTAGGTGACCTTGGCTGACCGGGGTGGGTGATGGCGTCTGGATAAAGCACCAAGGGCAGGATCCGTGAAGGAAGGAATTGATGAGCTGAATGTCACTGAAAGTCAAGATCTCGCTCTGTGAAGGACGCCTTCGGGACAAGGCAAAGAAGGCCACAGGCCAGGAGAACACGTACCGAAGGACACGTCGGATACGGGCTGCTGTGGAGACTGTCCACGGGACTCACAGGACTCAACAGACAGCCCACCGTAAAAAGGGGTCAAGGCCCCAACAGACACTACCCTGAAGGAAATGCACAGATGACAAGGAAGCGTGTCACCAGGGTGCAAGTCAGGACAGCAGGGATGTCTCCACACCCTCACTGCTGGGGACACAGCCCAGGGTGGCCCCTCCCTAGACCCTCACTCTCCCCGTGGGCCCCGGAGGTGACCCAGGCAGGGTGGCTGTGGCGGCCTCACCCTCGAGCCCCAACCTGGAGCCACCAGATGCCCCAGGAGCTGGGTAAGCGGCAGCCTCCCCAGAGGAGGGACCACCCGTCAGCACGAAAGGAAATGCGCTGTGGAGCCTGAAGAGACGGGGCGCCCGATGCATGCCATGGAGGGAAAGAAGCCGGTCTGAGGAGGCCGCTGGCCGCTGTTAGGCTCTGGAAGAGGAGAGCTGCAGAGACAGCGTGGGCAGTGTGGCAGGCAGAGGGGTGGCCCGTGGGCGGGGAGACCCTACGTGCCCTGCGGTCCAGACCCACGCACGTGCAGCAGCCAAGGTGGCCTCACGTGGACCATGCTCTGGGCCACCTCAGCATTGCCACGGGCTCACTAGCGGTAGCAGTGGAACTCGCAGGGAAGATGCTGACAGTCGGGAGGCTACTCGTGAACGGGGTGGCGTCTGGGAAGTCTCCATACCCTCCCCTCCACTCTGCCGTGCACCTAGGACTCATCCATGAAATAAAGTTCATTAATAAAAGAGCCCCTTGGAACGGGACAGGACTGGGCATGCAGGCCTTCTCCTAGCCCGCGGCTTCTAGGGCCACAGCAGGTGGGGGTCAATGTCCCTCTCTCCAGCCTGGCCCTCCTGTGGCTCCAGGCTGCTATCAAACTCACTCCTTGGCATCTAGGCTTGGGGACCCTCAAGATCGAGGTCCCCAAGGTCCCTGCCCTCAGGAGGTCACGTTGGTTCCTCTGTCCTACCCTACCTTCCCAGTGGCTGGCCCAGAGTGGTGCTGCCCACAGGACAGGGACATGGAGACACGAGTTCGTCCATCCACCAGGGACCAGGGGTATAAACAAGAATGAAACACGGTCCCCAAGCACCTGAAATACTCAGGGACACACAAATTTGCATTTTAGAAAGCAGACCTTTAACTGAGGTGCTCACACGAGCCACTCATTCTAGTCACAGGGGAAGTCACAGAGAGGACATGTGCTGGACACCAGCGTCACTGACCTGGTATTTGCTCAAGGTTATGCAGCCAGAGGTGACTCTTCCCGGAGTTTCACCCAGTCCTCCCTGGGAGGGATGAGGGCAGGATCCCAGCAGGACGGGGACTCTCCTGCGACTGTGACATCCACGTGTGAATGTCACCAGCCACGCAGCACTTCCTGCCGCGGCAGCACCAGCCTCACCCTCAGAACGCCCAGCCTGCTGGGCCACAGGGCCTTGTGCACATGTACCTTCATGTCACTGTGCACGCTTCGGGGATGTGTCCACTTCCAGCATGACGGGGACTAACAACTAGAATTAGAAACCCTGCCCTTCCTGAGTTTCTCTCATGTGCGTGGGCTTTCCGCTCACTGGATCTCAGGAGTGAAGGAAAGCACGGCTCACCAGGGCAGCAATCCTCCCCCCGCCCACCACCTTCTCTGTGACAGCCTGTCCTGACACCCGGAAACTCCAAGCCAGAAACCCAACGCCCTCCGGAGAGAGTGGACGCTCTGTGGACTGAGGTCTTGGCTCAAAGGGGAGCAAGTGCGCTGGGATCACTGTGTCCAGCGTCTCCCATCAGGGGAGGGTCAGGAGGAACTTGGAGTGGTTACCCCCATGGGCTGCGGCCGGCAGGCAGCTGATGTCCCCAGGAACCCGCACTTGCCAAGTGCTGGGAGAAATGGGTCCAAACCTGGCTCTGCACACAGGCGCAGGACACCAGACTGGTGGTGACCGTGGCTTCTGCCGGTTCTCTCTGCAGAAGCGCCTTTCACAGCGGCTCCATGAAGCCCAGTCAGAGGAGGAGCTGGTGGGACCCATCACGAGGCCGTGGGCGGCAGAGCTGGAAGCAGCCTCTCCACAGAGCAGTGGCCACCCAGGAGGCCGCCAGGAAGGGCCACATTCTGATGTCCTCTCCATGGACATGGCCGAGGAGCAGCAAGTCTGCTCTGCCTTCCCTCGTCCTGGGGTTTCTCCTCGAGTGCTGCTCTCTGGGTGCCGGCTCAGCAGGCCCCAGGCACAGGGTGACTCCCGTGAGAAACCCGCACACCACAGGCCCCCTTCACGTGCTGGTGGACCCTGATGATGGAAGTGTGTGTCGCCCCTGGACACGTCTGCTCCAGGCAGACAGCACGCCTGGCTCCCGGCACTGCCCGGCCACCTCATTTTTCTGTCCTGGCACCTACAAGGGCTGGCAGTGCCTCCTTGTCCTCTGGCTGACCTCCCGCACGTGCCCATGGTGGCTGTCCTGCAGCGTGGGTGGTGTCTGGGACCCAAGTCCCATCTTGGTTGTCTGGGCGCCTGCTTCTCACTTCCCAATTTAGAGGTGTGATTTGTTCTCTGAGCAGCTCTGCTCCCCGCCAGTCACGGAGGGGATGACGCCACTCAGGCCGTCACTGTCACCTGCCGTCACAGACTGTCTGGCTCTCGTCCCAGGA
This sequence comes from Marmota monax, assembly GCF_021218885.2. Classification (NCBI taxonomy): domain Eukaryota; kingdom Metazoa; phylum Chordata; class Mammalia; order Rodentia; family Sciuridae; genus Marmota; species Marmota monax. The sequence goes on along the minus strand of NW_026695222.1, from coordinate 36,952,900 downwards.
GCTCTGCTTGCCCCTCACAAGCTGCCCAGGGCTCCACATGTGCACGGCTGTGGCCATCCCCAGCCCGTGGACTTCTGCAGATGGGCCCCTCTCCCTCAGGGAAGGACACACAGTGGTGGCAGCGAGCTTCCTTAAAATGCCCTCGTGAGCAGGACACGCGGCCACTACTGAGGAGCAGCCATGGCCAAGGCAGAGGAGAGGCAGGGGCCCAGCCACATGACCCTCCTCAATCCCACCCCAGCCCTCCAGGACTGAGACGCCAGGTGAGGGCGAGCTGGACACACCAGACGGGGAAGGTCATCGCATATTGGGGGGTCACCTGGACACGCCCCTCCTTGCACAGCTGCTCTGGTGGGTGCCCACTCCTCTTCCTCAATGGCAAGCCGAGCGCCCTTCCCCTCGCTGTTTCTCACCCTGGAGGGCCTGCTCCACGTCCCCAGCGCCGTCCTGAGACCACGCAACACAATCTGGTGCAGCTTCTTACTGCCCACTGGGGCTGCAATTGCCGTCCGCCCTGGGATCTGCCCTGCCCTTCCCTAACCCCGGGCCCTAGTGCGAGCTGCGGCCCTCCCTGGCCACCACATGGGCTCCTACAAGACGCAGGCCGAGGTCAGGCACGGGAGTCTGAGGGGGCCCCTCTCCCTCTGCTGCAGGGCATGCCCTCAGTCCCTGCTTGCCCCTCAGCCCCAGGAGCCAGCGGGGCTGGCTTTATGTCCTCTGCTGGACTCCCTGTCTCTCTAACACCTGGATCCAGGCTCCCACATTAAATTCCTCCTGTAAAAGTGCCAGCTGTGGCCTGTTCACTGGCTGGCCTCAGAGCATCTCGCGGTCCTGATGACACAGCAGCCACCGTCCTGTCCCCACTGCATTCTGAATTAGTCTTATGTGGGTGGACGGTCTGCAGTCCCTGGCCCATCTCCCTCAGCCCAGGGCTCAGCTGGGTGGCTCTCTGGCTGCGGAGGCCCTGAGCACAGGGCTGAGCAGGTCTGAAGCCAGGGAGGCCGAGAGCCCGTCCCACTCCTGCTCCTGGCTCTCACTTGGGCCCTGAGAGTCTCTCAGCTATAAAACAGGGTCTCTGTGGGCACCGCCCATGGCAGGGCTGTGAAGATCCAATTTCTACTTACGTTGGATATGGATAAACGTGTGTTACGAGCCTAAGCTTAGAAAAAACATGTGTACATATCTATGTTCAGAACACACACATGTGCACACCTGCTTCTTGGTGAGTGTGGCAGGCCCGGGCCCTGCGGAGGCTGCCTGGGACTTCCGTCTCCCCAGGGACAGCCCAACTCCAGGTCTTACGCAGGCGTTAACAGAGCCTTTGTGGAATAAGAGCTCAAACAATGCTAAACGATGCTTGAAAAGCAAATGTGGGGATCCTGTGGCTGATCTTTAATGCTGACTAAAATTCCAACAGAGAGCCGCGGAGCGTCCTCCCTGATCAGCACTGCATGCTCCCTGTTCCTGCGGCCACTGTGGCCATCCCGATAGCACAGCCTGGAGGGGGGTGGGGGACAGCTGAGGGTATCTGGGGGCTGGCTCTGGCCTCAGTCCTGTTCTTCAGTACCACCAGGACTGCGCATTTGGCTGCCGCACACACAGGCAGATGCAAAACCATATTGTAGAGGAAGACATTTGCAAATCAGTCTAACACGATGCTGCAAATCTATCTCAGAGCGGCGTTCACTTGTGGTCCATGACAGAATCGCAACCACAGGGGCATCTACAGACCACTGTGAAAGCAGGGTCTGGTTTACTTTACCACAGAGTACGAGGCAGCATCTCCAAGTCACAGCTACGTCCACGTGTGTGTGCGTGTGCATGTGTGCGAGCACGTGCCTGTGCGTGTGTGTGTGGGGGGGGGAGGGGGATGAAGGGAGGCTAGCAGCAGGGCCTCCGAGGCTCCAGGGCAGAAGCCCTGTGTTTCCGGACAGTGGTTTTTCCCGATTGGAATTTTAGTTCTGGGCACTTAAAGGAGACAGGGGGCTGCAGGACACTGCTAAATCCTTCCCTGTGGTCAGTGAGGTTCCCCTCCGGACGCAAGGTCAGCAGACGCACCACATTTTCCTTTGTGTTTTTCAAAGCTGTGCTCAAAGTGGTCACGGGGCAGCAGAGGCTGCACACACACTGCCGTCCGGCGGGTCTCCCTGCTGGCTCATCTGACGCAGGCTCCTTACATCAGGCTCATTATTAATTACATGGTGGTCACTACGACCTAAAGGCTCCACAGAGTGAAACCAAACAGAAACTGTTCTTGCTTCATTTGACTTGAGTCTTTACTATTTTCAGAGATGCCAGGAACACATTATATCAGGGAGCAGTTTTCTAAAACAGCAATGAAGAACCCTAAGTTTACAACGGAGTCTGCAGCTTGCACTTGGACGTCACGTTCCAAAACGTTCAATGACGCTGTAAAATCTCACCCGCGGCAGAAACAACAGACGCTCCCGAGTATTTGCTGCCAGCATCCGCCGCGCGCCCAGGAATGCCCTTGGCAGCACAGAAAAGGAACCGGGGGTGGGGGGAAGCACTGGAAGATGTTTCAAGAAAAGAGAATTTTGGAAGCAACCAGAATCGTGTTCTAAAGAGGGTTTGATGCGACTCGGTGGCCCCGGGCAGGTGATTACAAACTGCACTTCCCTCTCCTCCCAGGGGGGACCTTCCTGAGAACCCGAGAATAAGTCTGTCTGTCCAGTCCCATGGGTATCGACCCCCAGGCACTATGTCACCTGTCCATCAAGGGACACTCATGAGAACCACCAGCCCAGGGGGTGTTTTCTAAAGCTCCAGGGAGCAAAGGGACTCCACAGTCCAGTGCGGTGGCCCTCAGCTCCTCGGCCTGCGGCCACCCTCCACAGGGCCTGGCACAACGGCCCCGGAGAGTCGTCACAAGAGGAGACTGGGGTGGCAAACAGGCCAGGGGCAAGACCCCAGCAGGCACGTACTGCACAGATCTCCAAGGCCACCCTCCTCGCCACCAGCCCTGGAGGTAAAATAAGAGGCAGTGTGGCAGCCGCGCTCCCAGCCTGGAGAGAGCTGCCTGAACAAAGGCTCAGATGTGGTGGACATCGCCCACGATGGGTTTTACTGTAAGAACACAGAACTGAGAACCGTAAGCAATCTGCTCAGCGAATCAGAAATCCAGCTCCCTGCTTACAAATAAAGTCACGGTGCCCATCGGTTAGCAGTGACTCCTAAAGCAGGCTGTTTCTGGAAGTGAAGGCTGAGGTCGGGTTAAACGACCTGTGACTGACACGACAGGTGTTCACTGCTCTTCATGGGAGGAGCTCCCCAGCCCACGGGCACAGCCCTCTGTGGAGGCACAGGGACAGCTGTGCCCTGCAGTGGGCTCCCACGGTCTTGCTGGAGGCTGCTGGTAAAATCCAGGAAGTCTGCCAGAAGTCTGCCTTCGTGGTCACACACGGTGCTGTCAGGAATTCCATCACAGACTCACAATAAAGGTGTGAAACTAAGTCAAAGGCACTGACTCCTTCCTGAGTTTCACCACATTTAGGCGGAAGAAACACCAAGGAGGCCCAGCCTTACAACACAGGATTGCCAAAGGGCGGAGTCAGGGCTTTCCACCCCTCCCAGGAATTGGGACCCCCCACCACAGGAGCAGAACCCATGGTCAGATCTCGCCACTGCAGCGCTGGGGTAGCCTCCAACCCCAAGGCACAGTTTTTAATTGAAAAAAGTTTAAGTAAAAACAAGTTTTACTGCATAGCCTAATTCTGGGGGCCTAGTTAAGTCTACTCTTCAGCAAAAGGGGAGGAAATGATTCATGCTTCATCTTAGAGCAGACACGTGGGAGATTCTGCTTACTGGAGAATGTAAGCCAGCAGTACTGTTTGCTGAGTTGATAGAACAATCCACCCAAACCGAGCTGATAACTGCGCTTCCCAGGAGGCGGTGAAGTCCAAGTTCACAGACGTCCAGACTTCGTGCTAAGGGAAGTGGTGGTGAGGGGTCAACCTTGGCCGGGCTGCTTGTGCCCTGGCCCCCAGCGTCCTGCCCGGGGGGAGCAGTCTGCCTTCCCTGGGCACCTTGGGCCAGCTGGTGGGACAGCATGATGCTGGGGAGCTTGGGTCTCCTGGTGTCAGGGGACCAGAGAGACGAGATGGGAGGCTGGGTCAGCACCGGACAGTTGCTCCTGCCTCTGAGGCAGCTCCTGAAATACTCTGGACCCAGGCTCCAGGGAGCCTCCTTCCCTGACAGGGTTCCACATGCAGAGTCCCAACTCTGAGATGGGAGGACAGCTGGATGAGGTCCAGCTTCCAACGGGAGAGGACCCCAGAGCTCCTCTTGGTGATGTCTGACTCTGCCCTTTGTTTGCCCTGCCCTGGCTGATCCCAACCTGTGTCTCTCCCTGGAGAATCTAACCGAGGGCATGTTTCTAGTGTTTCGAGCCCTAGAGAATCACTGATCCCAAGCATGGTTTTGGGAACCTCTGACCTTGAAACTGGTGTCCCAGTGAGGGGGACTTGGGGACAAATTGTGGTTGTATGACCCCTCAGAGGCCAGGACTATGGTGGACGCAGGACAGGCATCACTGAGGGCCCCCAGAGGTGGCACGTACTGTGTGTCCTGCAACTGGTCACGAGCTGAGTCTGAGAGCCAGCTGTGTGGCCGCAGGAGGGGACCTCCCCACACTGGGCCATTTCTTCCTTTGGGAGATGGAGGTGCTTTCAGCCTCCACAGGTGTTCATGAGACCTGGCTGATGGTGGCTGCGAGCCTGGCACCAGCAGGCACTGCAGAAAGTGGGGGCATCATTCCTGACGGAGAAAGAGTGGACCCAGGATGCAAAACCAAGAAAGTGTCCCCAGGGAGCTTAGGAAATGATAGGCACCCTGCGTCCCTGTGCTGTGCTGGCATTCTGCAAGGAGGGGACCAGTGCCCCTGCAGCGACACCCGGAGGATGCACGGTGGTGACTTGGGACTGTCTGAGTCACCTCCTGGGCTTCCCCTTTGTCACGGGAGACACTTGTGACTTGTGCTTTAACACAGTAGTGTGCGGCCCGTCTCCTGACCACACAGAGGCGCGTGAGCAGGGCTGCAGTCCACTGTGTTCACATACTTCACATCTGGAGAGAAGCTTAACCACCTCTGATCAGCCAGTCTGACCTGTGGGTCAAAGAGCGGGACTCTTCTGGCTCTCCATAAATACCCACTAAACTCCGCAGTTCAAAGGCGCTGTGGCCCGAGGACAGCCCCCATGTGGACATTCACAGCTCCTTCCGTGGGCGGGAGCGCATTCCACCCAAACCACCTGTGAGCTAAACTGGATCCACTCTCAAAGTTAAAAACTGTCCCTAGGGAAGATGTGACCCTGGCGCCTCCCAGCCCCAGTGGGAGGCTTTCTTTTTCTGTGAACTTGGGCAGACAGAGTTGTCTGGAAACTGGAGGATGTACCAGAAAGTCAAGATCTGCACGTCACCCCTGAGAGCCCTATTTTATACCCTCCAAAGCATCCGCCAGACTTGAAAACCTGTGATTTTGGTTTGTGGTTTCTAACGATTTCCTAAGCCCCAAATTAAAAGTAACCTTTGCAAACAGGAGGTCTTACCCACAAGGAAACCGAGTTTAAAATGGATAGGGGTGGGCAGACAGACACCAGGAGACAGACACTCAGAACCCCAGTGCAGCCGTTGACCCTGTTGCTGAAAAATGTCCCCCAACACGATCCCTCAAGTGTGTGCACGACCCGCGTGAAATCCGCATGGACACGGGATTTTCAGGAGGGTGCCACATGCCACCTGTCACACAGAGCCCCACCATGCCAAAGGATGATAACGGCTAAGAAAATAAAAGACAGCTCCGCTATTGCAGGTGAGCGTGCTTTGCTACGAAGTACCTGACATGTTTGAAGAGAGAGGGGAGGGGACTTAGGAGCCCAGTGGGATACTCGCTGCTCCCCCCATCATCACAGCTCCCAGGAAGGTTTTTTTATGCATAATTCCCAAAGTAATTCCATTCTTTCTGGCGCTATACTAAAAACTAGGAAGTAGCAGGTTTTCTATTTTCATATAATCAAGCACAGAATCTCCAGCGAACACTCCAACAGACTCCTTCCTTGTTCCCAGAGAGGAAGAAAACACACAGCGCCCTGTCCCTCCCGCTCCCCCAGGCCAGGTCGAGGTCTGAGTCGGGCACCTGGGGCGCTCAGCTTGTCATTCAAGAGCAAAGGCACGGAACACCCACACGGGCCACCCCGTGCTCGCTTCCGACCTGCTTAATGAAGAGCCCAGATTCAACAGCGTTTAGCTCATCAGACAGTGAGAATGCGAACGTGCGTGCGCCCCGGAGAACTCTTCTTCTCACTGTGCTCCCGGTTTTGAAGCCGGCTTCTTTGTTCTCCGCGAAGATTAGTTTGGTAACAGCTCCAAGGCCACAGTGCGTGCTGGCGGGAGTGTCCACGCTGGCTTGGGAGGGGACTCGGGCTCAGCTCACACAAAGACTAGATCACCTCTCACCTGAAGGAGCAGGCCAGTCGAGGCAGGTACTGGACGGTTAATAAAGCTGGATCCCAGAGGCGCGGGGCCACTACAGCCTGGCTCCCAGCTGAGGAGAGCCTTTGTGTCCAGCATTGCCCAAACCAATTGACCTCCCTAGTAGTAAGCGCTATTCAGGGACCAGTGCTGCACGCAGGAGCAGAAGGGAGCCTGGCTCGTGACCAGGAGGGGCCTCGAGGCCATCATGGACCAGGAGATCCCTGCCCATAGCCCAGTTCCAGACTGTCGCTTTTCAGCTGAATTATAGGTGACTTCTCATCTCCCACACCAGAGAAGAGCCCAGAGTGTCCCCACTCAGCCACACTCACTCAGCGGGACTCTAAGCTGGTCAGTAGGTTATAGCCGAAGCCGTCACACAGGAACACCCCATGGGGTCTTCTGTACATGGCATGGTTTCAGTGGTCCCTTCGGTCCCTCTGGGCATGACCTGTCCCTCTTTTCAGTACGTTTCCAACCCCAATCAGGGCCCTGACATGTTGAGTTTCCTGAAAAGTAGTATACTCTGAATCAAGGGGTTTCATGGGACAATTTGGGACTTCAACAGACGGGTGGGGGTCGTGCTCACAAAGAAGATACCTCCTCCCATCTGGGTTTGCAAAATGGTCAGTCACTGACAAGGACAGAACCAAGGGAGCGTCCCCAGGCAGAGCAGAGCAGGGAGGCCGTGGCTGAAGGCTGGGGCTCAAGGCAGGCCTGGGAGGGGACTCAGCCTGTCTGCACTGGAAGAGGCAGAAGCTTATGGGGGACTCCCCCCAACGCCGTGTTTTCACGTGATTTCGTTAGCTTCAGAACATGGAGGCAGAATGGATTCAGGAGCCCCGGCCAGGACGCAGGAGCACACCATAGTCAGGTTACTGGCTGCACAGCCGTGGCCTTCCTCCAGGTGTTGGCCTCACCCCCTCCCCACAGAGTGCAAAGCAACCTGCCCCATTTGGCTGGATGGAGATCTCAGGGCGCCCGCATCTTTAAGAGCCAGGGTGAGGCTACAGTTGTGACCCGCAAGACGATTTCAGAAACGCCGTTAGGAAGGTGGACGCCCTCGCCATCATGCGTCCCCTTCAACAGATCCTGGCGCCACAGGATTGCCAAATTTGCTCATTAATCCAGCCAACACCCGTCCTCAGCAGCCCTCACACTGGAAAGCCTGGTTGGGCCCAAGAGCTCCTGATGACCGAGGTGCAGGCCAGCACAGGGCTGGGACCAGGGGTGCCTTGTGTCCACCCCAGTTTTAGTGGGTATCCCAGTTCTTCATGCACTTGGCCTTGGGTTCAGGCTGACCCCTCAGCCCATCTGTCCTCACAGGTGGTCTTGTTCAGTGAGAGCCCTGCAGTGCTGTCCTCTGAAGGGGACAGCACACAGGCTAAGTGGACAACCTCCCAGATACGGCCACACTGGAGGATAAGGTGCCAATTCCAGAGAGTGGCAGGTGAGGACAAAAGCCATCAGCCCCTCCCCACCACAGCTGCCTGTCCTGTGGGTCCCTGGCACTGTAGGGCCTGGGCACCAAGGCTCAGGAGGGGGCCCAGCCCTCTGCCCAGTTCACAGCCTCCAGGAGCCTGTGGGAAGAAGCTGCCATCCCGGGCCTCCGCCTGGTCCGGCCAGCAGAGGCCAGTCACTTTCCAATTCCCTCTGCAGGCTCCTCCCCACACTGGGGTCAGGCGCTGACAGTCAGCGTGTCATTGTTCACAGAACCAGTGTCAGTCATTGACCATGCATGGCCGAGGACGGGGGGCAGCGCCCGGCTGCTTCCTGAGACCCTCCACTGCGGGGAGAGCGGAAGTGGCGCTCCCGGGCAGCCTCCATAGCCCCCAGCTGTGCCTGAAACTTTCTTTTCTCTTTTCTTTTACATCTGCCTCTAGATTGCCAGTATCCACCTGTGAAACACTGGGGGACAGGGACACATTTGCCTTTCGGAGACTATGAATGCTGCTCAAGTTCAGCATCAGGAAACTGGCCCTCACGGCCTTCCTGGTAGGTAAATGTGCACAAGTCATGGCCCCAGGAGCAGGGGGCTGGCCTGCAGCAGGGCTCCAGTCAGGGTGCTGCACCCTGTCAGGGCGGGTGGGGGCAGAGGGCCTGAGCTGGCCACCGGCTGCCAGGGAAGCTGGTGGAGCTGTTCACGGCATCAGGTGACAGCTCTTGCCTCTCACTGAGCCAGATACTCCCAACAATGACCCCCGGAGCATGCTGCCACCTGCACCCATGTTCAACGCCCACTACCCTCTCCCACAGCGAGGTCTCTGCTGCCCACGGGTCTCCAGGATACCCACTCAACACGCTCCCCTCCTGCAGGGGCTACCTGGCCACCTGGGACACCTTCACTCACACCTGGCAGGCAGTCTGACCTCTGCAGCCTCAGCAAGACTCTTCCATGTCCAGAACCCTTGTTCCAGACACAGACCCTATGAAGCCAGGCTGTGCCCAAGAGCTCAGAGACCACCGACTGGGTCTGCGAGGTGGGCAAACTGGGACCCCACCCTGTCAGTCATTCCAGCAAGGCCAGGCATCAAGGGAACGTCTGGCCCGGGCCCAGCTGGGGAGGTGGGTGTTGCCCTTAGATCATGGGTGTGCACCTGAACTCCTTAGGGGCAGAGCAGCGCTGTGCTGTGAAAGTCCAGCACCAGGCAGAGCTGCCCAGTCACTCACGTTGGCTGACCCAGTAACAGAGCTGCCTGGGCCACACCAATGGCGGACCCCCTCTAGTCGGTGTCCATTCCTTGCCAGTGGGAAGTGCTCCCAATCCCGTCTCCGCAGGTTCACACCTGTGCATACCTACTGGCTTCCTGCTGAGGTGGATGACCGCTGACCCCGCTGTGGGCTCAGAGCGTGCTGTCAGCCTCTGCTTGCCCAGGGCTTCTTTCCTGGGTCTCTGCCCTGGTGTCCTCACAGCTCACGGCTGTTTCCTCCAGGGGTGGAGGTCCTCGTGGGCCCCAGGGTCAGCTTGGCCGCTCAGACGGTGCATCAGGCACAACACGGTGGCTGTTAGGCCCTGCCCTGGGACCTTCCATGGGTCACCGAGGTTCCGCCTCCCTTCTCCCATCTTGGCGTGGAGCTGACTTCTGCCGGGTCCCTACCTCTGTCTCTGAATGCCTGGGCAGGTGGAACTGGGGGCATTTCTGTTTCGAAGGTCTTGGCTGAGTCTTGGTTCTTTAGCATCAACAGCAGGAAGTCACCTAAGGGCACAGAGCACAGCCTTGCTCCCCACAAGGTGACGATGGGCATCCTGACGCCTGAGACACCCCTCACCACCCCAGATCTGTGACATCCTCCCAATGTCTGCCTGCCTGTGTCCCTCCCCCCGCCGTCTCCTAGCTCTCACTGTGGGCACCCTGTGATGTGCACTGGTCCTCAGCCTTGCCCAATGTGGGCATCTCTAAGGAGCTTGGTGGATGGCCAGCACTAAGATCCTGGGGCCCAAGCCCCTGCCACTCAAGAGGGTTTCAGTACGTGGCTATGAAGAACCATGACGTGATTAGACAGGGGTCCTGGGTGTAGGGTAACTCATGGTCATCTTGCCTCTTCCTGGAGGCCCTCAGAGCTGCCCAGACACTGACCCAAGGCCACAAGGTATACAAAGCTCTCAGCCATGAATTCTCACTGACAGCTTCCTGCTTGACTCCCCTGAGCACTAGGGTGCTCTCTGCTCTCACTGGACCACTCTGCAGCAGCGGGTATTCCAACAAGTCAGGGAGAGCAAAACCAGACTACTGGGCAATGCCAGCCCGTGAAGACAGACCGTGAGGGGGCCATCAAGGAATTCTCCAGGGGACAGTGTGAGTTGCAAACATATTGACCCAAAGGAGATAGTCAGAGGGAGACCTGGGTGGGACTTCCCATGAAGGACAGAGAAAAGGCCTGAGACCAGACCGAGCTTGCTGGGCTCCAGGACAGAAGGACGCGGGGATGGCCGGGCTCAGATGCAGGAGGAATGGAGGAGCAGGAGGAATGGAGGAGCCCTCCTGTTATTCTTAGGCACTAGGTGTGCAGGTCAGAGGATGCAGATCATCAAAGGGGTGAGCAGAGCCAGTGGCTTGCTCTGCTGACCCTGCCAGGGCTTCACTCACTGAGTCAACCCACCCCCAAGTCATTACCACCTCCTTTATCATCACTGTCACTGTCGTCACTTCCACTGTGTCCACCCCTGCCATGACCACCACCAACACTATGATCACCAGATCCTTATCATGCACATTGCCCATACCACCACCTTCATTGTCATATCACCTCCATCAGCACCAACTTTATCATCATCGTCACCATCATCACCATCATCATCACCACAACCATCTTCATCAACACCATCATCACCATCATCACCACCACCATCACCACCACCACCATCTTTATCACCATCATCACCACCACCACCACCATCTTTATCACCATCATCACCACTACCATCTTCATCAACACCATCATCACCATCATCACCAACATCATCTTCTTCTTCATCACCATCATCATCACTATCATCACCACCACCACCACCACCACCTTCATCATCATTGTCACCATCATCACCTCCACCACCACCACCACCATCTTTATCATCATCACCACCACCACCACCATTGTCATCACCATCATCACCATCATCACCTTCATCATCATCATCATCACCATCATCACCTCCACCACCACTGTCTTTATCATCATCACCACCACACCACCACCACCACCATCACCACCACCACCATCTTTATCACCATCATCACCACCACCTCCACCATCTTTATCACCATCATCACCACCACCACCACCTCCACCACCACTGTCTTTATCATCATCACCATCATCACCACTACCATCTTATCATCACCACTGTCATCTTCATAGGCCACCACCATCTAATCACTGCCAGCACAGTCTGGTGGTGTCACCACTACCATCAACTTCACCATCACTGCCACTGTCATTCTCACATCACAGTCACTGCCAATGCCGACCGCTCTGTGTGTTGAATCTAGGTGGCTCCATATCCTGCTCACAGTTCTGGCTCTCTAACCACGTGGCACCATTAACAGAGGTACTTAAAGGAGGATAAGACAAGCCACCGTCCTCCATACCTGGTACATGCAGACAGGATGCTTTGGGGTACAAGAAACTGGTTGGAGATGAAGCTCGTTACCCAGGTAAGTGGGGGAGCTGACTGCCACAGCCTGCAGCAGATGGTGGTGGCCATCCCACCTCGAGGAGGGCCCTGTGGTCATGGCAACACCGTGTAAGTCCTCATTGTCCTCTTTGTCGACTCTGCTTTGGGTGGACACTGTAAACACAGGTTTTCTCTCTTTCAAGGAAAATTCTCACTCTGAAAAGGAGAACTCTGGTACAAAGCACCTCTTACCAGTCAGTAATTTTCTGACAAATTAGAACACTGATTCTTCTTTGTGCAGTGAACTTCCATTTATGACCCTATTATGCATCCAGGCTTCTCATTCTCTGTGTTAACTTGCTCACCCCAGAAGAAGCCCTCCTGTTATTCTCAGGAGCTTGGCTGCATTTATAGACCAACAGCGTCTTTACCTACGCAGATGTAGTCACACTAATGTCACAGTCAACATGCAGGACGCATCTGTTGCTCTAAAGATACCACAAGAAATAGCCTCACAGAGCCCCTCTCTGGGCTGCCTGCCCACAGCTCCTGATTTTGTTGGTGCAAGAGCTGTTTCAGCATGTATTTTGTCCAAGGAAGTCTTTCTTACCCCGAGGATTATATAATAGCTGGGCACCTTGAGCAGAGTTTTTCAACCCCAGCACTTTGGGCCGTTGGGATGGATCATTCTGTGATGGAGGGGGTCATGCAGTGCATCACGTGAGGTTGAGCAGCACCCCTGGATTCTACCCACTAGAGGCCAGGAGGACCCTCCCTCGAGTTGTGACAATCAGAAATGTTCCTGGAGCCTGCTAAATGCCCATGGGGTGGGGGCAAAATGAGTCCAGGCTGAGATCCACTGACTTACAGGAAAACCTCAGATTCTTAAATAACTTGAGGTTCTCACAGCAGCCAAGTTTTCATGTCATGTACCACACTGCCAACACGGCCTGCCTAGTGGTGGAGAGGCCCGTCTACACCAGAAGGACGGAGATGGTAAATAGCACATAGGCTAGGCAGCAGGCTCCCGAGAGCTTTGAGGGAATGGTAATATTTAAAACTCATCCAAGCATCCAGTTACCCATGAATCCTCCTTTCCTTCCACCTGTCCATTTATCCATCCATCCATGTACCTACCTTCCCATCCTTCCTTCCACCCACCCACTCACCCATCCTCCCTTCCACCCACCCGCCCGCCCACCCACCTCTCCTCCCTCCCACCCACCCACCTCTCCTCCCTCCCTTCTACCCATGGCTCACACTTCACACCCACATGGACCCATGCTGAGGTGCGATGGACAAACCATACTCAGGGTCCTTCAGGACCTCACAGTCAAGCACTCTTGTGGGTTGGCCCCACCACCAAGGGCAGTTTGGGAAAAGTGGGAGGACATTTTGGTTACCTCGATGCCTGGAGTGCCACTCCCACCCTTCAGGCCTGAGTCAGGAAGGCCAGGGCATACCGAGGGGTGGGGAGAGTCCCCGTGGGCACCTGCTCAACCCGCCTGTTGTTCCTGTAGTTTAGAATTGAGTCCAGACCTTGAACCTACACATCTCACTGGTCTTTTGCAGAATTTGTTAGAATTGCACATTGAATCTTTCCGGGGACGACTGCCACAGACACAGTAGGACATCACCAGAACCCTGTGGCAGTCCTTCGCCATTCCAGAGAAGTACGCCTCTGCCTGAGCCAGAGGGGCCTTGGGGTCAGCTGTCCACACTGTGACAATGACATTGCAGGTGTTGCCTTCACGCAGGGGACCAGCCTTTGGCCCCTGCAGTGTGTCCGTGACACCCCCCCTACCACGCGGCCTTCCTGCTCACCCTCCCTAACGCTGTGGCGTGCTGAGTGTTGGTTTATTGAAAGGTGAGCTCCTGTGGAGACCACTCCTGTGGAGCGGTCAGGGCCCTTGGCTTGGTGGTGGTGCGAATCCACACTTGAGAGAGAATCACAGAGGACTTCCTGTGGTGCTAAAGTGTGGAAAGTTAGGGAGTGGTGAGCTCAGTCACCATGAATACGTGGAGATCCAATGGATGCCCTGTAAATCATATCTCCATAAAGCCACTAAAATGCCCCTAAATGTCCAAACCACCATGCAGTATGGGCCATGCCTTCTACCTGTCCACGAGGCCAGCCAGCAAGTCACGGCTGCTGAGCATCGTGTCCCCGTGCTGTGCTGGGGAGGCCCACACAGACTTGACGCTGAACGTGCCAGAGACCCTGACCCTGGGCTGCCATCTCTGCTGTTCCTCCCTCACCTGCATCTGGCTGACCCCCCGCTGCCCTACTCCTGCCTGCCCCATGTGACGGCACGTCTCAGTCACACTTGCTCCTTGGTTGTAACTGCCATTTACCTGGCTGTCCCCCTTAGTCATCACACCCGGAGAACAGGCCTCGTCCACTGCGGCCAGCAGTGGAAGAACACACGGCTACGGGAGCAGGCACCACCAGTACAGGCAGGGCACCCCGAGGAGCTTGCTTTCCAGGTGCTCCCACAGCACTGTGCAACCCGCAGAGGGACAGACGCAAAGCGTTCGGCTGTTCAGTAAATGAAAACAAATCCACAGCCGTGGAGTGTTGGCAGGTGAGTGGCCCTGTGGGCGCCATCTGTCTGTGAAGCAGAAGCCAAGGGCTGAGCCCTGCCAGGCCAAGAGGCCACGGCCCACTGGCTCCTGCCCCCAGGGCTGGGAGCAGGGCCATCAGGACCCTCCTCACACCATGGGCAGGACTCTGGGCAGGGCTCAGAGAGGCCCAATCTCTTGAGACAGGATTGGACAACTGTGAACGCAGTGACCTCAGCCTTGCCTGCTCGGCTGGCCCCGCAGCAACCTGCATCTTCAAAGTGCAATTTGAGCTCCTTCTTCAGGTACCTGGGACGTAGGATCCCATCAATGCCACTGCTCCCACGACAGGAAGATGAATGCTTCGACTTGACAGTTTCAAGAACTACAAATTGTTCGTGTTCCTGGATATCAAATGGTGACATTAAAATTACTTAATTTAATATCCTCAATGTACTCTTTGCTGGCTTTTTTCCCCCTTCCTTTCAAATTTCTATGACTTATTATAAACTGATATAATTGTTCCCAGGAAGTTTGATTTTCATTTCTTCATCTGCTTCTTAATAAAACCTTTTTCTCGCCTGCTAACTTGGGAGGAGACACATCACGAGTGCAACTTTTAAGAAGCTGCAGGATTAGACGCCAGCTCTGCCTTTCCCCGGGGTATCATTATGGAAGTCAGATCAGTAGATGGCATGCGGGGCGGGGCCGTGGGGGACCCATGGATGGGAAGAGGTGAGACAGGAAGCAGTGACACTCACCTCCCTCTGGTGCGGCCTGCTCAGGACCCAGCTCTCTGCTAGGTTCCCCCGTGACCAGGCCTCACTCGGGGTCCTCGCCTGCCTAAAAAGAATGCATCCCAAGAAGTGACCGCAAAGAAAATAAGCAGCTGACGCGTCTCCCTCCTCATCCTGCTTCTGTAGGAGGTGCTGAAAAGTCTTCAACAGTCGCAAAAATTTAAAAAGCTGAATCAATACCAACACTCAAGCAGCAAGCCACCAGATGAGACGCCTCAAACCACAGTTCCACCTTTGAAATTCGTTAACCCAGGCAACTCACTGAGCCTGCACCCGAGACGTTATTCACAGGAGAAGAGCCCAGTTGATAAATATGGAAACCTGGCTATTCTGCAGGGGCTGAAGGCTTTCACATAAATTCCCACTGGGATGAGCAATCTTTTCAGAACTCAAGCCACACACAAAGCTACTTAAGGATGGTTCTTCTTCTCCATCATGCAGTGTAAAGAATCCTTAAATGAGGAACCAAGGTCCATATGGACCAGCGGGATCAGGCATCATCTCGTATAATTTCCTGACACATGAGATACAAGCCAAGGGTGCCCGGACCTCGACATGTGGGGTCACAGCCTGTTTGGGGCCCAGCCCGGGAAATGAAAGGCAATCACTTCACCATGACCTGAGCCCAACATTCTGGCTGCCCCACAATCTTGCCACGGGGCCAAAGGGCCTGGAGACCGCTCCTCTAAATCACAACCAACAGTCCCTCGAGAGGAAGTGCGACTGTGGCTGGTCCCTGTGGGCAGGCAAGGTCGGTGCCTCAAGGTCCCAGGGTGAGCACGTGTCAGGCGATGAGGAGTCTCACTGTATGAAGTGGAGAGCTAGCAATTGCCTGATAATTACTTTTCCGACAGTTTCTTCCTAAATCATCCACAACTAAGAGAAAGACTGAGTCAGTCTCAGTTCCCTCCTGGCCTGGGTCCTGCAGACGGGGTCTGGAGAGAAGCAGCCATGGTCTGTGACGGGGGCTGAGTCCAACCTTGGGACTCACGCGGCCTAGAGTCAGCTGGTGCTACAGTCCTTGGGTGACTGGACCCGGCAGCGCTGGAGGCTCACTTTGTTCTGGGGTTGGGGACACCCAGTGCCAAGCTGCTGTCGAAGGGTGGCCCCACCTGTGCTTCACCCTTGCAGAGGGAGCGTGGGAAGCAGACCACGTCCCTCTGACCCTCCGCTTCCTAGTCTGTGAAGGAGGACGAGGAACTGAAGCCTGGAACAGGTGGTGCCATCCTGGGTCAGCTGTCACGTCGGTCTATGAGCAGGGCAACCCCGCGAGGCCCTGCCCAGTCCTGTGCCTCTGCCTCCCCATGCCGCAGGCCTGGGCGGACCCAGCTCACACCTGCTCCCCCCGCACACTGGGTGCTCTGGCTGATGGGTGTTTAGTCCTGGGGGCTCAGGCAGACACCGCACTGGCCGCTGCACAGACCCTCAGCCCCAGGTGCCGACGAGGAAGCAAAATGGAGGGTGAGAGAGATGGGGGTCCGCTTTTCCCCCGAGCCCCACAAGAAGGCCCTGCTCTACCAAAAATTTCTAACAGCCTGTCTGGAATGAGAGCTGACCGTGTCCCTAGCCTTTTCTGGGTTCTTGGTTACTGTGAGTGCCATCTGGAGCGTGGCCCTCACGCCCCGTTTGCAGACTAGGAAGGGGGTCTCCCCCACCGCAGGCAGCTGCCCTCTCCTGGGAGCAGGCCTGGCAGGTGGGGAGGAGGTGTGAGGAGCTGGCGTGTACACCGACCTCGGCTCCTCAGGTGCACGGGGATGATGAGGACCAGCGCCTGGGCCAATGGGGACTCTGAGAACCGTGCACAGCAGGGGCTCGCTCATGCCCTGTCCAGGCAGCAGCCACGGCTCAGCAAAAGCTATCGCTCCAAGAGACTCCTGACCTCCCTAACCCCCAGGAGGAGGGACAGCCAGACTGTGAGTGAGGACCATGACAGTGAGAGCTGCGAGACCTGTGGAGGCTACGGGAGCCGCAGTGCCAGCCCTGGGCGGCCAGGGCCTCGGCCAGACGTGCTTCCTGCAAAGCTATCCCTACGCCCGGGTCACCTCTCCTGTCTCGGTGGGCACGCCTGGAGCACTCGTACCTGTTGTTCTGAGTGACCCAACCCTGTGGGACCTGTCACAGACAGGCCATCAGGGTACACACAGCTGTGGTGCCCAGCTGCCCCCAGAAATGCACAGGGGCTGGCCTGCAGCTCCAGGACTCGCTCAGCAAATTGCCAGTGGCCATCAGCCGCAGGGTCTGGGAAGAGGAAGTCTACTCCTCACCTCTTGGAGCAAAGGAGGAGAAGAACCTGGACTCAGCACAGAGGGCTCCCTCAGACAAGGCCACTGCTCTGGACAGCGGAGCCCAGCAGCCCTCAGCACAGGCAGACGTCGTCTTGGTTTGGGACAATGATGGGGGCCTGAGATGGTCATAGAAGTACACACACGTACACCCCACCACACTTCAAAATCCACCACTTGTGCCCATAAAGGCAGCCTTTCCTGTGGACGCTCTGCCGAGTGCAGAATCAACACGTGGGAGGGTCTGCTGATATAAACTGTGGTTTGGTGGAGACATGGGGGTGTTTCTGCTCAACGGTAACAGAAAGGACAGACCCAGGTGGGTGACAAGGTGTCTGGGGACACGGCCCCGCTGGCTCTGGTCTAGGTGGCCAGGTGATGTGTGTGTGAGGCTCTGTCTGGGTCTCACTTAGCTTCCCAGGGAGGCATCACTCCCTGACCCCCACCTGGTCCAGAAGCTCCTGGGGTCCCACAAAGGTCCGCCCTGGGGGACAGTCTCATGGAGGTGGGTCTCAGGACTCAGCGCGGCATGCTGGGGTTAGACACGCACAGTAGGCCATCCAAGAAGGCTTAGACCGCCCTCTAGGACAGCCTCAACTGCAACTGTGTCCTCACCAGTCTGCAGAAGTGGCCGAGAGTGTCACTGCCAATGCTGCAGAACACCTGATTCCCCACGGGAGAACGGGTCACAGCTGCAGAGTCCAGCCCTGTAAGTGGCCCCTCTTCCAGAAGAAACCTGAGAGTTCCTGCAGGGAGATTAGAAGACTGCCTGACACACGCTCTGGAGTGGGGGGCCTGAGGGCAGGAGCAGTCCCCACGAGCAGGGGGACTCAGGGAGCCATGGGGACCTGGGGACGAGGCTCTGCACAGAGCAGGGAGGACAGCACTGGAGAGCATGCAAATGAATGGCTTTAATTTCCCCGTCCCTGGTCTGGTGGCAGCTGGCCCAGCCACCCACACTGACCCTTGTTCCAAGACCCCCAGTGAAGACGGATGCACAGGTCCCCCAGGGCGGCTGGCACCGGTCCCCACAGAGCAGCGAGGACTAAGCCCTGGGCAGAGCAAGCAGGGGTGGGCAGGTGCCTCCCTGTCCCCAGCCGCCCCAGAGGCTGCCTGGGAAGTACCCTAGTTAATGAGAACCCCGGGCCTGACACAGTGGCAGCAGGGGCTCTGTGCAGAAGGACCGGCCTTGGTGAGACCTCCTGAGCAGTCCAGGCTGTGGCTGCCTTTCCTAATGAAAATTAAAACATCCCTGCCTTTGGTTCTGTTTAATTTCTCCGTGCTCTTGTTATTATTATTGTTATTGCTGTTTCTCCATCACTGAGTTTGAAGATTGGCCTTTGAAAAGGAGAGAATAGCTTCCCGCAATAAAAGGAAGGCGCTGCGCCTGTGCGCTTCGTCCGGAGCCGCACTCCTCGCAGCTCATCAGGAGGAGGCCGAGGCCGGCCACGCACACAGGTCGTCTCCCACCCCAGGAGGAGATAACAGTGCGAGCAATTCCTCCGCACCCACCACTGCACCAGATGGACGGACCCCAGTTCCTTTGTCCTTAGCAATTATCTTCCTGAGAGCACAGTAGGTGTTTATGCCATGGACCAACACGGACGGAGACAGAGCACCCTGTGCAGAGGAGAGGGCAACCGCGTGGCGGGCAGCAGAGTGAGCAGCCCACGATGCACTGGCAAGAAGGCCTCCCCCAGAGTCCTGTGTCCTCTTCAGATGTTCACAGGCTTTCCCAGCCTGGACGGCCCAGGCTTGTCTTCTAGAAATCTGCAGAATGATGCGGTGCCCTCACCCACATGCACACGTCCATCCCATGAGGCTTGGGCTTCCACCAGGAGCGACTGAAGACCTGCTGGGCTGGAGCCAGCAGGCAGGGCCTGGACAGCCCTCCCGGAGACCCCGTGGGCTGCCCCGAGGACCTAGCGTACCAGGCCCCTGGACTGTGGGGTCCAAGAAAGGAAGGTCACTGAGTTACTCAGGTGTCAGGAAACTGAGGGGAGGAGGAGGAGACTCGTTGGGGAAAGGGTGGCGGGAGGGGGAGAGGGAGGGTGCAGAATGACAGCTGAAACGCAGGAGGCCCAGGAAGGAGGGGGACAGGGGCAAGGCTGGAAAGCAGCCTCCCGGGAGCAGGAGCGAGTCAGAGCTGCCGGGGGCGGGACCAGCGACGGGAAAGGCCAGGCCAGGTGTCAGCAGCAAGTGCCGTGGGCACAGAGGTCAGTGCATGAAGGGCACCCGGCCAACTCACAGGGGAGGAAGGAACTCCAGGCAAGATGAGCTGGGACAGGACCCGCGGGAAACCCCGGAGAACTAACTCACCAGGGAGAAGCCGAGGGCAGAGGAGGCGCCAATCAAAGCTGGGCTCCCCCAGTCAGAACACGCCCAGCTTTAAGCAGCAGGGCTCCCCTAACTAATGGCCAACTAAGTCCTTAGAAACACGGCAGCGTGTTAATGTGCAGACGTGGGCAGGCACGCACACCCGGGCCGGGAGAGACAGGCCTCGCTCAGCTGAGGAATGGACCCACGGCTGGGCTTCTGGAGGGCAGGCAGTCCAGCACCGTGGGCAGAACCCGAGGAACACCCATCCTGCAGTCCTGTGAGCCTGCTCCCGGGAGCCCTCGCAGGTGGATGAAACCCGCACTAACACACCTGCTCCACGGCCACTTTCTGTGACGGGGACGGAAGCTCCTGGGGATGCACATGGTGAGATATTTGTCAGCCCAGGAGTGCTGGATGACATGGGGCCCGTAGGACAAAAATATTTGTTTAAAAGCACAATTCCCAATTTGGTTTAAAATTGTTTTAACTTAAAATAGGAGTTTGATCAAAGTACAAAGTCTTTCTTTTTAGAAAAGCAAGTTTTTGTGGGCAAAGCAATTAATCAAATATTTATTTACATGACATTAAGGCTTACACTTTTACTTATGTTTAAGTCTATAATTGAAATCAAGGTAAATTTATGGAAATCAGCTTAACAGGAAATAGCAGTTGGCCACCTGCCCTCATAGATGCATCCTAAATGGCCATCTCTGACTGACTGTGTGTGGGGTGGGGTCTGGCTCTCCTCCCAGTGGATGACAGGGAGCTGGCTCCAAGTGGCCTCAGCAAGGTGGCCCGCATAGTGGACACGGCTCCCATCTTTTTGGTGTGCACAGCGTCGTGAGCCCCGTGTTCCGTAGCACTTGGTGCCTCTGTCAATTAAAACCCTTCACACGTGACCAATTCCAGTGGGAGGATATGACCTGCATCGACTCCTAAGGGACTCTGAGTTTGTCATCTTTCCTTTCTTTTGTCTCTCCCACTTGGGCCCAGGAGTCACGTCTTCTAACGAAGCCACCCACGGTCCCCCCAGGTTCTGCTGCCGCCCTGTCTCTGCAGCCTGACCCTCGGTGCCTGTGGAGAGATGCCAGGCCTCACCAGACTCAGTGGGGAGGGCGGAATGAGGGCAGGGATGACACAAAGGGACCATCGTCCCCACCCGGTTACCACCAACGGGGGAGTGGAGGACGGGACAGGCCCACCAGGGCTGATGCCCGAGGGATGGCGAGGTCCCGGGAGACGCCTCACAGAGCACTTGAGAGGCTGCCACGCTCCTCCTGTTTTGTCCTTAGGTTTTTTTACCTAAACAGAATAGAAACCAGGCGGGTCCTGAGGTTGGTGATGCGGAAGTCCAAGCCATGGACCCTGAGCCCACATTGAAGGGCATCGGGTTTCCACTCCACTCCCACCTTCCTGTTACGGGCACTCCCCTCTGCCATCAGGGTCCTCACGGGCACCCTGCTAGCCTCCTGCAGGGCACGAGAGCCACCAGTTCAGGACCTTGGTGTGGCCAGCTGGACCCTGCTGTATAGATGGCCCTAACTACTGGTACTGGCTAGTGCAACAGGCTGAGGGTCCAGTTGGACAGACTGGTAGGACTAGGTCAACCCCTGCCTGGCCACCCAGTACCCTGGACCCCTGCTTCCTGTCCCTCTGGGTCCCCACTGCGTCAATGCGGGTGTGCTGGATGTGCTCCCCATTGGCCAGATGCCAGCGTCCGGCAGAGTCCCACCATCAGGAGGGCGAGGAGTGGACATAAAACAAGGAAGAAGAGTTCCCCACACCAGGAGGGGATGGAATGTGCATCCCTGACACACACGTGTGCACACGCACACAGGGGCACACCCCCACATGCTTGCAGACACACACATCTACATGATCACAAACACACAGAGATGCACATAGAAATACACACCCCCAAACAGATGCACACACACACAAGTACGCCCAGGCATGCACACACACACACACACACAGGTACACCCAGGCATGCACATACACACACAGATGTACACCCAGGCATGCACACAGACACACAGACACAGGTACGCCCAGGCATACACACACACACACACACACACACACACGTATGCCCGGGCATGCACACACACACACACACACACACACAGAGCCAAGCGAGAGCCAGTTCTGCCGGTAACATAAATCAAATGAGTTGTATTCCTCAGACAGGCTCATTTTAATAACTTTGCCCGCAGTCTTCTCTCAAAATTCATATCTGTACCTGCGGCTTCCAGCTTTGCCCGTGGAAATAGCAGCAGTTAATAGGGAAAGGGCGGCCGTGCGCCCGACGCCGGGTACCGCTGCGTGACAGCTGCATGATGGCAGGAAGAAAGGTGTGCCAAGACAAAAGGAATAATCGGAGTGAGCGCCAGAACCAGCCCTGGATTTAAATGTTTAAATGTTTTAATTTAAAAGAACAATGGCTCCTTGAAGTGTCTTCCCAGCCGCGGTGACAGCCTGCCATTTATTAATCAGTGTTAAGTAACCACGGCTCGGGTTTGACACCAAACAGAGATGATGTGTGCCGATCCTAAAATAGCAGCCACGTGGCATGGCTGACTCCAGGTGACTCCAGCCAGCACACAGGCCCGGGACAGGCACTGCGCCAGCTGAGAGCACTGAGCGCGTGCTGGTGGGGCTCACCCTGCGCGGGGCTGCCGGGTAGCAGGGTGCTTCTCGCATAGGTGGGGTGGGGGTCACTCAGCCATCGTGTCCAGAAATAAGCAGCAGGCGGAAGGTGCCAGGGCAGAGGTTCCCATCCAGGAACCTGGGTCTCCAGGAGACATTTTTGATCAATATAAGGGGGGCAGAGGAGGACAAGGGGTGCTGCTAGGGTCCTCTGCTGGTGGAGCTCAGGGACACTGCCCAACACGCCACAGTGCACAGGATGCCCCCACCCCAGGATGTTGCTCTGGTGAGGACTCTGTCCCCACCTCTGTAAGGAGCTGGTGTGCATGTGCCTGGCCCCCAGCGTCTTGCACTCATCCCATGACGCCCACTCCTGCTCACGATGCAGAATTCAGAGCAGCCGGCTATGACCGCTAAGTCGAGCCTGAGGGTCCACATGGGCCACAGAGGAGTACCACTGCCACTCCCCCCGAGTCTCAAGATCCGTGATGTTTTTAAACTGAGCATTTTCACAGCAGCATGAGGAGCAGAGGGAACGTGGAGAGGCCACACTGACCTGCAAGGTGATGTCTGCTTAGCAACAGGTTCTGAGGTGACGCGTCTGGGGTGTCCCTGTCGGGAAGCCACGGCTCCGACCTGTCAGGTCAGCGTGACGAGGCTCTGCCTCCCGGCACACAGGCTTCTCGCACTAGCCAGGGGCCACCCCAGCAGCCCTCTGTGTGCTGGGGCTTATGAAGGTGAACTAACTCTCCTTGGGCACGTCGAGACCACCCCTTTACGTGCTCACTTTAGCAGAGATGGATACAATCCGTCATGCTAACCAGCACGTTTCCACAGTGATAACCACTTCCTGAAGCTGATCTGCAGTCACGTAGGTGGTCTTCCGGGGTGGAGCAGTCAGCTCCACGCTCTTATGGTCTCCTGGAAGCTACCAAAGTGTGAGTGCAAACTCTAAGGACCCTCAATGAGTTCTCCGTCTCTGAGCCTGAATTCCTCTGGAGCCACATCTGGCTAGTAAGGACATCAGGGACTCTTGCAAATGAACAGTGCAGCCTCACTCCTCCTTCACGAAGGGGAGTCTTGCTGTGCTGTCTCACGGTGCTCCAGCTGCTCAGACTAATGCTGTGGACGGGATCACTTTCAAGCTGTAGAAGTCTACTGCCCTCAGTTCTGGCTCCTGGAGACCAAGGAACCTTCAGATCCAGTGTCTGGCGAGGGGCCCACCGTGACCTCACGTGGAGGAAAGGGGAGGTGCTCTCTGGGCCTCTTCTGATCCCAAGGGGTGGAGCCCTCATGGCCTGGGCACCTCTGGACACCGCCCCCTTGGTGATTGGGTCTCTACCTGTGGACTTCGGAGGCACACAAACTTTCAGCCCACAGCAGGGATGCAGTGGCAAAATGGAAGGGGGAGAAGGTGGCTCTTCTCCGAATTTGAGGACAGTGATCAGTCTGAGCCCTGGGGCTGCAACTCTCTGTGACCCTGGCCAGTCACTTGGCCAAAATCCTCCTAACCTCAGGGGCTGGCCTGAGGGTCCCTCTGCCTTCCTTTCCTCCCAAGGTCCCGACTCTAAACTCAGCCCTGTCTCTCTCTACTTTTCCTGGAGGACGGGCAGGACAGCAGCAGGGCTTGGGACCGGAGGCTGCCTTCCGACCTGCTCCTCCAGGAGCCGGGAGCCCCTCAGAGTGCAGGCCTGAAAGCAAAGTCATTGCTCCTGTTCTGAAAGAGAAAGAGCTGAATCCTTCCCACACCAAGACCGAAGGAAGGGACGGAGATGTCTTCGAAGCTACAACTGGACTCAGTGAAACTTCCACTCAGACGCAAAGTCTCTGTCGGCGCCAGCACTTCAGGAGAGCAGTGGACCTGCAGAGCACTGACCCGGCTCTTCCTGCCCCCACCTCCTTCGCCAACTTCCCACCTGCAGAAGCAGCACTAACCCCAGGACCTGGGTGCAGACCTCCTCCCTGTTCCTCCCGTCCCAGCAAGGCACCAGGACACCTGCCCTGGACCCAGCCCCGCTTCCCAGAGCTCACCGTCCAACAGGGAGAAGCCCGGTCACCCAGGAGGTCTTTGCTCCTGAGCCATCCCAACACACAGGCACATCCACTCACAACTGGGGTAGCATCTGAAAGTCATCGCTCAACTCAGACATTTGCTGTGTACTTCAAGGAAAAACAAAACTAAGCTGGGCATGGTGGCCATGCCTGTGATCCCGGCCACTCAGGAGGGAGGCTGAGGGAGGAGGATCGCAAGTTCAAAGACAGGCTCAACAACTTAGGGAGGAGCTAAGCAGCTTGGCAAGACCCTAAATAAAATATAAACAGGCTGGGGGTGTGGCCCAGTGGTAAGCGTCCCTGGGTTCAATCCCGGTATCAAAAGAAAACAGAATTAAAAGGTCTGAAAGTTGGTGTCCTTTGTTCTGGTGAGACTTGCAAATGCTCATGTTTGAGTGAAAGAGGACTGACCAGTGACCGCTGCAGCCTGCTAGAGGCTCCCCACAGTGAGCGCTGCCCCCCACTGCCCTGCAATGGCTTTCACAGGGTCCCCAGACTTTCCCCAGTTCCCTGTGTGCTCTTTTGCTGGTTATTGTTTCAGTTGTGATCCTCTTTTGATGAGCACATACTACCACTGGCTGAATTGGGTTTTGCCTGCACAGTGGGCCCTGGAGTGGCTGTGACCCTCACCTGCCAGTGGCACCCTCACTGTCCCCCTGGACGCCTGCAGCTGTGCTGCTTGTACTTCCACTTTGCACCCGGTGTGCTTGCGTGGGGTGTCCTAGGGTGTGGACAAGACGGCCCCAGAGCCTGGCGTATTACGCAGACGCTCTGCGGTGAGTGAGAGCAGCTGGGGTGAGGATTCTGCTGGGGAGTGCTCCGTGCAGGGCGCCTGTACTTCCCCAAACAACCATACCAGAGGCCAGCAGGCAGCTGCCCTCCCCGAGTGCTTCGGGGGTATCCAAAGACAGCCCCACGCATCCTTCCTTCTTGGTAAGTGCAGGCTGCTGCTCCCTTCAGGGGTGATGCCAGTTCCCTCCCTGGCGCCCTAGACTGGCCAGCACTGCTCTGACCAACAGAACGCAGCCCCGTGTTTCTGAGCTGGAAAACAGGAGACTTCGGCTTCCACAGGGCGCTCCTGATGTTCCCCCTGGGGACACTCCTGATGTTCCCCCTGGGGACATGCCCTCTCACAATCCCGTCCTACTGGTACGAGAAGCCTGACCATGTGCAGGCCACAGTCCCATCTCCCCAGGCTGATGCCAGCATCGGCTGCCAGCCACATACGGGTGCCATCTTGACATCCAGGCTGGGTGTGGCTTGGGATGACTTCAGCCCCTGGCCCCACCTGAGAGAAAGGGCATGGAACCCCAAGTTTGAAGAGCCCGCTAGGCCTTGCCAATCCCCAGAACCGAGGAGGCTGTGGCTGTTGGTGGACATGGGCCTCTAGGCCTCGGAGGGGCTTGCTAGGCTGACCAGACTACTGCACTGTGCCCTCGACCCCCTCCAGGGCTCGTGATTTTAAAAGACTGGACCACTTCTTCCAGTCACACAGCTTTAAGCACCCGCATTGCTTTGACCGTTTTGATAAAAAGTCAAACTATTTTTCGGTTAAGAGACAAGTCTTAAAAGTTAAAAATATCTTTCAGTAAGAACATTCAACACGGAAGTCACACGTTAGGCTGAGCAGAAAAAATAAAAGGAGTGGGAACAAACGTCCCCAGGGACTTCTCACTGTGTAAACAACAGTCTTGCTACCTCAACACAACACTCCTCCTGACATGAGTCCTCCGCTAACTTTTACTATTTATTTTGGGGCATTGAAAATGGATCGGGCTTCCTCCCTCAGGTTTCTGGGTATTGATGTCACATAGGTTTTCATCAGTCGGCGGGGTCTGTTTCTGCCCGCGATGACGCTGAACACCGTGGGGGCCGTGACTTTATCGGTCCGCCAATAGGTTGCAAAGTTTTGCCAAAGCTTTTTTTGAAGCGCAGAATATTCTCTTCATATAAATGCTTTCAGGGCCACTTCTCCACCTATCCACGCAAAGTCCAGATGCTCAAGTAAATTTTGCATTAAGTAAAGATCCGTGACATCCACAGTTAAGGACTACGACCAGCCAATTATACCCACGTGCCATTTTGTACTTTTATAAACCCCTGATAAAAGAGAAAAATCTTGAAGAAAGCACTTCACACATAAAATATTTCTTTTATAGCAAAAAGTGTCCAATTGATTTATGAGGTTCTCTCAAGGAGAACAAAGAACACACTATAAAACCAGAACCTACAGAACGGGCTCCTGTCTTCGTAAGAAGCCCCGCGCAGGGATTGCACAGGGGATGGGTTTTCATAGCTCCTGATGAGAATTCTGCCCAGAAGAGGGGTCTTCAGCCTAGCGTTTTTTTTCATTTTTATGATAGTATACATGTTTCTAAGAAGGCAGTAAATCTCGAGATGCTTGGCCTTGGATCCCAGGCACAAATGGAAATTTTGATCATCAAAAATTTTGAATCATGAAAAATTCCCAGGTCTGGGACTTTGAGTCAGACCTGTGGACAGAACCAGCTAGGAGCACGGCCGTGGGCCAGATCTGGGCTGTGCTGCTGCGCAGGAGCAGACCTTCCAGCAGCTCATTTAGTGTTGCCCCGCCTGCCTTTGTGCAAAGAGGTGGAGCCAGCGGGCGTCCAGGGGTGACCAGAGCTGGAGGGCCACAGCTGCCTTCATTGGAGACGTCCGCAGGCTGGACTGGCTGAGCCGCCAGTCTCTGTGGACTCGTCCTCACCACCTGTTGTCCAGGGGAATGTCCATTGGATGAAGGGATGTTCCTGTCAGTCTGCTGGGGCATGTCCGATAAACGGCACAGTGGACATTAGGGTGGTCACGAAAGGGTTCCCAGTGGTCCAGTTCCTTCTAAATGGAGCAGAGTGGACCTGGCTCTGACGAGAAAACCCCGTCGATGCCCATGTTCCTCCTGACACCCCTCAGACCTGCTGTTGAAGGGTGGCCGGCCAGCACTCTTGCCCTGGGTGAGGCCCCGAGGCTGAAACTCGGTCCCAGCTCCTCTTCAGGTGAAGCGGTGGAGCCCAGGTACCTCGTTCACTAACCAGTGCCCTGCACAGGGACGTGCTGAGCCCGCCCGAGGGAAGCAAGTGCTCAGGCTTGCCGTTCGTCTGTGCTGTGTCACGGCAGATGGAGGAGGGCTGCTACTTCAGCGGCTAAGTGCTATCATTTTAAGCATCATTCCAAAGAAAACAGGGATCGTGCCAGATGAAAATAACATACAGCAAAAAGGGAGGCGAAGAACATCAGGGCTCTACACATCTTCCAGGCGCAGGTGTCTGCGCGAGTCCTGGCCTCTTGCCTGCTCCTACCAATGGCTGCCCTGCCACATCGTGCTGGCCAGCTGCCCCTCTCAGGTGCTGGCATCTGGGGAGCGTCACCCTGGTAGAGGCACTGCGTTTGTGCTCAGTAGGTGCCTGCTGTGTATGTATCAAGCATGTTTGCATGCAGACATTGCATGCACATTAAGCACACATGCATATATGTAAGCATGTAAACAGGCCCTGTATGCATGTTAAGGAGGTACAAATGCATTTTGCATGTAAGTATGTCTGCATGTATGTGTCTTGTGTAAACATAGGTGTTGTGCAGGCATGGTACACTAAATGCCTATGTAATCATGTATACATGTAGCACGTGTGTAGACACACTTATCTGTGCATGAATGCATGTATGTCTGCATGTAAACACACAAGCTCCTCTGTATGTGTTGAGTGCGTGTGTGTGTGTGTGTAAGTATGTCACTAGGAACCATATACATGCTAAGTGTATATGTGTTCACACAGGTAAACATGCAAGTACCGGTGTGTGTAGGCTCTATGTGTGCTCAACATGTGTGTGTAGGCCTGTGTGTATGCATGCAGATAGTACACACATGTTGAGACAGGAGATAGCAACACTCTGTCTTCAGAGCCCACTATCAGTGAGGCCAATGAGAATGCGACAGACCAACTGCTAGGGAGTGAAGACCTGGCCTCTGAGCCCCTGATCCTGGCACACCTTCTAAGTCTCCTGGAATTTCCTGGGAAACGGGAGTGTCTCGGTTGTGCTAATGAGGTGGCCCACTTCTAGGGTGTTTTTAGAACTGGGATCCTCCCCAGAAAGACCAGCCACATGCTGGAGACTGGGGACCTTGAGCAGGCCTGGCCTCCAGAGGCAGGGGCTGGGGATTAGGTTCAGTCCTGGGTCCAATAAGCTACTGAATCAAGCCTTTGCAATGAAGTCAGAGAGAACTCTGGACAGGGAGGCTCAGTGGGGCAGCCGGGTTGGTGACCAGCGGGGTGAGCTGGGAAGAGGCCATGTGCAGACTCACAGGGAGGGATGGAGCCTCGCCCCCTCCCCAGCCTCATCCTACATACCTCCCTGGTTGTAAAACTCTAAGTCAGAGCTTTCCTGAGTCTGTGACTCCTTCTAGCAAATCGTCCCATATGAGAGGGTTGGGGGATCTCCTGGATGTGTAACCTGCTGGTCAGAAGCTGGTCAGACCTCGAGACCCACCCTGACCTGTGGGCTCCTAGCCTGGGGTCCAGCTACCTTCTGGGAGAGAGCAGCAGGACGCTAGCTGGGCTGAGGTAGAATCCACAGGCGTGGGTGACACAGCAAGTGACCAAGTGGCGTTTACCGGGTCGAGGTGAGCCAGAGGGCTGAGTGGAGGCTGAGACCAGCAGGTCCCCACTGGTCCAGGAGGTCAGGGCCAGGCCCTGAGGAAGTGCCAGCAGAAGCTGAAGGTGAGCAAGGCGAACCAGGCCTCCTGGACACTCCAGGCAGAAGCACAGGTCATGCCAAGGCCCGTGGGGGACTGGAGAAGGCGGGTGTGCAGAGAGGGTCTGGGTGGGCACAAACACATTGGCCTGGAGACCCCACATCCCTGGAGACCCTCCCCAGCAAAGGGCAGCAGGACCCCAGCTCCCACCCCCAGGCTGCTGGTCTCGTCTCCACGTTAACTCCTTGGGACTGCCCAGGGACCAGCCCTCCTGTGCCCATGAGCCAGATGTCCTGCTCCACCGTCTTCAAGGTTCAGGCTGCTGTGAGTCATGGGTCAATCTGTGGGTGGAGGCTGCTGCAGGGAAAAAGGCAAGTCACATCCACAAGTGGCTCAGGGCCAGGCCTGCCCGGGGCAAGGAAGACACCAGTCACCTGGATCAGCGATGGACTCACTCAGGGCCGGGCAGCAGAGAGACGGGAGGCCCAGGGAGCCAACTGCCCTGCCCAGGTCTCCTCGGCATGGAGAGGCACGAGAAGCCCTGGCCTCTTACAGGGGGACCCAGGGCCGCTGCCTGGAGACGGCCATGCCCACACGTCAGTGGCCTCCAACCCTGAGGTTGGTCTGCCCCTTCCCCGGGGCATCCTGGACTCTCCCCTCCCCCGGCTGTGCCTCCAGCTGGAGTCCTATCTTGGCTGGGAAACTCCAGGAGCCAGTGGCCCTAGCAGGGAGATATGGAGGCCCCCAGGTAGGAGTCTCAGAAATGGGCCCCTGGGCTGCAGTGCCCAAAGACTGCTTCCTCCACAGGCCGTGGTGCCACGAGCTTCAGTTTTCTGTAAAATGGGAGCGATAATGGAATCTGCATGGGTCTTTGGAGTAGGTGTGTGTGGGTCACAGGTACAGAACACAGATAGCCACCAGTCCTTGAGAGGAAAAGCCATGTTTGTCTCAGCAAAGGACACACTGATGCAACTTTTTATACCAGGGGTAGGGCTGGGCACAGCATCCAGGCTGCAGAACACCCAGACTCCAAGAAAAAGGCAAGGGACTGATGATTTTATCTACTTCTCAAAAGCCTGAGCAGTTAGCAGAGACAGACCAGTGTGTGCAGGTTGAGGAAGTGGGGCCAGGGAGAGGAGGAGGGGCCAGGGAGAGGAGGCGGGGCCAGGGAGAGGAGGAGGGGCCAGGGAGAGGAGGCGGGGCCAGGGAGAGGAGGCGGGGCCAGTGAGGGCGGGCTGCTGCCAAGACCCACCAGCGTCACAGCCCAGGACTTGCTGGCCACAGCCTGGCTGGGTGCCGGTGGCCAGGCTGTCACCCCAGGAAGAAGGTGGCTCTAGCAGCCTGTGTGTGACAGCAGAGGAGGGGGCTAGGCCTGGCATGAAGCATCCTGCGCGGCTCTTAAGTGTTGGCGACTAATGTGCTTAAATGAACACAAACCAGGTACTCGCTCACAGGACCAGACCACAGAAGCAATTTCCACTGCGGCTTTCCGTACTTAGCACTCGCTAATGCTTGCGCTCTCCCCCAGAGGGGAGCTGGATTACGCAGAGACCTCTAATGCAACCCGATCTGGGCCTCGCTCGCACCGAACGCCATCTATCTCATAAATGCACCACAGTGTTCCACAAATCATCCACGTCCATCCCTTGAGATGTCTTTAACTCAGGGCTTAGAGTTGCAAATGAATTCTCCTATGGATCTATTATTCTATCAGCTAGCAGTCAGGGGACTAGCTGTACAACTCCTTCTTAGAGCCAGGCTAAATGAGATCACGGGGCTCTGAAGACACTCAGCAAACCTATGGCAGGTACGAGCTGCAGGCCAGCACTCACCTGGGTGTCTGTCTGAGCATGAAGTCCCTAGTGGGTCAGGTCCTCACGCTACTTGACCTTAGACACTTTGGTTACACCTTTTGGAAGTAATCATTATGTAGTATCAGCTCCTCTGCAGAAACTCTGGGCAGTGAAATGTTCTAGATCATAGAACCTGGCCTTCTGCAGGACATCACACCTCCCTCGGTCATGCAGAGTGTGAGGGGGATACGAGAGAGTCACCAAGGCTGGGGTTGTGGCTCAGTGGTAGAGCACTCACCTAGCACGTGAAAGGCCCTGGGTTCGATCCTCAGCACCATGTAACAATAAATAAATAAAATAATGGTATTGTGTCCATCTACAACTAAAAAATAAATATTAAAAAAAAAGAGTCACCACTAGAAACAGGTTAGATTGGCAGGAAAGCACATACACAGGGGCTAGAGCCAGAGGCAAATCCCGTGTTCACAGCTCACCTGGTGTACCATATTTTATTTAATCCATTCAACAAACGACTGTGCGCCTATGAGAGTCGAGGAGTACAAACAACCACACAGGCGTGAACACTGTGGAGACCTGCAGAACCTGCCCACACCCTCAAGCCACTCCTAGCCGTCACCTGCCTCAGCCTTCCTCCTTCTCTGTCCCCACTGCCTGGTCCCCTGTTCACCTTGACTTGTGCACAGAGGTAGCGTGCAGCTTGCACACCAAACCCTCACATGCTGCATTTTAGAGTCAATCTGAGAGATTGTCAAGGGAGATTTTGACAATCCCAATAAAAATCCCGCCAGGTTTTATTTGCTAAAATTGACAAGGTGAATCTAGAATTCACATGGAAATGCAAATGGCTCAGCCCAGCCAAAGCTGTTTTGGAAAAAATGGAGCTGGCTGAGTCGCACTGGCAGAGCTGCAGATGTGCTGTGAAGGTCCAGGAAGCCAGGCGGATGGTGCCCAGAACCTGGCAGTGCAGGTCCAGAGGCCACACATGGGAGCCGCAGAGGCTGGACAGAGCCACCAGGGGGACTCAACAGGGAAACGGAGTCCTTTCAACAAAGAGCGCTCGGACAGCGGTGTCGCATGTAAAAAGTGAAAGGCAGAAGGACATCAGCCCTGATCCCCACACGGAAGTTCACCCCCAACAGACCAGAGAACGCGTCGCGTGCAGAAGAAAACAGGAGGAGCAGCGTTGTGGCTTTGGAGTAGGAAAACTTTCCTTAGATAGACATAAGAAGCATGAACAGCAAAGGAAAAGTTGATAAATTGGATTCTATCCAAGTTAGAACTTTCCTCTTTGAAAGACCATCTCAAGAAAATAGCAGGCCAAGCCATAGATGGCAAATCCCACCAAAGGCGAAAACAACCCCCAGGATGTACACACACAGTGTCTATGCTTGCCTTGCAAACTCATGTCCAGGGGATGTGAACATTTGCAACTCAGCAACGAGACATGCAACATGGCTTAAGGACGGGTAAGAGGCTGAGGTCAGAGGATGCATAAATGACATGTAGGAATATGGGAGGATGCCTAGCAGCACTGGTCTCTGGGAAAAGGGGAGCTGCACAGACCACTCCCTGCTCACTGGCTATATGCCATCTTTGGAAGCCCGACTGGACCCCAGGGAAGGATGCGCAGGAACTCCGAGCTTGTGCGCCACCACTGGGAGCATGGGTTTGACCACTCGGCAGAACCATGGTCCGTCCTCACAGAGTTCAAGCTGTGCATTGTGAGGCTCGTTCCCAGGTAGGTGAAAACAGAGCACTGGACTTGTATGTGGATGTGGACAGAGGCCTTGTCCACACAGCCAGGAGGAGGTGACCACAGAGGAAACAGGCAGCAGACCTCAGGACCAGTAAGCTGGTACCAGGCCAATGCAAGGGGGCCCATGCCCAGCGATCCACGGACATTGCCCCCGGAAACACCACTGGTCTACACAGTGCTGGGGCTGGGGAGGGCAGGAGAGGCTGCACAGGGCACCGCAGCTGGGACAGACAGGCTTGGCACAGTCAGTGGTGGTTTCAAAAACGCAGTCGATTATTGAAACTCACTTGATTTAAAAAAAAAGGAGTGATTTTGACCAAGCCCCCTTTTTCCTCCAGTGGAACCTGAGTGGCCAAGATCTCTGAAATGAGCTTCCTTGAACAGCATTTTAAGATTTGGAATAGTGGGGTGAGGGGTTGGTTTGTTTTTTAGAAGAGAACCCCTAAAAGGGAAGTATGGAGCTCGAGTCCGCCCTCTCCTTTACTGACGCGCTTCCCTGGGACGTGCCCCTGCCTGGACGTGCCCCTGCCTGGACGTGCCCCTGCCTGGACGTGCCTGGCCCCCCGGGCCCCCACTGCACACCCGGCTCAGGCTGATGATAGCTCCTGCCCCGCAGGAAAGAGGCAGCGTGGCTTTCTGGAGAAGCGTGGCAGGCCAGCTTGCACCCCGTTCTTGCACGGGGCGCGGGGCACAGTGCTCAAGCTCACAGGGTACTGGGCTCTGTCTCGCCCGCGGCCAGTCGGGATGAAGAAGACACTCTCCGCTAAATGAGAACTGAAGTGTGTGGGCGGAGCGTCGTAAATTATATGCAGGCCACCAGATAAAATTCAATTTTCAGGAAACGTGAGGGGTAGTGCGGCTGGAGCCGCTGCTTTGCATATCGCAGGAGACAGCAGGTAATGAGGAGGGGGAGGGACTCACTGCGGATCTGTCACCATGAGCCGGGATTGTTTCCTTCCTTCCCTCCTCTAATCGCACCATTGCAGCGTTGATTCAGAACACGGCGGCCCATGAAAAATGTCACCGTTCTGTCGATGGTGCGGATCTGCTGGCAATTCCAGCAAGCGGTGGCTGCACACAAGGGCGATAAGGCACTGTACCCTGCCACGCTCAGCAGGTTTCCCATTTCCTCCTGCAATTACACATCAAACTGCTTTTGCTTCACAAGCAGCAGCACTATAAATGGCCTGGAGGCAGAAGGCTGCCTGGCACGGCTGAGCAGGGCGCAGAGCTGAGCGTGGACGGGATGCTGGAAGGCAGCCACCCTCCCGCCCGCCCACCTGCTGGGCTCTCAGGACTTGCCCACAGCATTCTCCCAGGATATCTGCTGGGTCCCACTGTCAGAGGGCTTAGGGACCCAGGGTGGTGGCAAAGGGGATGGTGCCCAAGGCTCTGAGAATCAGGTGTCCTTCCTCTTGCAGGACCCTGGGGACGGCAGAGCAGCAGCCCTCGGAACCTGCAAGAAATTCAGGTTCTCAGGATCCATCGGAAACCAGGGTGTTTGCTGTGAGCACGGGAATCTTCTTGAAGGGCATCTGCAGGTGAGAACACGGCTCCACGCCACACTTGGCTCTGCAGGTGCCCGAGTGGCTAGAGCTTCTCCCAGGGACTGTTCAACCCCAGACCCAGAGAGCAGACAGACTCAGAGGCAGGCTACAGAGGTGCCACTGCTGGCAAACCCCATCTGTCCACCCATCTATCCATCCATCTACACATCCTTCCATCTATCCGCTCATCCATCCGTCCATCCATCCAGTGATTCAGCAGCTAGTGGTCACCAATTTGATGCTGGGATTGGAGGCACAGGGAAGAGGAACCTCACTGGGTGCTGGACTCTCTGTAGTACCTGGCACATAGTTTGATGTAGGGGAACTCTTTATCACTAGAAGAGGTGAGACAGACAGTCAGGGCCTCATGGGCTCTGAGCTGGATGCTGGGCTTAGTATCTGCTCTGCTGTTCCCTGGCGTGTTATTCACTGGGCACAGTGAATAAGCCCTACCTTGAGAGCTGCTCACGAAGGTTAAAGGGCTAATCCTGCGAGCACTAGAACCGCATCTGGATCAAGACAGCCAGATGCGGCCATCACCACCGTCAGGCCAACATCATCTCTGTGGAAAGAGCCCACAGTCTCGAAGGAGCCGACGATACGCTGAGGGAGGACCACGTGGATGGAGGGGGCAGAAGACGACACAGACACGGAACATGGAGAAAGAGACCGACCATGCCCACGGGTCCCCGGGACACCAGGGACCTGCCTCTGTCTACCTGGCTAGAACTCACATTGAACACACCTACGGCAAACTCACAGGCCTGGGGTGGGGCTGGGCACTTCCATGGGAGCACAACACAGAGTTGCTGGCGTCCAGGTCAAGGTGACCACATTAGGAGAACACAGAGCTCCTGTTCCCAGCCCACTCCCTTCTGCAAGGTAAGTGCTGCTCTACCTCCCAGCACCCGGGGCTCGAGCGGCGTTCCTGGTGTGAAGGGCAGAGGCCCGTCCTCTCTGCATGGCCCCAGTACTCCCCTCTGGGAAGGCCCCACAGTCTGCTCATCCATTCTGTTACGGATTGGATGTTTGGTGATTCTAGTTTGAGGATTAACCAATGATGCTGTGAATATTCTCATATTTGTCTTCTGCTGTATATGGGTGCATAGAGATGTCTTCCTCTGTTAGGGGCCATCACAGAGGGGAAGTGCAGAAGTTTCCCCATAGGGGGATGTCCTCAGACTGTGTGCCCGGAGTCTAGCGGCTGCCCCTCTCTGCCAGCTCCTGGTAGTACCCGAAGTCCCCTTTACCCAGACCCTGAGTGAACTCCCGGCCCATGTGGAGAACCGTGGTGCTGGAACGGAGCCCAGCCTGCGCCACTTCTCAGCCTCTGCCTCCTGTCTGGCGTCTTCTTGTCTCTCACTCAGAACATGTAGCCGAGGATTCACACAACTCAAAGGACAGTGTCGCGCAGGGTTGGCACCTCACCTCTGTTCTCTCCTTGGGACTGTGACTGCTCGAGGCCTGCGTCCTCTCCCCTCCCCCTCCCCTGCCCTCTCCATCTCTTCCTATCCCATCAATCCTGGTTTCTGCTTAGACTGGCCCCAGCAGCTCTGCCATATTAGAACTGGAGGTGCCCGTAGCGATGTCTGGGCCACAAGGAGAGGGACACGCGGCCACTGGCAGGCCTTAGCCTGTCCTGGAACTGGGGCCTGGGTGGGCATTCCGGGCAGCAGACAGCACAGGCTGCACACCCTGAGGCCCAGGTGGCTGATCCAGGCAGGAAACTCGATGGCGCAGTGTGAGTCATGTGAGGAACATGGAGGGGGCAGGCGTGGAGGGCTGGAAGCAGCAGGGGGTCAGAAAGACAAACCCCAGGCAAACCTGCAGTTGAGGTGTGCAGACTGGCAGAGGGATCCCAGATCAGGTGGCATCCTGATTTCAGGCCCCCAAACCTTGCAGAACCCTGCTGATGCCTCTGCCCAGGTCTAGGGAGAAACAGGCCCCCGAGCCCAAGAGTGCAGGCAGACAGCGCTCAGCAGGAGGTGCTAGGCACCGGCAAGGCGCAGCCAAGGGGCCCTCGCAATCCAGGATGCAGGTCTGGGAGGGCATCAAGCAGCCCAATGCCCATCTTCATCTTGGCAAGTGCCTATGAACTGCCTTCAAGGTTGCTTTTAATTGCTTGTTTCAAAGATGCCAGCTAGCAAAGTACTTACTTTTCAGATTTTTCTTCTTCCTAATTAGACTGAGAGTGGCTGTCACACAGAGTGCTCCCTTCAGTCCTTCCGTCATAAATGAATGACATGAACATTATTAAAGATGATCATCACCTGCCTGGAACACGGTCCCCAATAACAAAAAATTACTAACAATTAGCCCAGGACTGTACAGCT
Organism: Marmota monax; assembly: GCF_021218885.2. Lineage (NCBI taxonomy): Eukaryota > Metazoa > Chordata > Mammalia > Rodentia > Sciuridae > Marmota > Marmota monax. Next base: position 36,916,479 of record NW_026695222.1, on the reverse strand, counting down.
GGTTTTACACAAAAGGCCTCCAGCAAGATCTGTACGTGGAATGCCTGTGTTTGAACTCGTGGCCACCTGCTCCCTCCACACAGCCTGCACTTCTGAGGTGCCTAGGGTGACTCTGCTTCTGCAGCGGTGGCCTGCCAGAGGCACCCTCCATCTTCACCAGCCTCCTTGTCACGGGTGCTGGGCAAGGAGGTGGCACTACAGTCTCCAGAAGCTGAGGACGGCTGAGCCTGTCCTGCAGGGTTGTGTCCTCATCAGGAAGTGACCGTCATGACTGGGATCCAGGACTCACTCAGACATAAAGCAGAAATGAGCGGCCAGGAAAGGACCTGGCACATAGGAACTGTCCCCTGAGGTCGCGGAAGTTCAGAGCCAAAGAAGACACTGAGATTCTGTAGCATCCCCAAGGGTGGTCAGAGTCCAGTGCTGCCCACGACCCTCCCATGGCCGCAGCGCAATCGCGTCACGGGAGCAACCCAGGACGTGGACCCTGCCTGCTCCACGTGCCCATGTCTCCCCTGCTTCTCACCTTTGTGAAACCAGAGTGTTTCCCAAGCTGACTTCTGCCAGGTAGATTCAAATACCCAGTGGTTTCAAAGTGAGATCATTCCTTTTTACAACACAGACCACCCTCCACCGCATCCCGCCGTTTCTGTTTCTCTCACTGTTGTCTCGTAGACTTGACTCCTCTGCGCATTTGGCCTGCAAAGGGTTGGTTGGGTGTAACTCCCCAGAGGTGCCACCCGGAGGCCAGCTTCTGGCCTTTGGGCTTGTGGTTTCCCTGGGGTATTCCACAGGGTGGGAAGGCCCCTTCCAGGTGGCCCGGGCAGTGGTCACCTGGGGCTGACCAGCGCAGTCGGGGTCTGAGGTCCCGGCCTTGTGCTTGTCTGCCTGTGCAGCATGCCGCGCTTGGTGTCTCAGATGATGGCATCTGCTCCCTGCCCGCACCAGCTCTGATGGCCATGCCCCTGCAGGGGTCCAGGCTGCAGACCTCCTCGGCTCCCCCCCTTCAAACAGAGACGGGACCCAGCATCCCCACCCCGAAGGCCTCCCTGGCCCCTGCTCCATCTGGCCGCCACGCCTAGCTTCCCTCAGCCCTCCCTCTGCCAGCCGACCCCTGGGCTCACACCAAGCATCCTGATGTGGCAGCTGTCACCTTCCTGGCCAGCCCTCCCCTCCAGTCCCAGGTGCCACTGTGACAAGCAAGGTGCTGAGGAGCCAGGCTGGTGTCCCCCAGCCTGGGGGTGACCCTGGCCGCAGTCAGCTGTGCACACCGAGCCAGCACAGCACTCCGCTGGCACTGCAGGGGCTGGCACAACACCCTCTGTGACAGGAGTGACCTGTCCCACCTGTGGAGGAGCAGTGAGACTCAGGGTGCAGCCTCAGGCTCTTCTCCTGCAGGGGTCCCTGGGCTTCGTGGGGTGGACCAGGTTGGCCCCTGCCATCCCTCCCATCCCCAAGGGCACTGGGTGGGGACGCTGAAAGGGGCAGTGTCTGGGCTGGCTGGCCCTGGAGGACACCGGGAGGTAACGAGCACGGAAGACTGAGGCCCAGGTCAAGCCTGGCCTGCTCCCCACCCTGAAGCGTGGGAGACGGGGAAGGGGTCGAGATGAGAAGCTTGGGGCTGAGATCCAGGGGAGTGAGATGGAGCCAGCAGGCTGAGGTCCAGAAGAAGTGGCCTTCAGGGACCCGTGGGAGGCCCAGGGGAGGCCCAGGGACACACAGTGCGGTGCGTGTGTGCAGACACTCGTGCCTTGTTGGTACAGCATGGACACTCGTGTGCACCGGGAGGGACGGCTGTGAGGCCGAGGGCGGGAAAGGTCTCGGCAGCCTCGAGGAAGGCCGTCCCGCACTGTGACGTGTGTGAGTGACTGTAGGCTCGGGGAGGCCAGGACAAGTCACTGGGACTTGGAAGGTACCATTAGTGATGCAGACGTCAAGGGTAGATCTCAAAATGAAAAGAAAAGGAAAGAAAGAAACGACGACCTATTTGGCAAGCAGAGGGGGGCGGCGGCACGGCAGAGCCCCCCACAGTGCCCTGCTCCACGGGGCGTGGGTGAGACTCCAGCCTCTCTGACTGCAGCTGCATACAGGGCCACACCCCAGCCAGGGGAGCAGGCCTCGTGCCAGACTCCAAGGCAGCCCACTCCGAGCCGTCTCCCACTAGGCTGAGACGGATTCTGGAGCAGATTCTGTCAGTGCAGGCAGGAGGCCCTGCAGCGGCTGGTTGGGCCCAGAGGTGCTGCGGAGGCACAGGCTCCCACCTGGCGGCTCACTGCACCTGCCTGGCTCCAACATCACCCCAGGGCCCCCTCTCCAATGAGCCTGTGGCAGAGAACAGCCTGCCCGTGATCCTTCACTGGGTCCCCCGTGCCACCTTGACCTCTGACCCTCCTTCCTGCAGCTACACCACACTCCTGGCCTGCTTCTCTGATGGAATCCCGATAGCTCATGTCACGCGGAGTGTGGAGGGACTTCACAGCAACACGGGGGCCCCGGGCTGGCAGCTAAGTGCCCACGAGGGGCACCCTGGTCTCCATGTGGGCCCACAGCTCACATGTCAGAAATTACCCCCAGTGCAGGGTGGGGCTTTAGGAGGTGATGAGGTCACGAGGCTCTGCCCTGGTCACGGGGCCTGCAGGGTGGGTCAGTGCTGGACTGGGGACTGACAGGAGGGCGAGTTGGGTCTCCATCTCCCCTTCCATCCTTCACGCTCTCTTGCCCTCCCACCTTCTTGATGGATGGGAAAGGGACAGGGCCTCACCAGGTGCAGCTCCCTGACCCGAAAACCTCCCGCCTCCTGAGCTCCAGGCCCCCGTCGCTGCTCTTCCCGCGATGTGACCCGGGCTCCGGTGTTCTTCCACAGCAGCACGGAGCAAACTTGGACGTGGGGGTCAGGGTCAGCCCGCAGACAGGCAAAGCGCCACGAAGCACAGGACACAGGGGTGAGGGGCTGCCCAGGGCAAGCACTGCAGAACCCCAAGGCCAGCTGGCCCCCCCGGGCTCTCTGACCTGCGCAGATCCTGAACTTGCTGTTCATGGCCCCACGAGAGGAGGAAGCGGCACGTGCACCTGCTCATAAAGATGTGGATGCCTTTGTGAGGGCACCACCACCACCATCACCATCACCATCACCACCACCACCACCATCACCATCATCACCACCACCACCACCACCATCACCATCACCACCACCACCACCATCACCACCACCATCACCATCACCACCATCACCACCACCACAACCACCACCACCATCACCATCATCACCACCACCACCACCACCACCATCACCATCACCACCACCATCATCACCATCACAACCACCACCACCACCATCACCATCACCACCATCACCATCACCACCACCACCATCATCACCATCACCATCACCGTCACTACCACAACCACCACCACCACCACCATCATCACCACCATCACCATCACCAACACCACCACCACCACCATCATCACCACCATCACCATCACCATCACCACCACCACTACCATCACCACCACTACCACCATGACCACCATCACCACCACCATCACCATCACCACCACCATCACCACCATCACCATCATCACCATCACCACCACCACCACCACCATCACCATCACCACCACCACTACCACCACGACCACCATCACCACCACCATCACCATCACCATCACCATCACCACCACCACCATCACCACCACCATCACCATCACCATCACCATCACCACCACCGCCACCATCACCATCACCGCCACCATCACCAGATGACACTTGAGGGCCGGGAGGCACCTGGAGGAGTCTGTCTGGAAGGCAAGGTGCAGAGGTTCTGGTCAGAGCATCCTGGCCAATCAGCACTGGTTTCCTTGCCTCTGCATCTGGCCTCTGACTGTGGGTGGGCAGGGTGGGCCTGTGCAGAAAGGGTTTCACCTTGGCTGCCCTGCAGCTGCCCTGAGGGGCTCCAGGCCATGTCTCCCTGGGGGAGATTTTGAGGCTGCGTTCAGCTAAAACCAGACCCCCAGTCCCAAGAGGACAGGCAGTGGCCCAGTGGGGCAGCCTTGGCTTTGGGGACACAGGGAGAAGCCAGGATTTCAGAAGAGAGGATAGGGAGGACCCTGAGACCCAGAGAGGCAGCACCTTTGAGGGCAAAGCTCAGTCTGTGGCTGGAAGTCGAGCACACCCTTCGCCAGCTCTGCTGCTGGGTGGGAGATCTTTAACGTAGGCTGTGCAGCTTAATGAGGCTGCACAACTGCATGTGGACTCTGACCTCTGGAACTGTTAAAGGACATACTTCTGTTGTTCTCAGCACTTAATTTATGCTCCTTTATTATAGAAGCCCCAAGAAACCAGCACATGATTTCTCTGTCCTAAGTGCTATTATTAGCCCATCTTATAGACAGAGAAACAGAGGTGCGGGGAGGAAACTGGCTCAACTCTGATCTCACTTAGGGAAAACATTGGGGCTAAAACTTGGATACATCATCCACTCGCATCCATCTTGAGATGAAAGGGCAGGACACCAGCAGCCACCTTGCCCTCTGGGCAGCATTTCTGCTTCACCACCCAAGAGAAATGGAACTTAGCCCAGCCCTGTGGGAGCAGGCACAGGACAGGGGCTCCCACTTCCACACACCTCCAGACAACCCGGGGTGGCAGGCTGCTCCCCACCAGCGAGGCTCTCAGCACGAGGAGCATGAGGCTGTGGTGCCCAGGCTACCCACTTCTCCCCACACTGGGGCCCAGGCCTCTGGCAGAACCTATGGAGCCTCCAGAGAGAGACCAGACCCCACTGGCCTCGGCGCCTGGCCAGGTCAGAGCTGTGCCCCTTCCTGCATGCCGCATCGGTAGTCTCCTGTCCTGCTGTGAGTGCTTCAGCCTGAACAGAAATGCCCGCGTGGGAGAGCTCGAGACCTCCTCCTAACCACAGCCTCATCACCGCGTGTTGACATCGCCCTCAAGGGCTTCCCGGCCGGGAGGTTCCCGTGGCCTGGTTCCAGCACTGCCGCTCCTCACGCTGGGGGTACTTCAGAGGTGACAGCTGGTGCCGGGGCGTGTGTCCCACACCCCGCTGCTGGCAGAGGTGCAGACCAGCAGGTTTGCTGGGCAGGGTGGGGGCAGGAGGGAGAGCCAGCAGGCTATTGAGAGAGAGAGCAGGAAGAGATGGAGGGAGAACGAGGGAGGGAGAACGAGGGGGAGGGACGAGAGAAGACGGAGAGGGAGGGCCGACCCGGGGGCGTGCTGGGCCCCCAGGCTTCTTTTCTGAGGAAGGGTCTTTAGAAGGGAGGCTCCCAGGTGCCCGTGGTCAGCTCTGGGGCCACACTTTGATCTGCCTGGGTCAGCAGCAGCTGGGGCCTGGGCAGCCTCACGGCAGCCCGGCTGGTGCCTGCCCTGCTCCGCATCCTACCTGGCCTTCCCTCGCCCGGAGCCACCGAGGCAGGGCATCCAAGACGAGTGGGAAGGTGGACGCTCGGTGGGGGTGTAACGAGGGGGCGTTGGGAGACTGCAGTGTCCACTTGTACACCGTGAGGGCTGGTGAGGAGGGACAGGGAGGACGTTAGGTCTGTGCGAGCAGGGACCTCGTCAGCTGGATGGTCAGACCCTTGGGATCCAGCAAGAACAGAGGGATGATCAGACGGATGGGTGGGAAGGTGGACAGGTGGCTGGACGGACGGTACGTGAACGACTGAACAGGTGGACAGATGGAAGGATGGATGGGCGGGCAGAGAGTGGATATTAATAGATGGAATGGTGAAAGGTGATGGATGAATGGACAGGTGGACAGATGGGCGGGTGGGTGGACGGATGTGTGGATGGACAGATGGAAGGATGGATGGGTGGACGGATGAGTGTGTGGGTACATAAGTGGAGGGTGGGTGGGTGGTGAGCACAGGGGTTCCTTCCTGAGACCTTGTAGGAAAGGCTTTGAGCTCACGGGCTTCTGTGCGCCTCCTGCCCGCAGCCTGAGGTCAGAGCCGATGCTAGGAGGCCCCAGCTGCCCCTGGTGTCTTCATGCTCGTCTTGGGTTTGCTCCTGTACCAAGGTGGCGCTTGCTCAAGAGGAGCTGCTCTGTCCTCGACTCTCAGCTGTCGGGTCCCACTGTGTTCCTTATGGGGACGGGGACCCTCTCAACCAGCTTCTCCCTGAGTCCCAGCTGTGGGAGGTTTGCTCTGATACTGGCGCTGGTGGGGCTCAAGGCCAGGAGTACTCTCCCAAGGTGGGTGTCCCCGCCACGCGGCAGCGGCCAGGAGAGGCCCCACAGCAAGGCCTTCTCTGCAGCCCAGGCCAGCCCAGGCCAGCCCAGGCCAGCCCAGGAGCTCTCCCTTCATCAAGCCTGTCTCACCCTTCTCTGAGCCGTACCATTCCCAGAACCTTAAACGTTGCATAGAGAGAGGACAGTCGTGTGAGAAACTCGGTTCCACCCAAGGCCAGGCGGGTGTGTGGCCCAGGGACCCAGCAGGCCCCTGACCCTGCCGCCGTCTTGTGGATGGCGCTGATGACCTCCTCCCACAGACCTCTGTATAGTGCTCACTGGAGTCCAGCAGGGACCCAAAGACCTAAGTCCCCACGCTCCATGGCTAGGTGACTTGCCCCCGGGGCACCGTAGGCAAAGTGGAACCAAAGGGGGCCACCCAGCAGCAGGCCGCGCGGGCCTCGCGCTCCACGCCTCACCCCCACTGCCCCAAGTTGTCACCATGTGGCAGTGGTCCCACGAGCCAGGTTAGTGTGTGCCCCCTCTGAGCACAGGTGGCTGGCGCCACAGTGTGGCGCCACAGGAGGGTCGGGCTCCCCTTCCTTCTTGACACATCTGTGTGGCGTGTAACGGGCATGCAGAGGGTGCCAGGTTGGCGTCACAGCCAGTCAGCTTCTAGGTCTGGCTGGGCCCTGCCAGCAAGTCTGAGATTGGGTGCAGAACACTGCAGGCCCTGGACACCCCCGTGTCCACCCAGGCACCTGCTGGTCAGCCACAATCCCACCGCCATCAGGTAATGTGGAAAGGGGCCCTGTTAGGTGCCATGCCCAACCCCAGCCCCTATCGGGCACAAGGACTTTGTTGGTGGGATCACATTGACCTTGAGATGGGGAAGGTCCTGGACTGTCTGGGTGGGCCCTAGGTGTCACCGCCCGGTCCTTACCAGAGGGAGCAGGAAGCGAGCATTGTGAGTCACTGGAAGGGACGATCTTTGCCAGAGCTATCCTGGCAGGATCGACACCCAGAACATATAAAGAGTTAAGAAATAATACTTCACCCCCAAAGCACCAAGTAACCCAGGCAATAAATGGAGAAAGGAATAAAGAGCCGTCTCTCAAGGGAAGACATGAAAATGGGCCAAACGCAGGGACAAGTGGTCAGCAGCCCCGGCCATCAGGGAGACAGGACTGCAGGATGACGGCCACCAGAATGCGGCTTGGCAGGAGGACACAAGTTCCAGGCCGGCCTCAGCAACTGAGCCAGGCCCTGCCTCCAAACACTGAAAGCTGGGGACGCAGCTCAGTGGGTTCAATCCCCAGGTCAAGAAAAGAAAAAAGGACATAAATAATGGACGTTGGCGAGGAGGTGGAGAGGGGGGCGCTCTCACCCGGATGGGGGGCTCGAGTTAGTGCGACCCCCGGCATCTGCAGGGAAGTGGACGGAGCTGGAGGACATCACGCTAATGAAGCCAGAGACTCAAGGGTCTGCGCTTGTCCTCACGAGCAGAAGCTAGAGAGGAAACAGGATAAGAACGGGGGACCTCATGAAGGCAGAAGGGGGTGAGTAGAGGGAGGGGAGGGCACTGGGGAGGGGAGGGGACGGTCCTGCCATGGACGTGTGTGCCCGCACTGAGCCGCTGCTGCTGCGTACCACTAACGCAAAGAGATGCGCACGTGACAAGCAGGAGACCTCAAGAGCAGGGGGGGATGGGGGACGTGCTGGGGCTGACCTGGAGTGAAACACTTGGAGGAAAAGAGGGCGGCAGGGCTGGGGGGAGAGGTGTGGAGAGAAGCAGGGTAGGGGACGGGGCCATGGCCGGAAGGCAGGGCAGCCCCGGGGCCGGCGGCAGGGAGGAGCCAGGTTCCCCGCAGAGCCTGCACGAGGGACCTGGCCTACGCACCAGTCCCCGACGTCCGCCCTCCAGAACCGGTGATGTCACCTGGCCCGGTCTGCGGTGACCCGTGGGAGCTGCAGCAGGGGCTCACACAGCTGGTCCGCCTGCCCCCGGGTGCCTGAGCCTCCTGGGACCTCCACGCAGGGCTCTCTGCCTTGTGCCTGGCCCTGCTCGACCCCTCTGTGACCTGTGTCACCTGCAGGGCAGGCTCGGCACTCCTCAGGACACCCGGCCACCTGCGTCCCTTCCCCGTGTGCACATAGGGGCTATGAACGCCCTGGACGTGAGCACCCAGCTCTGTTGGGAAAGCACCTGGGAGTGGAGTCCTGCAGAACCCACAGGGAGGCCGAGCGTGGCTCCAGGAGACCCTGGCCAGCTCTTTCCAAAGGGACTGTGACTGGGGCCCCTACTGAGCCCCCCTTCACCCCGATGAGGCGTCTGAGGGGCCACGCAGGCACAGGGCTGGTGGGATGAAGGCCCAGGCCGCCTTCCCTCTGGACCCCGGCCCCAGCAAAACCAGCCCAGGGAAGCAGACAGCCCGGCCCCACAGACCCCAGTGCACATCAGCGCCCCCTAGAGGGAACAGCCTGTCCTCACAGGACGCCCAGCGTCTCACTCAGAGGCCTGGGACATGGGCCTGGAGGACACCGGGGAGGGCCTCCACCCTGCCCACCTTGTCTCCTGCCCTAGCCCACGTGCGCCCACCACGGATCAGGCCTCCTCTCAGGGCCTCCTGCTCACGATTAAGACGCCAAGCCCCAGGAGGAGCCAGGGGCACTGGGTGCCTCCGTGCCACCAGGACTTCAGAAAAGGCAAGAACCGTGAAATCCATCTGATGCCGCCATGCGAACCTCCTGCCGCCAAGGAGCAGCGCGAGGTGTGGAAATCAGACGGCTCAACCCAGATTTCAGAGAGGCCCCGCTGCCCAGGAGGCGCACAGCTGTGGCTCCGCTCTGGGGACCCAGCAAGCAGGCCTGGTGGCGGGCCGGGAGGCACCGGGGAGGAGGCGGCGGGCAGCCGCTGCCCGAGCCCGGCCGTCCTTCTGATCAGCAGCCTGTGGAAAGACATGGCCTTTCATTACTGCTTAACTGAGGTTGTCAGTCACCTAATTGCTCCAATAAAGTACAATTAATCAGGAATAACATGCGGAGACACGCACAGGGCTCAGCTCGCACTCCGCGAGGTCGGGGATTCCTCCTGGAAAGCCAGGTCCTGCCGGACAGCTCCTGGCTGCACTTAGACAAAGGGGACAGGCCCACGTCAGCAAGCCGCTCAGGGCAGGGGGCAACGGTGACTTAGGTTCTGTGGATCTCTGTGCAGGAAGCGTGTGGAGAACCAGGCGCACAGACGGAAGCTCCCAGTGCAGTGTCCAGACCTCGGGAGGGCCGGGGCCGGGGGGCAGGGTCCTCTGCAGAAGAATGCGGCGTGAGGTGCCTAGGCCTGGGGGCACCTGGGGTGCCGTCCGTGGCGCGGGGCTCAAGGGCACATTTCCTAGGGGGTTCGGCTAGGTCAGGGCACTGGCTGGGGGAAGGTGGCCACTCTCTAGTGTCCTGATCACCAGAGGTGACCGCATACCTCAGACTCCGATGACCACCCAAGAAGAGCCAAGGAGAGACCCAGCACCCCGCTCCACACTCAGGATACCCGGCCACCTGCGTCCCTTCCCTGTGTGCACAGAGCACCCAGTTCTGTGGGGAAAGCGTCAGATATTCAGCAGGAAGGGCTCTCAGGGCTGAGACTCAACTGCACGCCGCAGAGCCACCTCAGTCTCTGGAAGGTCATTTGCTACTTCAGATGGAGCCCAGAGGGCAGCAATCAGGAAGCTTGTAGTGGGAGTGGGGGTGACGGAGACGCAGACTCCTGGTTCTCTGCTCTGGGTGTGTGTGTGTGTGTGGGGGGGGTTCCATCTTTACCTCCTGGTCCAAGGTTGCTGCTGCACCTCTAGCCATCATTCCTATGTCCCACACAAGACAAAGCAGAAAGGGAGAGGGGGGTAGGGAGAGGGAGAAGTTGGAAATCGATTCTCTGGTGTCCCACAGATTATTTCCGCTGAATTTCACTGATCTGAACTTGTTCGCAGAGTGACACCAGCACACAGGCTCCTTCCCCGGGCTCCTCTGTGCCTGGGTCACCCATGAATAGGCTCTGGATCTGTGGATAGGTAAGGAAGGAGGAGGAGGAGGGACTTCTCCCACAGGCCTCGCCATCGTGACCAGGGGATGGCTAACTGCCCTGTTTCTTTGTACATTGGCTGGTCACCTGCTTCAGGTCAGGCCATCTGGAAGCACGTGCTGAGCCTCAGGCTCCACGTGAATGTGTTCCCAGCTAAACACTGGGCAGAGGCTACCTGGGAGGTCCAGGCCTCCACAAGTGTCACCTGAGGGACCTCCTGCCCTGACCAGGTGCCCCGCAGCGTTCCACGGGTAGCCGAGGCCTCTTTTCCAGGCTTCGCCTCTCCATGAGCCTCCATTTGTGGAGGCTGAGGCAGGGTTGTCGTCCACTCACCTGGCCCTCAGCTGCAGGTCCTCGACCCCGGTCACCGTGTCTGTGTAAACATAGTACTCTGTCCCAAGTCGGACCAGACAGAGTGACCTTTCTGTTATCAGAAGAGACTGGAAAACCAAAAGGTCTGACTGTGTCATAATGCCCCCAAGTGGCAAGGTGGAGGACTTGAATACCTGGATCCAGCCTCGCCTGAAACCAGCTATCCTTGCACTTCAAAACGTAGGAGGAACTGATCCCTTTCTGTCCACACAGCATGAGCTGGGTCTGGTCATGTGCCAACGAGAGGCGCCTTTCCTGAGAGTCCCCAGGTGCAGCCCGAGGGTGTGTGTGCACCAGAGCCCGCGACTGAGCGCGTAGGGCAGAAGGCAGGGTGCCCGTGGCTAGCAGGTGCGTCCTCCCTGCACTGGGCCTGCTGGCCTGCGGTGTGCAGCCTGGCAGGTGTCACTTCTGGGGACCACCCTGGAGTCACGGGGGGTCAGGGGCAGACTGCGGCAGGTGGGGAGCTGGAAGGGCATCGGGGCTGGAAGACGTGGTCCAGTGGGGTGCCCTCATGTCCCCAAGTGCCCTGCTGGCCTCGCCTGCTTCAGGCAGGGGGACGGCGGTGAGGACCACGCCCTCGGTGGCAGGACCCCACCTACGAGGAGTCCCAGGGGCCCCCACGTGGAGGACGCAGCCTCGCCTGCTCCTCCTCAGAGGCCGCGACCCCCTGGCAGCTGTGAGCGGCCGAGTCTGCAATGCGGGGCCACGAGTCCCCCTGGCAGGGCAAGTCCCCTTGGTGAGGACAATTGCTACTGACCAGCCTGAGCACCCGGAGAGGGGCCGTTAGGTGGGATGGCCGGGGCCAGGAGCTGTGAGCTGAGCAGGAGGCCCCCAGGGCAGGGCTGCGGTTTGTGTTGAAGCAGCCCACAGAGGCCCACCCAGGTCCTTCAGGTCTACCCAGGTCCACTCAGGCCTACAGAGACCCACCAAGGCCCACAGAGGCCCACCGAGGTCCACAGAGGCCCACCCAGGTCCTTCAGGTCCACCCAGGTCCACTCAGGCCTACAGAGACCCACCAAGGCCCACAGAGGCCCACCGAGGTCCACAGAGGTCCACCCAGGTCCTTCAGGTCTACCCAGGTCCACTCAGGCCTACAGAGACCCACCAAGGCCCACAGAGGCCCACCGAGGTCCACAGAGGCCCACCCAGGTCCTTCAGGTCTACCCAGGTCCACTCAGGCCTACAGAGACCCACCAAGGCCCACAGAGGCCCACCGAGGTCCACAGAGGCCCACCCAGGTCCTTCAGGTCCACCCAGGTCCACTCAGGCCTACAGAGACCCACCAAGGCCCACAGAGGCCCACCGAGGTCCACAGAGGCCCACCGAGGTCCTTCAGGTCTACCCAGGTCCACTCAGGCCCACAGAGACCCACAGAGGCCCACCCAGGCCCACCGAGGTCCACCCAGGTCCACAGAGGCCCACCCAGGTCCACCCAAGCCCACAGAGGCCCAGCCAGGCCCACAGAGGCCCAGCCAGGCCCACAGAGGCAGGTGTTGAAGGCCTGCTCAGTCCCCAGCGTGGAACTGCCGGGAGGTGGGGAAACCTCAGCGAGGGGAGCCCACAGGTCTTCACGTCCCAGGGGTGTGTCCTTAGAGGACACTGTAGGACTCTGTCCCATCCCCCTTCACCTTCATTCCCAGCCGGGAGATGAACAGGCCGCTGCACATGTATGCCTGCTGTCAAGGGCCACTTCAGGCCCAAAGCCGCAGGGTGACTGCCCATGGATTGAAACCCCCAAACCCCGGGCTATAAAAACCTTTCCTCTTGGTGAGTTGATTGTGTCAGGTATTCTGTCACAGTGATGGAAAGCTGGCCGACACAATGAGTCCATCTCATCCTGTCAGTTCAGGACTTCAGAGAAAAGGACCCGGCTCCCTAAAAGAGAAGCCTGTGGGGGACAGCCTAAGCCATGGTGCCCTCCTCCTGGCCCACTCAGCGCAGGCCAGCCCTGCCACCTTCAGGCTCACCAGCCCCACCAGCCTGTGCACCAGATCCTAAAGACAGAGCTCGCTCCTGCCTCCAGACACACATCCTCCTGGGTGTTTCTCTGGGAATCCCATCTCAAGCCCCAGCTCCCGTCACGCTGTAGTGACACCTCTCCACGGCAAACCTCCCGCCTCCTCTTCTTTGGGTTTTTGCAAACAGCGCACTGGGAACATCTTGTCTTCCATCCCCAACTTGAAAAAATCTAGAATGCGAACCCACCACCAAGCACGGCCGCCTCTGCAAACACTTAAATCTGGAAATCTTTGGAGGAACATTATCAGTTCCAAGATAAATAACCAAGACTCCTGCACTCGAATGCCGCTAGTCCTCACAGGAGGAAGCCAGCTGCCCGGAGCTGGGCAGGCGCCTCGCAAGGCAGCTCTTAGGGACCCCGCAGGACTTGGCTTGCGCAGGGCCCGCACGCACCGCTCGCCATCTGGTCACCACGCTCAACATCTGGCTGCGACTTCCTGACGTCACCTTTGTGGAAGAGGGCGAGTCTAAGAAGCTCAGCAACAGAGACGTGGTCCCCTTGGGCCACTCCTGGGGCAGGGGTTCGGGGGAACCTCAGCGAGGGGAGCCCACACGCCGTAAGGCTGCGCTCACGGGCAGTATCCACGTTCCCAGCGCGAGCTGCACTGCGACTGCAACGTTTGTCCTTCATGTGTTCACACTTTACATGGGACCACCGTGCAGGGTGGCTCTGCCACTCCGCAGAAACTGCAGGACTTACAGCAGGCAGGGACCCAGAGGGCGACCCGGCCACGCCGCGGTCATGTCCACTCCTGCAGGTCAGGGTGGCGCCCACCAAGTCCTGCGATCCAGAAGCGTGAGTGGAAATGTCTGACACAAAGAGAGGCATGGTCCTGAGTGTGTGGCTGGCGGGTTTCAAAAACCAGTGCAGCGCGTAGCCACCGCCCAGATCCAGGCAGGCGCGTGACAGCCCTGGAGCCCCTGCATCTCCTCGTCCCCAGGGAACGCCACGGGGGACAGTCCTCCCTTCTAAGGACTTTCTAGGTTTCTGCTCACTGAGATAAATATTTTTCGCAAGATCGTTTTTTTGCAGGGTTTAAAGACTGAAGAGGGGTGTGGCTCGGTGGATGGCCTGAGGCCCCAGCTTCTGTCCCCAGCGTCACCGTGTATGAACCAATGGAGCTTGGAGCTGTCTCACCAGGTGTGACATGAAGCACTCTAGACCTGGGGCGTCCTCCCTTCCTGCAGGGGCATCTGGCCCTGGGTCTCACTCAGGCCTGGAGACAGGACACAGCAAGGGACCCTGACTGACTTAACGGGGGGAGAAGTGGCCCTTTGGGTGCCTCTCTGGGCTGCGACCCGCGAGCTGAGCAGCCTGGGGAAGCTGGTGGGCAGAGGACGATGTCGGCAGAGGAGCCGGCCTGGCTGGCTGGGGACTCAGCGGCACGCAGTCACAAGGCCCATGGCCTGTCCTCCAACCTCGGTCCTGGGCGGGCGGTGGTGGACATGGGAGAGGGCTGGGAAGCCCCGTCAGCCTGGACAGCCACCTTCACCTTCCCCGCGCCACACTGCCCGGTTTCTCAGACCCTCGCGGCTCCCCCTGCCGCCTGCATGATGGAGAGGTGCGCCGGCCCCCGTCTCCACAGGAAGCGTCGTGGTCTGCACCTGGGACAGGGCCCGGGACCCTGCCGCACCTGTCCCCGCACTCCCAGTGCCTGTCCCTGGCCACCACTGCTTTCTTGGAAGGGCCAGCATGAAGCCCAGGCCCAGGATTTGTCCCAGCCTCCTGCCTTTCTACAGAGCCTTTGACTTCAGGGTTTGAAAGGGGCCAGGGAGGCCAAGGTGGGAGGGGCAGCTTGGGGAGGCTGGGCTGGGCTTGGCCCTGGGTGGGCACAGGGGTCCAGGCCCCAGCTCAGGGTGGGTTCCGGGGTGGCCCCGGGTGGGTTGCGGGACGGGGAGGGTGGCACAGGGTGAGGGGCTCAGGGCAGTGAGTCTGCACGCGGGCTGCTTGGCTCTCACAGTGTTAGACGTCTGTGTAATGAAACTCGCAGTGTCGAGCATTAGGGGGACCCCCAGCCCGGCCTAGACGGCGCCTTCCGAGTTTTGTTACCGGGGATTGAACTCAGGGCCACTTGACCACCGATCCACACCCCCAGCCCTATTTTGTAGTTTATTTAGAGACAGGGTCTCACTGAGTTGCTTAGCGCCTCGATGTTGCTGAGGCTGGCTTTGGACTCATGATCCTCCTGCCTCAGCCTCCTGAGCTGCTGGGATTATAGATGTACACCACAGCACCCAGCCCATGTGTTTTTATTCCAACTTGGGATACATGCATGCGGACTAATGTTGGAGGCCCTGCTGGTATAAGGTGACTTGTGACAGTCATCATCCTGGAGACAGTGCCCACGTGGGTGGTGACGAGGACCGACATCGAGCGCACACTCTCCCAGTTGCATGATAGACCCATTTTACAAAAGATGGGTGCAGGACACACTGTCCTGGTGGGCAGGCAGGTGCACCTGATGTTCCCCAGGAGGCATAACGGTACAGTGGTCAGCTGAGCAGTGTCCAGGGTGGGAAGGCCCAGGCCTGAATCTAGGCTCTGCTCCAAGTTGTCATCTCAGAGGAGCCACTTACCCCTGTGCCCGACGTCCCCTGGTCGTGGTAACTGGAAGGCTTTCTATGACACTCTGGATGTGTTGACAACCCTGGGACGTTGCTGGACCATGGCTCAGCCTGTGACAAGGACCCGGGGAACCCTGACATTTGCTGTAGCTGGTGGGGCCAATCCTCGCTGCTACTAAACACGGCCCCCGGCCCCGCTCAGCTCCGAGGGTGCTGCTGGGCACGGGTGCTGCTCTTCCCTGGTGGGACCTTCCATTGGTGCTGCTAATCCCCGATGGAGTGACTGGCAGGGGCGGCCCTGGGTGGGGCCAAGGGAGACTTACGCGCCTGACCCCTCAGAGGGCCGTGGGGGGCGTGTCCCCAGAAGCACATGCCTCCTGTGCAGTTTCTGGCAAATGCTGAGGAACAGTCCCAGGCTGTCTGGAAATGCCAGGATGGCAGCACAGGGACAGTCTTCTGAATTAGACGGGGACACGGAGGAGCTGGGTTAGTAACAGGGCACAGCACCCCCCCCCCCACCAGAGGACCGCATTTCCACTCTACGGGACGCTGCTTGGGGCAGCGATGACTCTCTCGAGCTTAATGAGCTTTTGGAACTACCTGATAAATACGCGGGGCCACAACAAGTTCCGCCCTGAGATGACTCCAGCCCCACTTCAATGGACTGTGTCATTTTTGTTATTAAAAAGATTGAATCCAAGATTCAAGAAACTCAGTTCTCTGGGAAGCCATGTGGGGTCTCCAGGTTCTGTCCCAGCGGCTCCTGTGACAGTGCACACTGAGCAGGAGGCCCAGCTGCTTCCAAAGGACCTGGTAACTGACGGCAAAGGCTCACCAATGGGGACCCGCTGGCCCTCCCTGGCGGGCCCCAGGGAGGGCATCTGTCCTGGTCACAAGGTCAGTGACATCCAGCCTGACCAAGGGCAGGACTCGTTCTCATCCCACCCAGGCCACATCCTGCAGCACAAGTGACCACCTCCTTATTCTGCAAAGCTCTCTGAGGCTTCTCAGAGTCCCGAAGGTCAAGGCTGCCCTGCTGGGCTCTGGAACACACCCACCGCGCACAGCGGCTCCAGGGCAGGAGGCCGGGAAGGCGGGCAGCGGGCAGCGGCCCTCCCCAGTCCACACTGGCCGCGGCTGCCTCAAGGCGCATCAGGGAGGGCCAGCTTCCCCCTCCGCTTGCCATCACCTCTCTCAAGGAGGGAGAGGGGAGGTTTCTGCAGAAATCAGTTCCCGGAGCCTGCAGGCCTGGAGCCTGTCCGTCTGGCACTGAGTGTTCCCAAGGGCTGCCTCAGGAAAGCTGCCACTGCAGGCAAGTTGGATGCAGGGCGGGTAATTAGGGACAGACCATGTCCTCCCACTGTGATTCTCCCCACCAGGCCACCAGCCCAGCGGCCTCCTTCCCCATTTCTCTACCTGAGGACCATGCAGCTCATGTCCCCTGAGGAAGGACAGCAAGAAGTCCGACTGTGCCGGAGCCCGGAGTATCTCCACCAGTCACACACACGCCACGCAGCACACGCCCTGCCACCTCAGAGGGGCTTCCACCAGGGCCCTGGCCCTCGTGTCTGGCAGAGAACATTCTGGAAGAGCTGCAGAGGCAGCAGGTGGGGGCAAGCATGTCCAGCTCTGATGCCACCCTCATCCAGTGGAGCAGCTTGGTGGCTCGGGAGGCAGTCACCCCCATCCACTGGAGCCAGAGTCCTGGCCAGTCGGTGCTCCATGAGTGGCTGCGCCCAGACCTTCTTCCTGCCGCAGGTGCAAGACTGAGTGTGTCTGGCCAGTCCCCAGCGGGGCCCTGCCAGCCCTGACTATTCTGGGCTGTCTGTCCACAGCACTCAGCCCTGTCCCTAAATGATGCTGACTCTGTCCATTTGTGTAAATTTCTCTGTGCCTGCGCTTTCTTATTTGGCAGTTTACAGCGTATCTCAGGGATATTTTCTAGAACGTTCTCTAAGCTCTCCAATGTCCTGAGGCCTGGACACGAGCAGGCATTCAGGCTCACAGCAAAAAATTCCCCGTGTAAGAAGAAATCCACCGGCTGGAGCACGAGCTGTGGATGGGACGCCCCCGAGAGCCACCGCTCTTTAGCAGCTTGTGTTTGTTAATGACACCTGGTGACACATATTTTTAACGGAGGCGTATCTGGGGGAACGTGCAAAGCCGGCACAATGAAAAGGGAACAAAGCGCCTCTGACCGGTGCCAGGTGGGGATCCCAGGCCTGGCGGTGCTGACACTCCAGGCCACGCGGTTGTTCACTAGGGGCTCTGCAGGATGCCCCAGGAGTGTGCAGCCCTGCTGTGCCAACCCAGATTGTCCCCCGATATCGCCACATGACCCCGGGCCCAGTGGGGGCGTGTTGATCTCTGTCACCAATGTGAACACGGGTACTGTCCCTCCCTCCTCTTCCCCAGCCCCCATCAGATCAAGCCACACACCCACTCCCCACAGAGGAGAAGCACCCACCTGGTGCCAGGCTTGGAACTAGGTACCAGGGAGACTGTGGCAAACAGGGGTCCTAGGTAGGGACCCCACTGGGATCTAGGAGCTGTGCACAGGGCTTAGCAGGGCTGCGTGATGCCGAGGACCTGGATGGGCCACCAAGGGGTCAGGTGGCAAGGCCAGGACTGAGCATGGGGACGGCAGGGCCTGCTTCCCCACTCCTGCCAGTGCCACCCACAAGGACACAGCCACCTCTGCCCGGGGACCCCGGGGAAGGCCGATATCTGCACACAAAAGCCTTGGTCAGTTTAACCTACAGAAGAGGGAGCTTTTAAGGTGTGCCCTGTGACTCCTCACTACCCTCAGAACATCCCCAGAGGGACAGACACCCAAAGGTGGAGGTGTGCTGCCCAGGCCGTGTCCCACAGCAACTCATGATTGTGCAAAACCAAGGAAACGGAATGCAGCCCTGGCACCCATGGTAAGGAAAGCTCTGGTTAGGACAGGGGACAGTCGAATTGACCGAGGGCAGCAGGATCACTTGGTCACGTTCCAGACACCATGTTGAGTGTGTCTGCAACCTTTTCTCCTTTGACACTGACACAATTCCAGAGTGGATCCATTGTCCCCTGGGGAAAAGTGACACTTTCTAGAGACATGAGAACTCCAGGAGGGGCAGGGCCAGTGCAGGTGCCCTCAGGTCCAGGGGCCGTTGGCCTTCCCTGCCCACAGAGCCTGTACTGCTCACGCTCCTCCTGCAGGAGTGAGCACCCAGACGGGGCTCCGTGAAGGCCAGGCTCTCAGGGAAGGCTGGTAGAGGAGAGGGGAGGCAGAACTCACCTGTCACCAGTGGGGACGAGGCTGACCTGACCAGAGGGCGCAAGGCAGAATCCAAAGGCCGACCTCCCGGACCCCCAGGCACTGTGTCTGCACGGCCTCCCCAGGAAGATGGCCAGGCCAGGCATGAGCAGGGCTTGGTGTGGGCAAGAGTCACCCCAGGAGCACTGCGGCAGCAGAGAGTAAGGACGGCCAGCAAGGCCGGGCAGCCACCACCACACAGACAGCTCAGGCTCCAGGACAGGCCGCAGTCCCAGCCGACAACTGTGAAGCTGACCACGGGTCCCAGGACATGGACCACGGGGCACCAACAGCAACGGCCCTGACGAGGGCTCAGCCCCAGCTGGGGCCAGACGTCAAGTGCTATGATCTCAGCTACGAAATGTGTTGTGAATGCCAAGGGCCTAGCGCCGGGCAACCTCGAAGCCTGGCAGTCTGCGGATCCTTAGGAAAAGGGGGTGATGTTGGGGTTACAGGGTGGCAGGGGCAGGAGGGCAGCGAAGAGGAGGAGGAAGATCCAGGCAGTGGGCATGGTATCTGTGGAGCCCCTGAGGCTGGGCACATGGTGGGAGGCAGGTGGCTGGCAGAGAGGGTCGCTGGGAGCTGGACTCTGTGGGAATGCCCGTGCTGCATGGGGCGCACAGTGGGGCAGCGTTCAAACCACCATGACAGCTGGGCACACTGCGTAGAGTAGGATGAGCTCTCAGTCCAGCCTTTGCTGGGGGGAGCCTGGCCCTGTACCCACCCCTTTCTGCCCAGGGACCCGCCCACATGGGGATCCCAGTCTTAGAGAGAAAGGAAAGCCCACTCATCCCAGAGAGCCGCACTTCTGAGTGTCCACCCTGGGGGCAAGGTCAAACTCAGGCCTCATGCCACCGCCCAGAGCCTTCAGGGAAAGTGGCTCCCAGGGTTCAGAGGTCACAGGGAAAGTCACTACCCCAGGGGGTTCCAGCATATCCCCCAAGGTCCTGTGCCTGACAGTGACCAAAGCAAGACCTCTTAGGGGTCCACACTTCAACTTGGGCCTCAGAAAGTTCTCCCCAGGGACATCCCAGGGACAGTGAGTAGCACAGAGTTAAACTAAGTGACTTAGAGATGGCAGCCACCACTTCTTGGCATCCTCGGGAGGGCCCAGTAGAGCCCCCAGGCAGCCTGCCTCCCCCACCCCCAAGGCCCCAGGGGGGCCGACATGCACCCTCTGGCTGCGCACCCCCCTTACAAGCCTGACGGGAAATGCCCCCCCCCAGCCTTCTGTGCACAGTGAGTGGGAGCCGCTGAGCTCAGACCCCGCTGGCCCGAGGTCTCCTCTCATCTTTACATGTAAGCCTCCACGCAGACGGTGCTGTGGCTCAGCTTAGATGTCCTTCCTACTAGACATTTCTGTCATTCAGTGTTCCTTTTAAACTGTTCTCCAAAACACATGATCTGATTAGTCTCCCTGCCACCCACTACACAAAGGCCAAGTCAAGAAAAGAAGGCAGAGAGCTGGCACCGTTGGGCGTGGGTGGGAGGGCTCACATCTTGGCGCGGGGCTGTCCCGGCGGAGACCCTTGATTCTGCAGTTATGCCCCTTAGCAGCTGTGCTGCCTGTGCTCGGAGCCTCAAGGCGCCCCCAAGGGACGGGCACGAGGGGGTGGGGGCAGGGCAGCATGCCCTTCGCCCATTGAGTTTCTCTCCTTCTAAACCTGAAGAGTCTTGCTCAGTGGATGTTCTCGCTCATCGTCAGCTGTTGGACAGTGTGCGATGGAGCGACGATCTCCCACAGTCTCAAACCAGCTCTGGATAGCTGTCTGCACTCCCCACACCTGCTTGGCCCTGGGTATGCCATCAATCAACAACAGCAGTGCCTCCTCAGGAGCCCATCACTGAGTCCCCGCGACCTCTCTGAGCCAAACACTCTTGAAGACAGGCTGGGGAGAGCCCAGCACTCCCAGCCCCACCCAGGCACTGTCGAGAAGTGGGTGAGCCAGTCCTTCTTTTCTCGCTTCTTCCCAAATGTGAGATGCTCCATCCCACAACCCGCCTGAACTTCCCATAGGTGGCTTTCAGATGGTGACGCTGCCACCCTGCACAGCTCATAGCTTCAGACACTTGCTGGTGTCCCAGGGACGGCACTCCAGTGCTCACTGCCTGCAGATCCACCCACTCCTTCCTGCGCTGGGCGGCCTCTCGACCTCTCAAGGAGGTGGGGGATCACTGAACAGCACCCGCGGACGGCACGCTGCTGCCTGGAAACCAGGCCTGCCCCTAGCCAGAGCACGATGGTCCCCACCCTCTTTTGCACTGTTGAAAATCTCACGTTGTCATACGCAGGGCCACCACACTGAGCCGTCTAACAGTTCACGCGGTCTTTAAAATGCACACCCGGCCACGGCCTGGGTTTATGAGGACAGCTTTTATTAGAGCTCCTTCCCTCCACCCACAAGATGTTATCTTCCTGTCATTGCAACTTGCCAACAACATCCTGAAAGATCCAGGAGGAGTGGACACCCGGGGACAGGCCAGCCGGTGGAGGGTCAGTCCTGGGCAGGTGGCGCCGAGGAAGGGGGAGCCCTGGGAATCAGGAGCCCCTGAGTGGAGGACGCATGTGTCCACGGCATGGATTCAGTGAGATGATCACAGCTCTATCAGGAGGTGGCCCAGAACTGGGGTGGAGTGGCCACAAGTATGATTAATCTGCAAATGGTGTCCCCTCGACCAGTGAGGCGGTAATAAAGGTATTAATTTAGCTGCAAACATTAAATGTGTACAGTAAGATGGATTTTTTTAACAGTTCAGTGTGGCATAACCTTAATGCAGAACATTAAAATCATTCATTACAATGAATAAATAGCTTAATGAGATTTGAAGCACCGAGCACTCTCCCAGTAAGCCTGTGATCAAGTGAAGCGGGCAGGGCTGTTGCCGGGCATAAATTATGCAAAAATAATACTCCTAATTCCATCTCTCCCCTGCATTGTCGCTTTTGTTGAATATTCAAAGGGACGGCTTCCCAGGACAATATCAAATTAGTCTGTGTAATATAAAAAGTCTGCAACAAAATTATCGACACAATCCTTATCTGCAAAACCATCCACTTTAAAAACAAAGGTCAGTTCTGTCTGATTCCCTGGGAATGGCGTGCCCCACTCCAACACAGGCTATCCACCACGAGTAAGCCATTTGTTTATTTTTGCACTATTCCTGAAGTTGACAACTGCCTTCCAAAACTTGCAATGGAGGTTTAAACAGAGAATGTTGGAGCCCAGGAGTGTTGAGCAGGGTTCGTCAAACAGGGAAAACAGGGAAGAGCATCCTGAAGACTTTCCTTTTGCTCTTTAAAAAAATTCCTACTCAAATCCAAGCACTTAAATGTGGCTCGGAGTTCCCTGAAATACCTGTGAGACTCTTCCCAGCCCCCTCCATCCCCGTGTCCTCACATTCTGTGTTGTGTAGGGAGGAGACCACCGTGCTGGGCACAGATTGCCAATCCTTGCTTGAGTCTGGCCTCCTCTACAAGGATGCCACCTTGGACTGACGTGACGGCCCACCTAAAACCCAGGATGACCCCTTTGTCTCCGAATTCCTGAGGCCAGAGGGTGCCCTTCTGGGGTTCACATACCCCTGATTTAAAATGCAGCTCTTGAGGGAAAACCAGACCTAAAGCCCGTGGATCATGCCATGTCCATCTTCTGGTTGTGATACCATGCCTCGGTCAATAAGAGGTCACCGAGGGGAAGCCAGGGCCCTTCTGTGCTGTCTTTGCTGGTAGGGGCACTCTCCGGATGTGTCAGAGCCCAGGGGCTGCCACCTCGTCATCTCCTGAGGGAATTGGCAAGTCAGAGCAGGAGGGCCAGCTCTTCCTGGACACATGGCTCCTCCTGGGCACCTGTCCCCTCCTGGGCACCTGTCCCCTCCTGGGTACCTGGCCCTCCTGGGCACCCGGCCCTCCTGGGTACCTGGCCCTCCTGGGTACCCGGCCCCTCCTGGGTACCCGGCCCTCCTGGGTACCCGGCCCTCCTGGGTACCTGTCCCCTCCTGGGTACCTGGCCCTCCTGGGCACCCGGCCCTCCTGGGTACCTGGCCCTCCTGGGTACCCGGCCCCTCCTGGGTACCCGGCCCTCCTGGGTACCCGGCCCCTCCTGGGTACCCGGCCCTCCTGGGTACCCGGCCCTCCTGGGTACCTGTCCCCTCCTGGGTACCTGGCCCTCCTGGGCACCCGGCCCTCCTGGGTACCCGGCCCTCCTGGGTACCTGGCCCCTCCTGGGCACCTGTCCCCTCCTGGGTACCTGTCCCCTCCTGGGTACCTGGCCCTCTGCTCCACTTTCTTGAGTTCCAAATTTCCTCAGCTTTAGACTGAGCCACAGGTCTCCAATAATTGCAGAACCCTGCTTGCAAAGTATGTCACTCGGCTGTCCCTTCCAAATCCCCAGTTTCCTTGGCAACGCAGGCATGAGGGCCAGCAGCTCCCGCGAGCACTGGGGTGGTGCACACTGGCATGTTGATCGTCCCACAGCTTCAAGCTTACCTAACTAGGGCTGGGTGAGAGTCGGCCCTGAAGACATGCAAAGCAGGCTCTCTGCTCAAGAAAGATGCCATCCGTGTGGGGACTGCCTAGCAGGCTGTCACATCGGGATGGTTAACACGAGGACACGCGGGCGAGGAGGGCAGGGTTGGTGGGCCTCATGCTGAGAGGGACCCTGTGATCCTGGCCCTGCACGCTCTCATGCAGGACACCAGGTCATCTCTGAGCCTGTGTCCTTTGCCTCTAAGATGGAAGTAGATCACCCCCCGCCCAGGGCTGTGGCAAGAAGCTCTGTGGCAAGAACTGTGCTGCCACCAGGTGGGAGCGCCTGAGCCCCTCCGCCCCAGGCCACGGAGAGTGCACAGAAGCACCCGGTTCTAGGCTGGCCTTCCTCCATGGCTCACCCCAACTTCGCCAGATGGGAGCCACACTGCGACCAGAGCCTCCCGGGTCACGTCCTCTCAGCCTCCCAGGGCCCCTCTGCCTGCTCCAGGTGACCTGCCCCCATTTCTGCAGCCCTGAAAGCTGGCCAGAGCTGGCCGCCCTTCCCAGGCCTGTCAGAGCCTGTCCCGCTCCCAGCAGATGGCCCCAGCTCCTCCCGCTCCCTCTCCTGGAACCCGTCCTGACAGCACTCCCCACACCACGCGGCTCCCGCGTGAGATGTCCTTATGGCCACTGTCTCATGGAGTCTCTCCTCATCTCGCCAGTGCCCCAGGGGGTGGAGAAACAGACACCACACCACCGAGGCTCTCGGTGCCACCCTTGCACTGCCAGCATCATGCACGACACCAGCCTGTGCCTGCCATCACCACTTCCCCACGGCCACCACTCCACAGTGGCCCTCGCCATCCTCCACCATCACCACCTCCACCATCCAGCCATCAGCGCTACCACCAGCTACCTCCACCACCACCACCAGCCACCACCAGCGACCTCCACCACCAACAAACCTCCACTATCCAGCCATCAGTGCTACCACCAGCTACCTCCACCACCACCACCAGCCACCACCAGCGACCTCCACCACCACCACCAGACACCACCAACAAACCTCCACTATCCAGCCATCAGTGCTACCACCAGCTACCTCCACCACCACCACCAGCCACCACCAACAAACCTCCACTATCCAGCCATCAGCGCTACCACCAGCAACCTCCACCACCACCACCAGCCACCACCAACAAACCTCCACCACCACCACCAGCCACCACCAGCAACCTCCACCACCACCACCAGCCACCACCAACAAACCTCCACAGCCAACAAACCTCCACTATCTAGCGATCAGCGCTACCACCACCGCCAGCCACACCGTCACCACGAGCACAAACAAGTCACCATCAGCACTGCTACTGCCATCCAGCACTGCCAAGTGCTCTTCTGAGCACCTCCCAGTGACACCCTGGGGAGGTGGTACCGTTACTCCCACTGCAGCTGGGAAGCCTGAGCTCCACACACCTCATTAGCTTGCCCAAAGTCACAGGGGGAGCAGGGACTGGGGTCCAGGCAGCCTGGCACCATTCTTGATCCACCTGGGAGCTGCTAGGACTCCTGGAGCTCCTCTGGGCACAGCACACTGTAGGAATGGCAGGTCCTGCCCACACCAAGTCACACACTCTGCCCCGTCACCACCTCGTCTGAGAGCCCCGAGTCCTGAGCAGAGGACATCCTGATCTGCCTTACGCAGCTCCTCTAGGTGACATGGCACGAGTACATGATCCCATGTCCTTCTCCCCCCATGGTGAGCTCCAGGGAGGGGCCACATTGCCCACCATCTCCTGGCTCCAGGACTGACCCAGTAGGCCCTGGGCAACTATGGAGAAGCCTGGGACCCTTACAGCCCTGAACAGCTCCAGGCCCACATGTGCCTGGCCAGTTGTACCCCACACCAGAGCCCTCTCCCGCCCTGGGAGCTGGGCACCCATTCCTGTCACTTGCTGGAGAGCAAGAGTCTCATGTCTTTATTGGGACCCAGTCCACAGGGTTTGCACAGATGCCACACAGGTCTGTGACTCCAAGTCCCTGTGCACTGGGACAACCCACACTGCCCCTGATGCTTTTACATTACCTTACGATGTATTTGACAGCCATCCAAAGAGCATCCGAGGGAGGCCTGTTCCTGGGACCCACAGCTGAAAGCACAGCCTGACACCCCTCACAGCTGGGCCCAGGTCATGTGCCACTCGGTGTCAGGAGAGGTGGCAGAGTCCTGCCCCTGAGCCTGTGTTGCTGGGAGGCTGGAAGCAGGAAGGACTTTCTATGGCCCGACCCGCTGCTTTTTCTCCATTAAGCCCAAACGTCCCCGAGAGGCCCCGGACGACATTCGTTATGGGGAAGGTGATAGAGAGCCTCCGCCACCTTATCTCCAAAGGACAAGGAGCATCACCGCTGCTTTTAGAACAGTCCAGAGCCTTTGAACAGACTCCCAGGAGTCACCGCACACGGGCAAAGGGCACAGCCTGCTGCAGACTCCGTGGTGAAGGTGCAACCAGCTTCCTGGGCAGGGTCATTTGCAGCTGTCCTGGGCCCTGAGGCTCCCAGAGTGGAGGTGGCCATGCTGATGGCCAGATGCATTCCAGGCCTCAGGCCTGCAGTGTGCGGTGGCTGTGGGGACCCTGGTAGTAAGGATGGCAACAGAGCACATGCTCTGGTCACCCGCAGCCAGTGGCTGAACACCCAAGGAATGTGCCCCTGGCAGCCGAGTCCTCCAGCTGTTTCGTAAATGAGCCAGGAATCGGGATTTTTATCACGACCAGAAGAATCAGAACTAATGAAAGGTACCGTGTCATCGGCCCACAGGTGGGTGGCACCGGCAGCTCCAGGCTGAAGGTCATGTGCCTCTCACTCATCCCGAGAACTGCCAGTGCACTCCTGGGCCACAGCCGCAGAGGGGGCGCCCTGTTCTGACCTGGTGATGTGCTCCCAGCTCTGCGCTGCCCGTCCCCGCCCCAGGCCAGGACCTGGGACTCAGCTGTGCTGCTCCTCTTCCAGGCAAAACTGCTCCTGGCCTGCTCATGGGCAGGAGGGAAGACCCTGGCCGGAGCCTCAGAAGCCATGTGACAGTGGGTGGCCAAGGTCTCCAGTCTCCCAGGGCCACCACAGCTCTGGAGTGACCAAGAGTGCTCCGAGAGGCTCCGGGACTGTCCCTGGGCCTTGCTGCTGGACGCAGAGACGAGTCTGCAGGCCTTGGTTTGAGCAGCCCCGAGTGCTGTGGAGGGGGCTCGGGCCCCCAGGTGGCGCTGCAGAGCCAGGCGCTTGGCAGGGGCATGCTGAGCCGGGCAACAGCAGGCGCAGGCGTGAACACGGGCTCGGGCTGTTTTCATGTGACAAGTGCTGGGCAGGGAGGGTCGGGTGCCTCTCTGGTGAGGCTGGCTCCTGCTTGCCGGGTCACCACACAGGCCACATCACCAATGTGTGACTGAAACAGGTGGCCAAGCCACAGACAAGGGGTGGCCCGCTGGGAAGACAAGTCGACGCAGGGCCCTCTGTGACCACGGGGCAGCCAACGGGCCACATGCTGCAATCTGAGGCCAAAATTGCAGCTCAGCAGAGGAGAAGCCGTGACTCCTCTGTGGATGGGACCTGGTCAGGGGTGGGCAGAGCATCGGGTTTACATCTGAAGGCTGGACTCCACCCTGCATGGTCCACTTACGGAAAGTGACTGGCCCTGAAAGGGACACTGTTTACAAATGCGAGCTGTCAGCTGTCACCAGATCAGAATAACTCTGAGTCATCTCTGGAGCCTGGGCTTGGTGCCTCTTGGCCCAAAAGGCAGCCGCACCAGTGTCTGGCCAGAGTCAGGGGCAGAGCAAGTTCCCACCACCCAGGGCACAGTCGGCCTCCAGGGTGCACCCCACACTCCTGATCTTGCCTCCCTCCTCCCCATCCACACGGCTCTGATCAGGGCTGCCTGGGATGACCAGGGCCCCACCGGGACCCCATTCTCCAGAGGCTGGCCCAGTGACAAGACCCTTGCAAGGACGGGGGTCCTTGGTGAGGCCTGCCAGTTGCCCTAGGGGTGGGATCCCTCTTCTCAGAATGAGCCAAAAGGCTGCGAAGTCCTGGAAGAAAGACAAGGAGTTTGGGGTAACCAGGTTGGTCCCCTACATGACCATCAGATCGACAGGTTTTCCCAAACAATCGAGAGTGGACAGGTGGGGGCTCATGCAGAGAACATCCAGCTCGAGACTGGGCAGGGAGGCTGCACTTGCTAAGTGCCTGCTGGATGCAGGGCCCATGCCAGGAAGTGGGTCTCTGATTCTACACCAGCTCTTAGGACCACGGAGGCCCGAGCCTCCTCAGGAGCAGCTGTGAGATGACGATGGCCCCAGTGACCTCTGAACCGAGTGCAGGCCAACCACCACCGGGTGCCCACCCCTCCCCATCAGCCTCCCACCCTCTTGTGCCCTGTGGCTGCCAGCACTGCACAGCCCAGGCCAAACCAATCACTGCTGCTCCTGAGCCTTCTGCAGGGCTCAGAGCACCCGGCTGCAATCAGATTACACGCTCCAGCGCCCAGCCCAGCTCGCTCGGAACAGAGCGAGTCCATTCATTAACACCAGGGCCAATTAAAAAGTAGGCACGCTCCCAAATAAAAACCCCGCAAGCCGTGCATTCCCACCCTCCCCAGGAAGCTTCACCAAGCGACCACTGCCCGGCGCAGCGTGGCTCCTGGGGGACAAGTGGGCGGAGGAAAGGCAGAGAGAAAGGACGAATAGCCACCACTATTCCATTTCCCCAGCAATGACAAAAGGGCTGTTCATGGGTTCCTTGGAACCCTGACCACTTTAATACAGCATAAGCCCCAACACAGCTTGCGCCAGACCAAGTTTTATTTAGCTGTTTTGTGCACACTCGTTAAAGAGCTTAATATCCAAGTGACAGGGGGAAGAATCGCCTTCTCGTTGCAGTGTCCGTAAAAACAAGATTGCAAAAATTCACCATTGAGTTATTTTCAAAGCCAGAGATGTCACCAGTATTTAAACACTCGCTGGGAAGGTTCGTCTTCCAGTGACGGACGTGGTCACGACACAAGGACTGACCAACGGCATCCGTTTGAACCTTTCTCTCAACCCCAGAGTGGGCTGAAGGCCCTGTCCTTCAAAGACGAAATCCTGGACTTGGGCACTCTGCAGACGCATCAGAGGTATCCCTTAGAGCCACAAGCACCTCAGAGTGCAGTGTCCGACCCACCCCTCCATCCTCACAGCAACGATGACCCTGCAGCCACCCCTGGGTCTCCCTGAAGGAACAGGGTCAGCCAGGAACCTCCCTCCCTTGGCTCTAGCAGCCTCTCCCCCAGAGCCAGTCTTAAGCGTCCACTCCGCTCCCAGGGAAGGCCCCCGTCTCCCACACACAGCAGCAGGAGCGTCCTGGCTAGAATGGGGAGCCTCTCCCACCCCAGACCCCACCAGTTCTCTGATCGACCACAGAGAAGGCTGTGGCCCGAGGCTCAGGACCCTCCCCAGGTCCCCAGGTACCTGCATCAAACCCCTGTCGTTAGGTCCCGTGTGCTCTGAGCCCCCGTGTCCACCAGTCCCCTTTGTCTTCAGCTCAGCCTGGGATGCTGACCTTGAGAGGTCACCAGGACTCTGGGAAGCTCCTGCCCTCTATCACCGTGTGACCAGTGCCTCCTCCTGGCCCTCACGAGACCCTCTCACCTGTCCCTGGCCCCGTCCTCCCAGCAAGGGGCTCCCTGTTCCTTTGTTTCTCCTTCATTTGAGTTTTATCTCCGTCCAACATCAGACCTCCAGGAGCTGCCCGAAGATGGCAAGTGGCTCTGCAGGGCCCCGTGGAGAGTCCCTTAGCCCCGCTGCTGCTGCTTCCTCATCCCTGTCTGTCCCTCTGCACCGCCTCCAAGACCCAGGACATCCTCCTCCACACCACTCTACAGGAGTCAAGGCCAGCAAGGTAGCATCGCCACAGCACTACCCCCGTCCACACCAGGTGGGCCTACCCCAGGTAAGGCCACTGCCCCAGGTCCCCCCCACCAGGCAAGGCCTCTGCCCCAGGTCCCCCCACCCCAGGCAATGACACTGCCCCAGGTAAGGCCACTACCCCAGGTCCCCCCACCCCAGGCAAGGCCACTACCCCAGGTCCCCCCACCCCAGGCAAGGCCACTACCCCAGGTCCCCCCACCCCAGGCAAGGCCACTACCCCAGGTCCCCCCACCCCAGGCAAGGCCACTACCCCAGGTCCCCCCACCCCAGGCAAGGCCTCTGCCCCAGGTCCCCCCCTCCAGGCAAGGCCACTGCCCCAGGTCCTCCCCCCCCAGACAAGGCCACTGCCCCAGGTCCCCCTCCAGGGCAGTCTTACAGCCTAGCAGTCCTGGTGGGCTATTACACTCTGTCCTCTTGACATGAGTTTTCTTGATTTGGAGTCTTCAAAAAATCACCCTGCCCCCTTCTGAGGGGAGGCCGGGACAGTGGCCCGTCTGATGGCTGGCCATGTGGACCCTTCATGAGGGGTGCTTCACAGGCTGGGTGGCTTTGTCACTGAGGAAGCCTGGGGGCCAGAGTCCAAGGGGGAGGAGCCTGAGGGGCCTTCCTGCTGCAGAGAGACCCTCCACGCTCTGGCCTCAGGGTGTAAGGACGAGGGCCTGACCCCATGCAGGAGGGCACCACCCTCCCAAAGCCACACCGTGGGGTGAGGGTCTCAGCAAAGGCACGTGGGAACCCAGAAGCCGAGACGGCCAGCAGGCACTGGACACCTTCCTCCAGTTTACCTGCGTTTCCCCTTTGCAATTGGTAAGAATGGGGAGGAAGCCCACCCCTGCAACATGTCTGTGACTCCCCAAAGTCCCCCTCCCTTTGGCATCTCTGGATGCCTCCGGCCTCAGTCAGTGGTCACTGTGAAGCTCGTCAAATGGCGGTTTCTAATCCTCCTCCCTGCTCACTACCAACCGGCCTGCTGGGGAGGTGCGGTGCGGCCCAGCTCTGCGTCCCCTCCTGGGGATTCCACCCCTCTGTGGGCCACCAGCGCGACTGGCCTTGCTCACTTCTGATGCTTGTTTTCCCAGGCGGGGGCGGGGGCCTCTCTGCCTGGCCCTGGGCCTTTTCCCTCGCGTCTCTGTCACCGTCACCGTGGGCCCCTCGCCCTGGCGCTCTCCTCTTGTTGTTTTATTGGCTCCCTTTGCTCTGAGCTGGAGACCTGCTGTGTGCTCAGCCCCCCACTGACCGTGCCTCAGCTTCGGCCCTGTCCTCAGCCCACAGCGTCCGGCACAGAGACCGCACTGACCATCAGGTATCAGGCGCAGGAGGAGGGTGAGCGGGAGCTCACGCCTGGTGGCTCTGGGGACCTTGCCGGTCGGTGGCCCATGTGGCACACGGGTCTTTCCCTGAGGACTTGCACAGTTCCTCTCCCTGGACAGGGCAGGCTGGACCTCGGAGGGACTAGCCCAACGACCCTGGCCACTTTCCACCAGGCGTGGCCCTGCTCCCGCTCCTCCCCGGGCCCCTGTCCTCAGAGCCCCTGGCTCCAGCTGCCCAGGCCACGGCTCCCCTCTCTGCCTCGCTTCCCCGGCCTCCTTCCTGGTTTCCTGTCACATCTCTCAATAGCTGCCTGCAGCCTGCCCTGCCACAGAGCTGCTTCTAAGGGACTCTACGCACAGTCAGGACCTCATCTGAGGATGAGCCTGACACTGCAGACACCTGCTAGAGGTGACTCAGTGCCAGGCCCAGTGACATCTCTGTGGGGGTTTAGTTTATTGATCCTGGAGAACAGAAAGGCTCGAGCCTTTCTCCAGCAACATCTGCCTTAATTAAAACGATCTCTGCTCATGGACTCCACACTTCCTTCCCACCCCGCCGGCTGCTCATTTGAAGAACTGCAAGCTTCAAGAAACCCTTCTGTACCCACCTCTGAAACTCCAGCTCTGGGCCCTGGGCCCGGCTAGGTCTGCATTGGGGTAATTTACTGGTGCCAGTTTCATTCTGGCTCAGGCACGCATTGCCATTAGGAGACAGTACCCTGCTCCTCCGGGTCTCAGTGGAATTCCCACTGTGCTCACATGGAGCTCACCTCGGGTCCCCGGAGCAGGCGGGTGCACCAGCTACAAATCCTGGCTGCTGACCCTGACCCAGGGATTCTTGCCAGCCACGTCCAGGGGCTTGGTAGCTCTTTCCCAAGGGAGTGCACACACCTCTTAGCAGCACGTCCAGGGCCCGAGAGCCTCTCCCCACCGTGTGCATATATGTACCCCCACATCTGAAGCCACGCTGCCTACACCCACACACAGGCCTTGCAGGCCCCTGGATCACCAGGACCTCACTCTGACCCCACCTCCCCCCACACCACCTGGAAGCCTTGGATTCTGTGAGCTCACTCTGTGAGCACCCTGGCTGGTCCTCTGTGGTCCTCACAGAGTAGTGCATGCCACCCCTTGTTCACCCTGAGCATTTGGGGGGCAGGGACTGTCCACTTGCTGGTCCCACCAGATATGCTCCTGAAAGCTTCCTCACAAATGCAAGCAAATTTCAGAGGACAGAGTCCCACAGGGAGAGGGCAACCCAATCCTGTGAAGTGTCCAGTGCACGGGAAAAGGAGGGTGGAGTCCCTTCATGGACAATGTCCCAGGGCAGGCGGCAGGTGAAGACGCAGGGTCATTGCAGGTGCTGTGGCTCACTGGGGCACTTGTGAGGCCCGGGCCTCCCACCTGAGTGTGTGCAGTAGCGGCTCATCAGGCCCTGCAGTGGGCTTGGTGCACAGGTCTCTTTGGAGGGCTACTCTGTTTCCAGATGCAAGGGCCTGCCCTTGCCCGTTTGTCAGTTACACCAATCGGCAAGCTTCCCCTGAGATGAATCAGAGAAGGCAAATGTTTCGTTTTACAGGCCACGGTGTCCCCGTGACATGAACGCTGCCTGGTGGTGTGAAAGTAGCACTGGCCTGGAGGTTGGAGGCGTGGCTTCTCGGCTTGCAGAGATGTCCCTCTCTGCATGGTTCGTGGAGCTGAGCCAGAGCAGGTGCGGGGCTGGGCTGAGTGGCCTCATCAGTGCACGCAGGCCAGTGCCAGCGAGGCCACACTGTCAGGCGGGCTCAGAGCCGTGGAGCTGACGGGCGGCTGATTCCCCTCCTGGTTACACCCCCGACTCAGGCCGGCTTCCACCTTCTGCCACGACCCCAGCTGCATAGAGCACACTGGGTCCTGGCTCCAGGGCTCCCTCTTTGAATCGTGGTCCCTGGAGCCACTCTTCTAGTCCATTTCTGCTGCTGTCTGCTCTGCCCATCAAAGGCTGTCCCCCATGTGGCTGGGCGGGGTCCAGGGAGCTCAGAGCTGCCCTCGTGGGGAGCAGAAGAGCAGAGGGCCACCAGCATCAGAGCTCCCCAGGGGCCTGTGTTGTGCAGAGAAGGGCATGGACAGAGGCCCGGGCAGGGCACTGGTCTGCAGGGAACCCAGCTGTGGGTATCTCTGTGGTTCTACAGCCACAGGACCTGGGCCAGCTCTGCCGTATGCATGCAGTCTGAGCTCAGCTCTGCTGCCCTGGAGTGCTAGGCCCTGGGCCAGCTTTGGTATCCTCATCCTAAAGCCAGCCTAAAAATAGTCCCTCACAGGGCTTGGGGAGGTTACTTTGGGGCCATCCTTATGAAATGGCGAAGGACACAGAAAGGAAGACACAGTCCTGTGCTGGAGGGTCTTGTGTGGAGGGAGGTGGGTGGACATGTCTCCCACTGTATACTGACAGCACCCAGGAGACAGGGGTGGGTGAGCCTCATTCTGCAGACAGGAGACTGGCAGTGTGCCCAGGGCTCTGCCCAGTGGCCTCAGCTCCAGGTTTGGGCCAGGATGGCCTGGCCCCAGGGCCTGCACCCTGTGGCACATGAGGGGCTTTGAGGATGTCATGGAACCCACCTGGAGACTTAGATCACAGGATGGGATTAGGGGAGGAGGTGCAGGAGTGCGAGTCTACCACGGCCATCAAGACAGCAGCATGAGAGGAGGAAGGGGCCGGGTTCTCAGGGAGATGTCCACGCAGGGAGAGCCAAGGCTGAGGCTCAGCAGACAGAGCGCCTCCAAGGCATCCTGTGCTCCTCCCCATCATCTTCTGAGCACCCAGCATGGTCAGGATGGGGCGGAGGCTGGGGAGGCCAGAGGGGCAGGACCAACAAGGCAGTCTCGGCAGGCAGCGGCACTCTGGGGTCCCAGAAGTGAGTCGTTCTGAGCTGTGACAGTGGCTAGAGGGGCTAAGCAGACTGCAGAAGCAGAGACCCCCCAGGGTGGGCAGGTCCGCCGTGGGCGGAGCACACTTCTTCAGGGCCCTGAAGAAGTGACATTGTCACTGGGTCATAGGGATGAACAGGGACTGGTATACAAAGACAGTGGTCAACACAGCAACCACGAGGGTCCTCAGGCTAGACAGAGGACAACGGACTTAGAAGTTAACAGACCGTGAAGTGCACTGGACGGGCACCGTAACAAGGGCTGCCAAGGCCTCCTCCAGCCTGTGCATCCAAGGAAGTGCCCGTTCCAAGCAGTCCTGACTCTGTCTGCACTTTCTCGCCCCACCCGGGCTGGCGAGTGGGCATGCACAGGCCTGGCACAGAGCAGGTGCACGGAGCAGCTCTGTGGCCGTTAAAGGAAACAGCCTGTCTCCGACGGTCCTCACACACGCACACACACACATGATGTTCATACACACACACACACATGATGTTCATACACACACGTGCTTACACACACGTGGCCCAGGAGACTTTCAAGCACCCTCTCCCAGGCAGTCAAGAGAGCGTTTTAATCTTTTATAGTCTCTCTCAGAGAAGAAAGGGGGGGCATGCCCCTTTTTGTTTTATGAAGTTGAGGTCCTCTTAATTTCAAAATCAAGCAAGTACATACACAGATGTGGAAAAAAAAAAAAAACTAGAGACGATTTTACCTTTGAACAGAGCTAAAAAGTTAGTGCACTAAATGCAGAAAGGCAGGATAAAGTTGTGTGACCAGGCTGCCTACCTCGACAACACACACGCCATCCAACAATAAATGGTTCATTAATAAAATGTTCCATGTTAACAGATTAAAGGGGAAAAATGTCCAATTATCTCCACAAAAGAAAACAATCCTGATAGACACAGCAAAGCAAGAGTGACAGGAGCTTCCTAAGTTTCTTAAAGGCTAGTTCTTCAAACCTCCAGCAAACACGATGCTGAATAATGCATCATTAGACCATTCGCTTTTAAATCAGGAGCAAGACAGCTATCCACCATCAATTAACACCTCTATTTAACATCGGCTAATTAACAAGAAAGAAGAATCAGTGATTGGAAAGAGATAATTAAAATTAGCACCACTCATAGATGATAAGATTCTCTACACTGAAAAACTCCGAGGACTCTATCATTCATTAGAAATTGAAGTTGAACCAATTGCTAGATATAAGATAAGTTTACAAATGTCCATGGAGCTCCAGCACTCCAGAATGGGCAGGCCCTTTTCACATGGTAGAAGTGACCACTTTGAAAGGAGGAAGTACCGTGAGTACCCGTAACAGGAGTCACTCAAGGACCGTGTGGAAAATGAGAAAACCTTACAGAAATGTCTAGAATATCTGCATAGTTTAAGACGCAAGTCTCTATAGTAAACCTAGGTGCTCAACGGGTTATAGGTTCAAGGAGATTCCGATGAAAGTTCCGGAATGTGTCCTGTAGGAGTGATTCCAAACTTATATGGAAGAGTAAAAGAGCGGGAAGAGGCTGGGCAGTCCTGCTGAGAGCAGCCAGGCTGGGGACGGACGCTGGCCCAGCCTGCTTCCAGACGGAGCTCAGGGCACAGGAATCCAGGGTGACGCCGGCACAGTGTAGACAAGGGGGAGCTCCAAACCCCTGGCCACACCCATGTGAAAGTCCACTCGAAGGGCTGGAGACACGGTGCTGAGAGTCGGGGGGACGGGGCCGTGACCCTGGTGAGTCCCGGAGCAGGAACTGCCTGCTCAGGATGAGCTGAGAGGCCCTGGCCTCACATGGCTCCGAGTCAGTCCCGGAACAGAGTGACATGTGAACAGCAGTGGACTTGGAGGAAACTTCCAGATGCAACGAGAGCAGGGTGTTCACAGGACTTGGGTTCTTAAATGAGCAAAAAAGCCCGGAGGACGTTGAGGACGAGAGCTCGCTTCCCCATCGTGGACTGAGAACCGTGTTCACCAGCAGGCACCGCAGGGAAGGGCAAGGGGGACGGTCACCTGCTGGAGCGATACCTGCCCCGTGCAGCTCTGGTCAGGGCTGGCATCCACACAATTCCTAGGTGGACAGTCCCTAGAGAGCACAAGGGAGCCACATCTCAACAGAAGGGCAGCTTAAGGCCCACGAAATGCCATCCCAGGAGGATGTCCAAGCAGCACCCATGTGACCTCAGCGGCTTGGAGAGGGCCCCGGGCTCCGAGGCGCTCGCGGGTGAGATGGAGATGATGCAGGTTTCCTCCAGCACGGGTGTCACTCCACCGGCCAAGCCCTCTGCGCCTGCACGTAGAGCAGGTCCCGTCTCCAGGACAGTGCTTCACAGGTTTTGCGGGTGGGGCCAGTCAGAGGGCTCTCATTCTCACTTTCTCTCGTTAGCTTCACTCAGTCACTGCCCAGGGCTCAGCTGTGTGTCGAGGACGCAGTGAGCAAGGACAGAGAAGCAGAAGAGTTGTCCATGGGGGGGATCAGCCCTGTGAGAGGCCAGAGCTTCCCCTCGTCACACACACACTCTGCTAGAAAGGGTTGGGCAGGGACGTGGCCAAGTCTGGGTGGCAGGAGCTCCCCAAGGAGCCAGTGTTCCACCAATGCCAAAGGATGCAGGCAGGTGGACGTGGCCAGGAGTGTCCTGCGTCCACAACAGAGGCACTGTACATGTGCCTGGGCCTGAGGAGAGCTAAGGGGCCAGAGCTCAGGGCCAGCTGGGGGCTGGGCCAGTCAGCAAGGCACCACATAGGTGCCATGTGCCACCGTGGAAGGACGCAGGACACAGATCATGGCAAGGGGTGTGAAAAGCTTAGCTGTTTGCCTTTTTTAAAAACTAGGAATGCCCCCCCTTCTTCCTTCCTAATGTAGTCCTATGCACGCCCAACCCACGGATGCCCCCGCCCAGCCAGGGGCTCTGGTGGCCATCTAGACTGACCTGTGTTTTGCGTCCCACGACTAAACACTCAGGGTCAGTCCAGGTGAACTGGGCTGAGTTCACCTGACACAGAGACAGAGAAACACCTTTATCTTTGGGTCCTGTGACGGCCCCTCGGACCTTAGGGGTCTGTGGAAAGAGAGAGCGAGGAGCACAAGCTGAACCCTCTTACTGGGAAGAAGCCATTCAAATGAGGCGAGGGGTAGGATTACAAGGGAACAGGTGAGGGTAGCTCAGCACCTCTGGGTGCCGCTACTCCCAGGGTCACTCCCAGGGCCACTCCCAGGGCCACACCTTATAGTGAGGGAAAGACCGAGTAGGAGTCATGGCACTGATCTCTCCGATCCCCGTGGTGCGTCAGGACTTCAAGGTGCGTGCATTTGGAGTGGCTCCCCACACTGTGCTCACCTTGGGACCCTTCTCTAAACCCCCTGGCCCAGGCCAAACCCAAGCACTCCCACGGCCCACAAGCCAGACGCCAGGCGAGTCCCCGGCAGGCCAAGCCCTCTGCCCTGGCCTGTCCTCCTCTCTGCACACCTGGGCCTGCCTGGCCTCCTCCACGCCCCGGTCAAGCCCTGCTCACAGGCCTGGCCCCCTCACCTGCCCACAGAGCTGCTGCGTCCCTGGAGGGAGGAGCTCCCAGCAGCCTGGCCTGGGACTTGGGCTAATGAGAAGGCAGCCCCAGGCAAGGAGACCCTCGGCCGCACAGAGGGAGCTGGCCCGGCGCTGCAGACCCGCCTTTGCCCACTGTTGGTTGCCCTGTGGAAGCTCATCCCTGCCCACTTTCCTGCCAGGAGGCTCCGTCTGGCCCGCTGTCTTGTCTGGGCTGACTGCGGCTGATCCCTCAACAAAGAGCTTGCTTTCCAGGCCCTGCGTCACACGCCCGCCTTGCTGGGGACCCCTGTGGTCCCCTCTGGATCTCCCTGCCTATTGTCCGGCTCTCCCCAGACGTGTGCAGACTGGTGGGAGCAGCAGAGGAAACACACCTTTAGCCTTGCCCCTGCCTCCACATCCCTGGGAGGGCTGCAAGGTGAAGGATGTGGGAACAGAGATGGCAACTGCCAATCCCCGCCCAGAGAGTGGCACTGAGGGTCTGCAGTGGTGGGGACCTGGAGCTGCATGCTTCATTTACCACTTTGTGGGTCAGAACAAAGACCCAGCTCAGACCCCAGTGGCCTGGAGCCTCCCTCCCCTGCTGGGGTGCTGGGAACGAGCAGCCCCCTTGACAGGCATCCTGGGCAGGGAGGGCCGTTGGATGCAAGTGTACCTGGCACGAACCTGGACTTGGCCCCACATGTCCCCGACAGGGCAGGTGGAAGTGCACACGAGCAGGTGGTCACAGCACGTGGGGAGGACAGCGGGCCTGGCAAAGGAGCCACCTCCCACGGGTGCCTGCCTCTGCCTCCTGTGGAAGTGAGCAGGAGAGTGAATGATTCCCAGGCCCTGGGAGGGGGTCCCCAGGGGGAGATGTGTGAGTTCATTGTTTCTTTATGCAAAGAAAGCCCCAGGAGAAGTCAGCAACCCAGAAAGTCCCCTCGAGTTAATGAACTTGGCCACTGGGGAGAGAGATGCTGCCCGGTCCATGCTGCTGGTCTCTGGGCAGCTCTACCTATTCTCCACGTCCCGCCTCCCGCCCGCCTTTGACAGGAGTGAGGCTGCGTGGGCTGGGGCACTCTCGCTAGAGACCCCACTCTGCCCGAGGTGCTCCGTGGCAGATGCTGGAGCCCCGCTCCACTCCGGCTCAGCCAGGATTTATGGCGAGCATTTGGCCGACGACTCCCCGCAGAGCCTGGGTTTATATGGTCTTATGGAGGCTCCCCCTCTCTCCAGCAGTAACGGGCCGTTTCCTTTGGTCAGAATTACTGTCTTCGGCCCCAGGCCAGGTTCCTGTTGCCCGAGCCTCCACCCTCAGCCTGCAGGGACAGAAGCAGTCTGTCCTCAAGACAGATTCCTCGAGGTTGGTTGCATCGGCAAACAAAAAATGGGAAGGGCTGAGCATTTGCCCCTGGTGGAGGGTCACTCAGCCACAGCTGTCTGCAAGGGGCTGGGATCAGGTTTCACTAATGAACAGGGTAACACTGACAGTTTAAAACGCCCTCGTTGAGACTCCAAAGACCCTGGGCAGGAGTGACAGGAAGTGTAGAGTCCGTGCAGCCCTCACTCAGCAAACCCCGGTGGGGCGGTCAGTCTGCCCAGCCTGGGAGGCACTGGGCGCTGGCAGAGAGCCCAGCCAGCCACGGACCTGCCTTCCTCGGAGCTCATGGTCAAGGGCACTGCCACGGGGCCGAGGAGGGCGGGAAGCACACCTGTGGAAACCAGCATGGCCTCCTCATGCCCTGGAAGTCCAGGCTGCAGCCCAAAGCCCAGCTCAAGCAAAACCACCCCAACTGTTTAATGCCCTTCCCGAGAAACATGTGCTCATGACTATGAACTGCTCAGTTTATGGGTGTTGTTGGGGACACGGGACAAATACAAAACAAAGGGTCATCATTCCTGCCCTCAGAAGTCCTAAATTCAAGACAGGAGATGACCAACCGACTAGTCCTGTGGGCAAACGGTCAGCCTTGTGGTCCCACAGGGTTTGTAGGACACTCAAGTGCCTGTGTGACAGTGGACACTTCACAAGAACTCCTTCAGGAATGTGTGCAGAGGGGCGATGCTGGGCCCACATCTGTGCTGTTGGGACCATCTTTGTCCCCAAGATAGCCATTAGCTTCCCGGGGCCTTGTAGGATGGGAATTTGAGACCAAGAACGGGCAGGCAGAGATGCATACAGAGAACACCACCAGCTGAAGACTGACCAGGAGTCCAGCAGAACCGGGTGTCCGGGGCCAGGGAAGTCAGAGGCCCCAACAGACAGGGCAGTGGCCAAGGGAGCATGAATCTTGCTCGGTCCGGCTGCTCTCTACACCTGCCTGGACTCTCAGAGAAGGCCCAGGAAACTCTCCGGGTCAGGACAGACGTGGACACAGCTGACGCTGCTGACAGAGCGGAAACAGGAGCCAGCGTGAGAGAGCAAGAGACGGGGATGGAGCCAACTGACCGGCAGTAGGACTTTCCTGCAGAGCCTCGTGGGCATGCGGGCCAGGCCAGCTCTGGTGGCTGCCACTGCCATCAGAGCTACGGGCTGTGGGGGCCATGAGTTGACCAGGCACCTGCATCTGACTTAGTGGGAGTAGATCACTCAGGGCTGATCCTGACCCGAGGACTCCGCCCTGCTCCAGGTGGCCCATCCCTGTGACTTGCTCCCTACAAGATCCACGACGTTCTTCCAAATATCTGCCAGAGGGAGAGGAAGCACCAACCACCTTGAACCGCATCTCACACTTGCAAGTCTGTCCTGCGAATCCCAGCCTAGACCCCATCTGCTGAGTTTAAATCAGCATCCCAAGCTGGCTGATTTTCAGTTGCTTTGGCTTATTTATTTATTTCTTTAAAAGGAATATTTTCTAATAGACAAAAAAATTCCTTTTTATGCTTCACTAATGCAAAAACAGCTGAACCAATTTAGCTCAAACTTTCTCAATAGCTTGTTACAATCCTAATTAAAATATTCACATACGGTGCAAGCTTTGGGGAACAAAATATTGCACTGTCAGTCAAATTCGGGCTGAATATTTACAACCAGCTAAACAGAAGCAACAGCCTGGCGTTTACTCTTTGTTGCTTCTTGAAGAAAATGTAGTCGGACAATTAACGGAGAGTGTACGAGAGCAAGGAAGAGGGCCAGCGGCTCTCCGCTTGGCTTACCTCACAAACAACGGGGAGGGGGACGCCTGCTCTCGGCCGAGCTGCAGCCGGGTTAGAGCCGCAGACCTCATTTACCCAGGCTCCCTGGGCAGTGGCTCTCCACTCAGGGGGGCCAGTTATGTGGGGCAGCGAAGGCGTGGGGAGAGAGGACGGTGTGAGTCCAGCCGCAGCGCCCTGGAGGGCAATTCTTCGCCTGTTCCGTGGGTGTGATGGTCCCACCTTAGTGGGATGTCCAGGGGGAGAGGACCATTGAAATGAAAAATACAAAGGAAACGTGTGACCTTTCTGGGAGAAACTTCTCCCAAGTGTCCATCTTCCCGACAACCTGAATGTTGCCAGGACACTGCACAAGCCTTCTGCTCCTAGACACCAGGCCCTTCCAGGCTGAGAGGACGGTGACAACCTTTCACACAGAAATGAACCCAGAGGCTCCTCGTGCTGTTCAGTTCTCATGGCTGGCGTGAACGCGTGCGCGTGCTTCCACAGACGGGCGGGTACACACGGAGGATGACAGGCGGGTGCAGACAGTGCCGCCCGCGCGCGCGCACACACACACACCCCCCCACACACACCCACGTGGCTCCTCCCCATCTCAGCGCTCACTGCTCCTTCCCAGCATGTGCACCCTCCAAGCCCCAGTTTCTCCCAAGCAGAAAGCCAGTGGCTGACCTCGCATGCACAGCAGCGCAGTCCTGCGGCAGGCCATGCAAAGCCTGGCTGGGTCTGGCGGTCCCCATTTCTGATGCATGTGGTCTTTTGCTTCACCTTGTGTCTGAGACTTGTGAACTTTGACAGAAGGTGCCCCCACCATCATCCTGCCAAGGTCCTGCCAAGGTCACGCTAAGCTCCAGGACATGTAAGCCAAGGGTGACCAGTTCACTCTCAGCTGCATGGCAGTCGGCAGAGGCAGGATCCGCGGAGCTCTGCGCTCCGGCTTCCCGGACGCCGGCTTCCTTGGTCACCGCAGTGACTCCAAGCTCCTTCCCTAGGGCAGGTTCATTCAGGGCTTACAGCCTGGAAATTAAACGATCTGGGGTCTTTGCTAAGGGACCAAAACTAGAGCATTTCTCCCTGCTCCGTGGGCTCGGTGGCCCCATTTGAGGAACGCTATTCCCACAGGGACTTCATCTGATGTGCTGAGTGTGAAGCCAAAACCCCAAAGCCAGCAAGAGCTGCATTGGCTTTAATCTTCCTCAAGAGAAAAACACGCAGCGCACAGAGTGGCCGGAGATCCTGATTAGGAGGTGCTCTTAGGTGGGGAGCAACACTGTCAGCTGGGGAAGGCTCCTGGGCTCCACTGCCCCCTTGAAGGTCCCCTACCCAGCCCCCTGGGAGCCCCAGTGGCTCCCAGGATGAAAAACATGACCAGGAGGGTGGAATCGAATCTGGGAAGTGCATCCTCAGGACAGTGGGCTGCGAAGACCCGTGAAGTCCAGGGCAGGTGCTTGTCCAGGCAGCTGGATGGCGGCCCCAGTTGTCCAGCAAGTCCCCCGAGTAGCCAGGCCAGGGAGCAGCCCAGGCAGGTGCAGGTGGCAGGACCCAGGGCCAGGAGGTCACACGCCTGGTGGGAAGGCTCCGCCTCCCGGGCCTGTCCTTGAGCCACGCCAGCACTGCAGGAGCAGATTGCCTCGGATGCTGCCCTCTCGCTAAGCCACCGTCACGGACCCATCCCTGTGGCAGACATCCTCAGTGCATTCACCAGGAAACTGGCTCAGAGGTCGAGATGCCAAGAGGCCACGCGTGGGACACTCCAGGGGTTGGACCTGAGCCCAGAAAGTTCAGGAGCACCCGTGCCGTTGGAAGAATGTTCGGGTTCCCCAGAGCAGTACCGGCCTCTGTGTAGGAGAGTCCTGAGCACAGCAGGGTGCTGAGCAGCGTCCCTGGCCTCTGCACACAAGATGCCAGCACCACCTCCAGCCGTGACAACCAGGAACCTCCTGACATGCCAAGTGTTCCTTGAGGACAAAGTCACCCCTGGATGAAGCACAGGGCTCCAGGATCTTCAGATTCCTTTCCTCCTCTGTAAAGGATCGGGGCCCCTCTCCCAGGGATGGGAAAGAAAAGGCCTTAACGTGGAGCCCGAAGGCAAGTCCTTTAAACAGAAGGCAGGCCCAGGGTGAGGCTTTCTATTATGCTCAAAGATAAATTTCATTAAAGCAGCCAAGCTAGAAAGCAATTTCCATTTTCAGATGTTTGTAATAGCACATTCCAGGCCTGGGTGGGGAGTGCCGTCCCCAGCTATTGGGAGGTGAACTGGGACGAATGGTAAATACTGCATTTCATCGACTTTTCCAGGCAAATCAAAAGAGGAGGAGGAGGAGGAGGAGGGTGGGGAGGGGAGAAGGAGCAGAATTAACCTGAATTAAAAGCCGGGCTGCAGCAGGAGTGATTAATGTGAGCAGCATCCACTCTCAATGCTGTGGAATAAACCTCACCTTCCAGGAAGACTGTGCTCTGCGGAGCCTCAGTGTATTAAGGCGGTTCACAAGGTAATGAGTCAGATAACGGTGGTGAGATGAATTTACAGGCCAGAGTCGCGGCCATTATACAACCCACGGTGGCTTGGCACGTCACCAGCGATTGCAAAATTAATTTTAATGGAAGAGGAAATGTTAGTCGGAAGACGGGCAGGCCTCCTCAGGGTCCCAGCCCCGCGCCTCTGCACCCCAGGCACGGCCTCGGTGACCTTGAGAACCCTCCCACCTGTCCAAACTTTGCCTCCAGGGGAGAAAGAAGCAGCCTGTCCTCCACAGTCTCACAAACCTGGGACCCCAGAGCAAACCCCCAGGGGGAGCCTGGCCAGGCAGGCAGGCGGGGAGATGGCACAGGCAAGAGCCATGGTGGGGCTGGACACCGAGGGGCCAGGAGGTCCTCTTTCTTCCATAGACTCAAAGAGCAGAGGAGAAGAGACCCCAGGGTCCCTAG
Source organism: Marmota monax (assembly GCF_021218885.2). Classification (NCBI taxonomy): domain Eukaryota; kingdom Metazoa; phylum Chordata; class Mammalia; order Rodentia; family Sciuridae; genus Marmota; species Marmota monax. Next base: position 36,873,726 of record NW_026695222.1, on the reverse strand, counting down.
GCACCCGTGAGCTGCTGTGACCCAGGCAGAGCAAAGCGCTCTGCTCTGTGCGTCTGGGCTGCCAGGGCCCTGCACCTCCTGAGCTGTGAGAGGGGAGGCCGACCCCGGCTCCTGCCCTCCGTGTTTCCGTGCACTCGGGCCTCAGGTCCTGCTGCGCAGCTCAACTCAGGAACACAGAAGAGTGGAGCAGGGCAAGAAGCGAGCCTCCAGAGAGCAGTGACAAGGAGGGGCACATACAGACACCCACGGGGCCAGGGCCACGGCCATGCACAGGCAGGGACCAGCTGACCCACTCGTTACCACAGTGACAAAGATTAAACAAAACACACGCTTCTTCTTCTTCTTCTTCTTCTTCTTCTTCTTTTTAACCAAATTCCAAAATCAAAAGAACTGAAAACCCAAGTGCTGGGAGTCCAGAAAGAGCACCGGAGACCGTGGGGCGTGGAGCCCGGGGGGGCAGGGTGCAGAGACACGTCCTCACAGTCGCAGACCTGACGGCCCAGTGGAGTTCACCGGCTGGGATACGGAGTGCCACTGGCAACAACCTAGAGGTAACCTGGAGAAACGGTCAACAAGGTAATGGACAGCACAGTCTACAGGACATCTGCAGTTTGGGAAAAAAATGAATAAACTTATGTGTCTGACACGGCCTGCACTGATGTAAATTAAAATAAAAAGTCAACTCGTGGAAGTACAAGAACATCAAGCCTTGCTGACACAGTGGGACACGTGTGCTTCTGTCTCCGTGCAATGCCGTGGCCGGTGCTAGGGGCCAGCTCTTCAGAGGAAGTGCCAGAGGAGGTGAGTGGCCCTGTCCCTTGATCAATGCCCACTACACTGGCTGAGCTGGACAGTGAGGAATGTCCATGTGCACCTGCGATGTGGGGAAGCTGTTCACATAGGACCCCACGTGACAGGGGAGCCCTTGAGTTTAGTTACATGGACGATGGAACACAGGTCAGGGAGGAAGAGAGTTTGGAACGACATGGTTTTCACTTGGCTTTTGCTCTCTGCACCCCAAGACCCCATGGCAATGGCACCAGGGCACCTCCACCCACTGCTTAGGGTCCCCTTGTATTCATGCTGAAGTGGGAATTGGGCTGGCCTGGAGGCCACTCCCAGGGTAGCTCCTCCAGACCGGACTGTCCTCCTGGGACTGGCACTGCCCAGCGGGAAGCCACATGCACAGCTTGGCACCCTCCCCACTTTCTCCCTGCCGACGGGTTCCGTATGTGGGGCACAGTGTCCAGCTAGAGGAGGGTCCCTGGCTCTGTCTTCCCCAGCAGCAGGCTGCTGACACCTGTCAATGTTTCCTTCTGGACACAGGGCTGACCACCAGGGACAAGATGAGCTCCTGATTTAAAATGGGCTGGGAGTCACATGTCTCCACCACAAACCTCCCTGCTCAGATGTATCTGTCCCCCCAATCCAGGCACGTCCCCAATGCAACCAGCACCAGATGACACCTTCACTCTCCGCCAGTCACAGAGAGGGTGCAAGGCAGTGAACAGGGACCTGACGCTTCCTGGCTGATCTGAAGCAACTGGTCTCCACCTGGAGTGGACATTTCTCCCCAGGGTAGATCCACCCCGAGCCCGAGGCAGTGCTCAAGATGACCCCTTCCACAGCAGACACTGAACCCTGCCACCCCGACGAGGCGGAGGAGTCCAGGTACTTTTTCTTTCTGCTGCAGACCAACCTACTGTCCAGCAGCCAGCAGCCAGGGCAGGGACGGTGCTCCAGTGGGAGAGTACCCCCTCCCTGCACAGACCACCTCCTGGGCGTCTGGACCACGGTTCCAGGCTTGGCCCTGCTGGGGTAGATGTACTCTGTCCCTCAACCTGAGTGTGCTCTTCCAAGCACAAAACCCAGATGTCAGCAAGGCTCAGGGAGAAGCAACTGCGGGGCAGGCGGCCCTCCCCCACTTGGCAGAGCCCTGGACACCTGCCAAGGGCAGGGCGGTGCTCCAGAGGGGAGCCAGTGGGCATCTCTATGCCTGTGCTTCAGAATGTAGCTTGGAAATAAAAGGAAGGGGTTTTAGAGCCCGGTGTTAATCATATTGAAAGCCCAAAGCCTCCTCCGCGCAGGAGAAGCCCACTCCCTGCCGTCTGAGTGCTTCCTTGGACCAGGAAGAAAGCGGAGCTCCTCTGTATGTCCTGAGGTCTCCCTCTGCTCCCCCACACTTGACCTCACCGCCCTGGGCCTTGACCTCCCCGCCACTGGCAGAAAGTCGGCCAAATCACATCAGAAGACGCCTCCAAGGGCCAACGGATTCTGGGTCACTTAAATGCAGGAAACGGAAGAAAATCAAACAGAAAAAAATGATGTTCTCACTGGGAGCTCAATCCTAAGGCCAGAGGAAGTCTGGGCAGAGTTCAGGCCTCGGCCTCTGACGGAGGCAGCCATCTCCTGCTCCCTGGCTCACCTCCTGGACACTGGGCAGCCCCCGAGCAGTGCTCTTGGGGAACAGGGTGTGTCCCAGCTTTTCTCAACTACCACAGGGCCGCCCTGACTTGGGGAGTCCATTTCCCTCCATCCATGACTCAGGCAGCCCTCAAACACCCAATCCTCACTCGGGCCCTTGGGCCAAACTCCCCACCTCAAAACCGGCTGAGGGTGAAGAGACGGAGGTGGTGGGCCAAACCGGAGCGCGGCCTCCCTGCCATGAGACCAGGGCAAGACCCTTCATGGCTCTGGGCTGGGTGGTGCTGCCTGGGGGCACCCCCTCCGCTTAGCCAGGTCCCCCAGGGAGGCCGTGACGGAGCCACCCAGACGTCTCAGCGCCGCCTGTCAGAGGGGGCTGGAAAGGTCTCCTTCATCTGAAAGAACGCCGACAGCTGCCATTGACGGTTCCTTCTGCCACTGTCACAGAGATTGACATTTAGTTGCCACAGGAAGAACCGGGGAGTGAGTACCTGTTACTCTTTTTTTTGGGGAAGCATGAAGGGGGAAATGGGTTGGTGGGGCTTTTTCCCCTTAAGTGAAATCCGAGTAAGAACATTAGAATAATCTGAAACAGAAGGATCTTCTGAAGGATTGTGCGTTTATTTCTAAACACGAATCACTGTTACCCAGACGCGGCCCCAATGACGGATGACAGCAGATGGTTCCCCAGGCCAAGGGACAGGTGGCTTAGAGCGCCTTTGAATTTAGGGCCTGGTCTCAGGGCCACGTGGGGCCTGAGACCCTCCCAGAGGTCAGGTTCTGAGGACCTGAGTCAGTGTGTCGAGGTCCCCAGGTTCCTGCAGGGGAATCGGGACGGACACCAGGGCTGGAGTGAAGGAGAGAGAACATGACTGTCAGTCTCTCAATGCCACAGGCTAACGGGACAGGCACCGGGGAGAGAGCAGGTGAGGGGCCACGTGGGTCCTGGTGTGCCTGCCAGTCTGCATCCCTGGGGATGTGTCACAGCCATGAGGGGACAGACTGGCGGGCCACCTGATGTGGAGTCCATCTGAATAACACCCCTGTCCTGAGCCGCTCACCATAGCCATCCTGGCCCCACGCTGCCCTATACTCCACCTCCACCCGGCCACACTGCGCTTTCTAGACCACGAGCCCCGTGCCTCGCTGCTCTGAAGACTCCGGAGCCTTCTCAGGGCACCGCTGCTGCAGCCTAAAAGAGCCACTGGCTGCCCCTGCGCTTCCTCCCCTCACAGACTGAGCCCGGCTCCTCTGCTGGCTGAACGCGAGCTGCTGAGCCATCTTCCTGTCCCAGGCCACCTGCTCACCTTCGCCCAGATCCTCAGCCCCTGGGCCTGACCCAGCAAGTGGATGCCACACTGGAGGGAGGTGCCCTCGGCCAGCTCACATGGTCCTCCACTGCTTCCTCCGCGAGTCACAGGGACTGGCACACCTGTGTTCTCCTGTGTCTCTGCCCCTCCCAGCAGTGCGGACCCCAGGAGGAAGGGCAGGCTGGAATGCAGAGGAGGGTCCTGGCTCCAAGCACCACACAGAAACCATTCCCCAAAGGACCAAGCCCAGGTGTGCCCAAGAAGGTGCGGGGGGGGGGGTGGTGCACCTCTGGCCTCCCACCATTGCCTCCCCTGCAGCCAGTAGTAGTCCAGAAGTTTCCCCTGATAAGAAGCCCCCAGGGCAATGGTCCCTGGAAACCACCTTCTTGTTTGTTCAAGTCCTCAGCACCTGGCCACCACTCAAAGCCTGTCTCCTCTTGTCCTCAAAGGTGCGAGTGAGCCTGGCAGGCAGAGACCAGGCCCTCTGGTGGAACAGGATGACCACACTACCACCAGGTCATTGATGCTGTTGTGGATTTGACACCCCAGTGTCCATCGACCTGAGGGTTTTTTACCCCACCACATTAAGGTGAGTAAGAGAAAACACTGAATGTTCAGTGAAACATCCTGATCCTGATGAAACAGGGCCTGTTAGTTACAAGAACTAACACTGCTTTTAACAACCCCGGGAGTGAGAGGTTCCCCGCGTGGACCAGGCAGTGGTGAGCCTGGGTTTCCACGTGCTCCAGATGAGCAGTCAGAGAGGACCTCGGGCGCCACCCATCCTCACTTCACTGGTGTAGAAATGTTACCCTCCAGAGGACATATCATGGATATGTCAACAGTGAGGGCACAGAAGAGGACACGCAGGAACGCCCACAGTCTCCTCCAGCTCTCACAAGAGTGGACTGTTGACCCCGGGAAGAACCTGATTGCTCACCAGAAAAGACAGGGACAAAACATGGCAGAGGACAGCGGGGTCCAGTTCCACCTGCACACACACAGCACCCGAAGCTGCCCCTAACTTCAACTGGGGGACCCCGGCTGAGCCCACAGGGGCTTGAGGGCTGTTCTCCTGCTGGACAACGGCCGGGGACAGAGCTATTGGTTTCACAGAGGAGACCTGCCCCATCTGGAACCCAGGGGCGAAGGATTACATTCCTGCCCACTTCCTCCTTGATGGGGTGATCTCATGTCACCAGTATTAAACTTAGGAAGGCCTCCCTGGAAGTCTCTGAGCCATGTTAGTGTCATAGGTGCCACCAAAAAAATCAGACTGTGAACGAGAATGTGGGACGTTGGGAAGCAAGGATTCAGCCGCAGTATACAAAGAAAAGCCAGCTCCCAGGACTTCATGAACTCCCGAGTAACAGGGGACCCTCCTGCTAGCTTAGGAATGGCTGCCTGTCTCCAGGAGAAATGGGAAAGGTAGAAAACAGCCCGATTCGGGTATTCACAGGAAAAGGAGCACCCTCTCCCCGAGACCCTCTGGCCTTACGTCTTAGCACCCCCCGGGAAATACATCTGTATTTTATTGCCAATTACCTGACATGGTTGTGAACACAGCAGAAGATCAACCACAAATAAACAGACGTGGAAACACAGAGCGGCTGCAGGGGGCCACGTGGCTCCTGAAGGCACATGTAGACCCAGGGCCAGCCTTGTGCACCTGTGACCGGGGAGGAGGAGTCGCTTGCCCCCTCCCGAGGTACCCACACAGACCTGAGCTGCCTGCACAGCTGAGCTGCCACTGCTCTCTCCTTGTCACCCTCTGTCTCATTCTGCACACTCAAGTAGAACTGGATGTCCCTGGCATGTCCTAAGGACTGCCACGTCCTTGTGTCCTTGTTCGGAGTCGTCCTTCCTCTGGGAACAGGCACTCTTTGTTCTGCGCTGGGCGCCCCTCCGCCAGGCAGCCAGCCTCTCTGCACGGTGACTTTCATCTCAGCACCTGTAGCCCGAGGGGCTGTGCTCTCAGCTGAAATCACCCACTGTCTTTGCTGCGACAGCCACATGGGGCTGACAGGGTTCCCTGGCCCTCCTAGGGCTTGGAGCCTCACAACCCTGCCAATACGATACGACCTGTGGCATGTGCCTTGAAGAACAGGTATGAGGGACAAGGACAGCAGCTGACCTCTGCAGCCAGGACTCTGGAGAGGAGGACTGATCACCACCGCAGCATGTGTGTGAGCAGACGTGCCTTCCTAGGCCGCTGGGGTTCTGTGGCCAGCTGTTCCTGCAGCCCACGCGCCCCAGGGCTGACGGATGTAGCTCGGGGGTTTTAGGTGGCAACCCGGCGGCAGGAGTGGGGTTCGTGCCCGGTTCCTGCTGTGGGTCTTAACCGCACACCTGCTCTGCGGCTGGAGATGGTCTGGGTTTGACACTGAAGCTCGGCGCCCACACCTGCACACACATGTTCTCACATAAACTCTCAAGAAGTCTAGTTAAATATTGTTCTTGGCTCCTGGCCAATCTTGTGATAGAAGCTGAATGAGAATCACTTTTTGGCAAGGTCTACTAACCTTAAGTTTCTCTAGCCTTAATTCATATTCACTTTGAATCGAGTCTTTTGGCCTAGAACAGATACTCAGCTACTTATCCACATTACATTTGCCAAATAAACAAAAAGCCTCTTCAGGAACGTCACGTATTCCACAAGTGGTGCGGCCTCTCCAGCCTCGGTGAGTGGCTCCCACCTGCCACACGACGCTCGGAGCCCCGGAGCTAGGAGCACGGTGCCTGGGCGGTCAGTGGGAGCACGTTCAGCCTCTGCCTCCTCCTGATCAATGAGGCCGTCTGCGAGGAGCCGCAGCTGGTCCATCCGTATTTGGGAGTTCGATTCCTGGTGCTGCTTTGGTTAAAAACAATACAAGACACATCTTCCTTCAAGATGCTGCTTTTGTCTGGCCACCATCTCTGCATGGAACTTGAGAACAGGAATGCTCCCTGTGAGGTCATGGCCACCCTCACGGACTCCACAGCCTCCTATGAGAAGGGGATCACTTCTGAGGCCAGAGGTGGCAGAGAAGGGGTCTGCACGCCACCCTCCCTCCTGCCAGGGCAGGATGAACAGTGCAGGTGGCAGTACCCGTGCTTCACCCCAGGGCTCTCCCAGCAAGCTGAGTCCTGACACTGCTTGGCCCAAACCCAGCAGGCCTCACCCCCGAGCTGTCACCACACGTCACTGCCAGTTCACACGTGCCACCTGTGCAGGCGGAGAGCTTGGTGAGCTCCTGAATCCTGCAGTAAACAGCCAGGCCTCCCTACACACCTCACCAGCCTGACACTGGGCAAGAACAGGACATGCTGACCCTCCGAAAGGGCCGTCCCTGCCATCCCTTGCAAGGTCCTGGCGTCGGAAGGCCTGTGCTCAGGTCTCCAGGTGATGGCCGCGGAGCCCTCTCCATCTCACCTTGAATGTGCTCTGCACTGGAAACGCCATAAAAATGCAATCAGCAGAGCCTACAAAGCCTTCTGCCAATCACGTCCAATTACTCAGCTTCCTATTAATAGCACGCGGCAGTTAATCAACAAAGGTGTTTATCATCTGAGAAGAAAGAGCTCGGGTTTTGGAATATTGTCATTTGCTGATCTTTTTATTTGCCAGTTTTTGAACTGCCACGAATTGTCATCTCCAGCTCCTTCCTCAACGTGTTTATCTTAAAAGAATGCACCTCCTGACAGTTTGGTCAAATGAAAGTATCGCTACAGCTTGGCTACATGGCGACTCCCGGGTTCGCTCCATCTCAGGCCACAGAACTGTCACGGAGCCCTCTGTTCCCCCCTGAGCTCCCCTAGCTGCTGCAAGAGCCCCGCGAGAGTCCTCAATGACCAGCACTTGCTGAGCTCAGGCCTGACCCGCACCCCCCACTGCCAGGGCTCAGCCAGGTGCCTGCCTCCATGAGCACCGCGGCCAGGCCGCCGTGGGAAGCCACGCCCTGCAGAGGCCGGGTGCGGGTGAGGGCACCTCTAGGGCACCGCAAGTGGGCAGCAGTGCTGTGTGGTGTGCTGGGCCCCACTCTGCTCCTGGGAGAGGTGAGGAGGCCGAGTTCTCCTTCCAAAACCACGTCACGCAGCTTTGGCCAGGGCCGCCTCGTGGGCCAAGGGTTACTGTTTACTTTCTTTGCACTTCACGACTCAGGGCTCTGTCAGAAAACAACCAAGCACAGACCCACAGGGCGAGGAAGCCGCCTCTGGGCGAAGTCTGAGTCCTTCTGAGATCAAGCAAGTGTCTCCTGGAGAGTCACGTTAACATGAATCATGAGTCACCTCCTGGAGCCACCCCACAGCAGTAGCAACAGCCATTGGCCTGGGCCTTTACTTAGGGGGTGTTAATATGGGGGGGGGGGCAGAGTGGGTGTGGCCTGCTGCAGAAGGCCCTGGCTGTTGGTGACTTGTCCATAGGTCCACCTGAGGAATCTCCTGATGTTCCCATGTGCACGGTGACCTCAGGGCCAGAGGGTGTCCTCTTGTTTGCCCTCTGTTCCAAATGCCTGTCCCTGTCCTTTGCCCTCCCTCCCCGTGCACGGGCCTTCCTTGGGGATTGCTTGGGTGGTGCTGTCAGATGGTGTTTTCTAGTCTCCCATTTAATTTAGGGTTTTAAATGGGATTACACCTACCTGGGCTTTTAAATCATGTCAAAGAGGCTTTGGGGGAATTATAATCTGTTAATTAACTCATCTTAAACACAGTAATACCCTTTCTACTCATAAAAGTAGCTCGGGAGCAACAAGGCAACACTGGGAATCAGCAAACAGATGACTCTAGAGGTGGGGCTCCGTCAGGGCTTTGTCCCTCCATGTCACACGAGATGCTGGACACGGGGCCCTGAGCTCACTGCTCTGGCCCCACAGGGGGTGGCCCTTCTCAACTCCTCCAGGAGATAATAGGTGCCTCCTCGCTGGCCTGGGAGGGTCCCTGCTCCTGGAATGCTGGTCGGGGAAAAGGCAAGGGGCAGGTGGACCACTGTGGCCCACGTCGGCCGCCCTCCAGGCAGCCCGGCAGCCCTCCCACACTCTGGGCCTGGGCAGGGCTTCCTCTGGGTTTAAGGGTCACACCTTCCATGGGAGGCTGTGATGCTTGAGGACAATCCTTTACCCTCTCTCCATTCAGCCGTCACTGGACAGCACTGTGAAGGGAGTGCAATGTGCAGAAGTGGCCTCGTCCACACACACACACACACACACACACACACACACTCCCCATCCTCGCTTTGGGTCCTCAGGAGCCATCATGCCTCACAGTGGACGCTGGTTCCCACATTCTGCTGCCTGGTCTCTCCTCCCACGGCAGCGGCTGCTCCGTGCTCCTCCCTCAGTGCCAGTTTATCTTAAAACAATACACGTTCTTGAAGCCAAGTCATCGCCTCTTGACAGCTGGGCTCACATTTGCCCCCTGCTCTTGCACACGCCTAGCCCAGTCATACCACCCAAAGACGCACCCCTTGGTTCCGTGCACGCTCCCCCTCCCTGAGAACATGAGCCCAGTGCAGTGTCTGGGTGTGCTCTCCACGTCCTGTCCACACTGCGCCTGTCAGGGTCACTGTGAAGGTCCCCGTGCCTTCCTGTTGGAGGGGGAGCCACCAGGCTCTGCATCTGTCACCAACTGCCCTGTGGGGACGTGCAATGCGGACACAGTCTCCTGTTGGGCAGGGGGAGCTGTTGTCTGCTTGGGCTGTTTGCAGTATGAACAATGCTGTGCGATCCCCCAGCCTCCTCCTTGGACACACGTCCTGGAGCCTCCCAGGTGTCTGGTGCAGGAGCTAAAAGCCCTTTCAATGCAGGACTTCCAGGCATGTGAACAGCGGGCTTTATCCGCGAATCCATCCTCCAATGCTGTCAGGCCCCGAGGATGGCTCAGTGTTGAAACACAGTTTCTGGGGATCGCTAGTGTCCTTAAGAGGATACTTTTCAATTCCTGTCCAAATCTTGATGTTGGGCCAGAGCTGGATGTTATTACAGAGCCATCAACAGTAATGGTCAATCAGGGAGCAACTAGTCTGGAGGGTCAGGGAAGACCCCATGAAAAATCAGAGTTGAATCTGTGTCGGGGACTGGGAAAAGCAGAGAGGGCAATGTTGGGGCAGGAGAAAGGGCAGGAGGCAAACTCTGAGGCCCCATGCTGGGATGAGCAGCACCCGCCCTATTGGAACCACCCAGCCACCACGGCCGAGGACATTCTCCTAGGAGGCTTTTAGTGCAGGAAAACCTCCCCGCAGTCTTTCTTCTCTTCCATCCTTCCCCATCTCCTTCTTAAAAGTGTCTTGATCATCTGGGCTCTGAGACTGTCCTGAAGCCAGGTCTGCAGGAAATGAGTAGTGGAACAACCGGGCGGTGTCTGAGGTTTCTCTCCTTGGTCCAACCACAATGGAAGAAACAGCAGATGGAGCCCTGAGACTTGAGGACAGCTGGGGTCGGGGAGCCGTGGGTCCTCCACCCATTCTGTTGCTCCACCTCCAGAAACCAGGTGAAGAGGCTGCATCTTGGGAGTCTGCCCAGTTAATAAGAAAACCCTAACGTGACTGTGGAGTAACCAGACTAATCAACCCCCTGCCGCGGGAGAAAACTAAACCCCGGGCAGAGACTCCCACACCGCAAAGAGGTGGAAGAAGCAGCACCTGTGCCTTCACGGCTTCAGGACAGGGCAGGAGTGGAGACACTCAGCCACAGAAAACCAGAGCTCCAAGAATCAGAAATCCCACAGATTGTGAAAGGCCCAGAGTGGATGTCAAGTCTCCCAAATGGGCTCAGCAAGGTGTGCACATGTGAGATGGAGGCACTTGGCGAGAGAGCCCTGAAAATGAATGTGTGCTAGACTCGTGGATGCAAATGCTGAAGAAATTGCAGAATTAGACCAGGAGGTGTCTGTACACCACCACCACCACCACCACCACCATTACCATCACCACCATCATTACCACCACCACCACCATCACCATCATTATCACCACCACCACCACCATCACTACCATCACCATCACCATCACTGCCACCATCACCACCATCACCACCACCATCACTACCACCACCACCATCATCACTGCCACCATCACCATCACCACCACCACCCATCACCACCACCACCATCATCACTACCACCACCATCATCACTACCACCACCATCAACACTACCACCACCACCACCACCATCACCACCACCACCACCACCACCACCATTACCACCATCACCACCATCACTACCACCACCACCACCACCACCATCATCACTACCACCACCACCACCATCATCATCACCACTATCATTACCACCACCACCACCAACACCACCATCATCACTACCACCACCATCATCACTACCACCACCATCATCACTACCACCACCACAATCACCACCACCATCATCACAACCACCACCATCATCACTACCACCACCACAATCACCACCATCACCACCATCATCACTACCACCACCACAATCACCACCATCACTACCACCACCACCATCACCACCATCACTACCACCACCACCACCACCATCACTACCACCACCACCACCACCATCACCACCATCATCATCACCACCACCACCATCACCATCACCACCACCATCATCACTACCACCACCACCATCACCATCACCACCACCATCATCACTACCACCACCACCACCACCATCATCATCACCACCACCACCACCACCACCATCACCACCATCATCATCACCACCACCACCACCACCACCACCATCACCACCACCACCACCATCACCATCACCACCACCATCATCACTACCACCACCACCACCACCACCACCATCACTACCACCACCACCATCACCATCACCACCACCATCATCACTACCACCACCACCACCACCATCACCACCACCACCATCACCATCACCACCACCACCACCACAACCAACACCACCATCATCACCCCATCATCACCCCCATTGGGGCTGAGCCCCAGGCAGATGCCAGCCTAAGTGGGCAGGGGAGGACCCTCCAGGATGAGGGGTGAGGCTGAGGGTGCTGGGAGGAAGCAGGAGGATGCACAAAGGTCAACAGGGGTATGCAAGAAGGGGAGAGGGGCCTGGGGCTCAGCGTCCTGTGAAGAGGAAGGGGGCAGGGTTTGGCAGACATCTCATAAAGTAAATGAGGGAGGCAAGAGTGGTTTTCAGCAGAACCAAGGACATCTCGGGCGTGAGGGAGACTATTCTTATGAAATTAAATGCCCACACTCCTTACAGACAAGAGTGGAGAACCTACACTCGGCCCACACAGGGTAAGGCCACTGACAGGCCCAGTTCACTCTGAAACTTAACGCCAGGGGGGTGGTGTCCAGCAGTGGGGCCTGGGGAGACAGGCCACGAGGGCCCTGCCCTGCAGAATGGGAGCTGTGCCCCTGGGAAAGACACTGACAGAGGCTGGGTTTCCCCTCTGCCAGGTGGGGGCACGGCAACAGGTACCCAGATAGGAAGCAGAGTGCAGCCCCCACCTGGCTCCAGAGCTGCTGGCCCTTGACTGTGGCCATCCCAGGCTCCAGCACAGGGAGGACACTGTCCGGCTGTTTGCAGACCACCAGCTCCAGGGGCATCTCCGTAGCAGCCTGAACAGACCAAGAGGGGCCCAGAAGAAGCAGTGCCCTTCCCAGTCCTTCGAAGTTCAGGCTGCCACGTCCTCCCATCCATCACCTCCCGGTGGCCAGCTGCAGGGTGCCCCATCACTAAGCCTGGCAGGCTGCAGAGGAGCCATGGTGCTAATGGAGGCAACGGCTGCACGGAACCTGTCCTCCCAGCAGGTCTCCCAGACAGACCAGAGCTTAAGAGGGAAGTAAGAGTGGTTTTCAGCAGAACCACCACCACCATCATCACCACCACCACTCACTCTGCTACCAGGACAAGGTCACACTATGACACACCCCGTCAGGAATAGCAGCCCCGGGCCAGGAAGAGGCACAGGTGGCCTATGATAGTAGGGGAGACCTGCTGGCCGTGTGCCCAGGCCGTCCCTGGCTCACTGTCAGCACAGGGGCCACATGAACCTAACACAGGCAGCTCCCTGCACAAAATCCTGCCACCATGCTCCCTCCCCTTGCCAGAGTTCTCAGGTGTCCACTTGGCTGAAGGGTCTGCCATCCAGGACAGTGCCAGGAGCCGCCCGGCCAGGCACATGGCCTATGCCCTGCAGTGTCCAAACTGAGGATTTTGCTAAACATTAAAGAAAAGAGAAGCTGATTGGCTCCCCAGCCAGGTGTGTGTGAGTGTGCGCATGTGCGCGTGTGTGATCACGAGCAGCTGACACGCCTACTTTTGTGTCTGTGTGAGAGTTGTTAAAATGCCTCCAAAAATGATTCCCTTTTCTCTGAAGGCCAAGGCAGGCACACTACCCAGGCTCCTGGGGAGCTCAGGAGTGCCCCATCACAAACAAGGGTCTGGCTGCTCCTGTCCCCCAACCCCAGCCTTACTGCAGCTGGGCCGGCAAGGGCAGCCCTCCAGGTGACACTTTCAGAGGCAGCAAGTCTGGGCAAAGAGGGCCTCAGACCTCCCAGACTGGGCAGAGGCCTGGCAGAGGCGGCTCTGTGACCACAGCCCGTCTCAAAAAGGGATACTCAGAGTCCCCCATCACAATCAGGGATGGCAGTGACCATGAGAATGCTCTTCTGGGGGGTGTGGGCACCCAGGACATGCCTGACCCTCCCCTGACCTGTGTGGGGTCACTCTGAATTCTTGCATGTGTCTGACATAGGAGGTGGCACTTCTGTGGCTGGGGACACTGCTCCTGGGTTCTCAGGGAAGCAGCCTGGCCTAGCTGGCTTTGCAGGTGTGTGATCATAGAGACCCTGACCTAAGTGGCCACGCCACTGCCACACACCTCTGTCCTCTTTGGAGAACGGACCCGGGGCACTGCTGTGAAGCAAGAGGGCATGAAGGGAGAGCCGTCACCGGGGACAGGAGGGCGAAGAGGAGCCGGCTCTGGAGATGGTGCAAAAGAGGCCCAGGTGCAGGGCGTGGAGGAAGCAGAGCCCTCCCCAGGGCAGCCAGGCCAGAGGGGGGTTGTGGGAGTGTAATCACAAACACTCCTTGGACAGCATCCCCAAAGTGACAGCTGGACGCTCCCTCCTGTGACTCAGATCAGTCCTAGGAGCTGATGCTGGAGCGGTCTCCCAGGGGTGCACCGGCTCAGCGCAGAGCTGCTACCACGGCAAACTGCAACGGATCCTGTCCCCTGGGACGGTCTCAACCAAGCGTAGAGTGAACAGAAAGGAGCCCGCAGCTGCTGAACAGTTACCTGGGACTCCACAAGGGCCACGGGACTTGGACACCCATCTCACGGGAGTTACTTTAACAGCTCCTCTCCTTGGGGAGAAGCACATTTGCAGGGTGGTACCCGAGCTAGGAGGCATGTGTAACAGGTGCGTCCCGCTGGGCGTGTCTGTACCCAGGGGCGAACTCCTCCAGGCAGCCAGCTACGCACAGCCTCATGTACCCAGCAGCAACCAAGGGGCTCCTGCCCAGAGGCAGACGACGGAGGCTGAAAGCATCAGGAATTCTAGAAGGGCAGTGCCCACCCAGCCAGACCCTTACTCAGCCAAAGCCCAGGCTGCTCAGGTGACAATCCAAGGCAACCACCCAGGGTCTGTGGAATGTGGTGGCTTCTCAGCCACCAGGGAGAAGATGAGCTTGGCCTTCCAGGGTGAGGAAGAGCTGCCACCAAAGAGGGAGTGCAGGGGCTGAGCGGGAGAGGGCGGAAGAAAGGAGTGGACAGGACAGGCACTGGAGCCCACCACGGCCACCAGCACGCGGGCAGACCCTCAGGACATGCGAGAGAACAGGTGCCAGGGCCTCTGGTACCCACTCCTCGAGCTCTGACCTAACCCAGGGCATTTCAGAAACATACATCCGACCGACTCGGATGCAGCGTTCGAGCTGGGGGTGATGGGGGATGCCATTATTTGTAAAGTAGGGTAGGAATTTTGACCACCATCGACACCTCGTGGAAAGGGCTGAATTCCTCCTTGAGCAAACTGCTTTCAGTTAGCAATTTCATTAGAAAGTAATTCAAGCCCACTCCACAAAACCCACAAGGAAAGTCTCCTGTCTCCTTCCCCCACCTAGTCCCCAAAGGAGCTGCGTGACGTTTTAAGATATCCTTCCTTTTTAAATACCCTGCAAGTAAGGATCAGCGCAATAGTGATCAGCGCCCTTCCCCACGCGGGGCACTGCACCGTGTGCTGTTTGGAGACAGTTGCTAAGAGTCCACGGCCACTCAGGAAGGCAGAGCTCGTCCTTCTGAGGGTATCTGGTCGCGGTGTGGACCTTCTGCACCAGCTGAGAGGGTGCTCAGACAGTCCTTCTGCACACCTATGAGTGCCTCTGCAGAATTAGGTGGACTGTTGGTGCAGTGGATTCCATGGTGGACATAGACCAAGGTGTGCACTTGACCCCTGCAGGACACAGTCACATGACCTCTAACATGGGCTGACGGCCTCCCACCAACCCCCTGCAGGGGGTGATTTCCCCATGGCCTCCATGCCTGAGAACTAACGTCTTAATCTCTGACAATCTGATCAATAAAACAGCAAACCAGAATCTCCCCTGGCTGGTAAGCAGACACCTTTGCTCCAGGCTCCAGGATCGGAGGATGTTTTCTTCAACTGCTGGTTGGCATCATTCAGCCACCCTCTGTTCAACACCCCACCCCACCACACCGAGCCGCTGGTCTTCTCATAATCTTAAACAGTTTTGAATTTATTAAGAAAAACTTCCAAATGTATTTTATAAGTGTTTTCCTGGGTTTCTATTTTTTTCCTATAAAATTTAAAGGGTATGTTTTTTGATAGTCAGGAGCTTTAATTTTTATGAGTCCGACATATCTGTCTCTTCTTCTATGGCCTTTGGGCACATGAATTTTTCAGGTAAAATATGAGACTTCAAAGCCAGCATTTGCTTCCAGCAGACCACTGGAGGCCATGTCCACAGGATCCCAGCGCTACGCCCGCCCTCTCTCTGCTGCGGAACTGTGACCCGCATCTTAAGCCTCACAGCCAGCAAACTTGTACCTGGCGCTCAAGTGACATGGTGTGACACAAGGAAGGCAAGTCTACAAATGCCATGTCATGGATCTCGCACATGTCCCAGTGCCCACCTGGGCCCCCGGATGCCGGAGGATAGCCACCGTGAGAAGCACCTCGCCTCTGCCTGTGTCTCTTCTCCACCCAAGCCCAAGTCGTTACTCCTCCAAAGAAATGGAAAAACTCACTGTGACTCCCAAGCCATGTGACCCAACACAGCACAGGCTCTGCCCCATGGCCTCTGGCCACCAGACACCTGCTGTACAACCCTGAGCCACCAGCTCGTCTCCAAGGAGCCAGGGTCTCCAGAAGGCCTGCCTGCTTCCTGGATCGAGGAGGAGTCTGAGTCCACACAGTGAAATTTTATTGTGAGTCCTATTTTTTATGCTGAAACTTTTAAAATTGTTGTCTACTTTCTCCACCGCAGTGCATGCAGGGTCAGAACCCCACCACGGCGGGCTAACCTCTCGGACGCTGCAACCACATACTGCAGTCTGTGGGTCTCCAGGGAATTGCGAAGCCACCTACCAGCCCCGAGGGATTGTCGTGTGTTTCCTCCAGGACAGCCTCTGAGCGGCATGCTGTTCTGAATCCTAGGTCAGCGGAGCTGGAGACCTGTGGCTCCCCTGTTGGCTCGTTTGGCATTTGTTCATGGAAACGAAGGGCACCAGCCGAGCTCTGAGCCAGGCCAAGGTCTGAGCCAGGCCCTGCACAGCAACCCAGCGAGGGGTGAGGCGGTGGGGAGCAGCGCACCTCCCACCACCTAGTGACACTCCTGGAGAGATACTCACTCTGTTCCTTCATGCCAAAGGCACCTAAACATAGTGTCTGGAAACAGACAAGGGACATGCCACCTCCTGAGCTCACCCACTCTGACAGTACCTGTGACCAGCAGGTGCTGCCCACTGGGGAGCCTGAGCGGTGTGAGATCACGGCCCAGTCCCCCATGGGAAAGGGGCCAGGCCCCGGAGAGCACGCGCCTGCGAGGAGCAGCATGGTGGGCCCCGGCTTTCCCACGACGCCCAGGCAAAGCCAGCTGAACTCTCCGGAGGCAGGGAGGCCAGGGGACTCTGCGAGCTGATCCGCTTTGTGTCTTCTCACCTGCTCGTGAGGCACCTGTGGGTGGAGCAGCGCTTCCGACCCTTCCTGTCAGCCACCCTCTGCGGGCACTCGCCAGTGGGGCAGCACTTCTCTGGCTCCGTCCTCCCAGGCTGCTCCTGCGCCACACCCCAGCACTGTAAAGGAGCCGGGGTCCTCCCCTCCCCTAAAACCCGACCCCCACTCTGACTCCTCCCAGGAAGGGCCGCCGCGCCGGATCTCTGCCTCTTGTGGGGAATGAGGATCATCAAGGCCCCACCTCTGCAGCTGGGAGCATCAGTGGGGTTCCGACAGCAGCTGCACCCCAGACAGGGAGAAGCACCTCAGATCTGCCCTTCAGCCACACGGGAAGACAGCTGGGCTTCTGGGCTCCTGGGGGCCTCGTTGGGAGATTTTCTAAGTGAAAGAACTTCAGAGTCAGGACGGGTTTTTGATTTTCTTTTTAAGTGACCACTTATTCATGACCCAGCAGGACAGTGAGGAATGACATTAAAAAAGCCAATGGGAACACTGCCCACTCCTTCCTGAGGGTCACTGGGTGCCAGGCACTGAGCGAAGCCCTGGGTCCATGGGGCACCATGAGGAAGGCTCATGGCATGGAAGCCCGGGTGCCTGCAGGTCATGTGACTCGCCCACTTCAGGGGCAGAAGCCAGGGCTCCTGTGGGGCTCACCACCGCAGTCCAGGAGCAAGATAGTCCAAGAAGCCGCTCTCCACCTCTCACTCGACGAACCCCAGCATGCTCCATGTCTGGAAGTCCTTCCACAGGCCTAGCTGCTGGCAAGCCAAGGGTCTGTAGTGGGGAGGTGTGTGGTCCCGCAATCAGCTGGGATCCCTGGGCTGCTGACCTGGGGAGTGGCTGAGAGCCGCCCTTCCCAGGGAAGCTCCACTGCTCCTCCTTCACCACCATCCAAGGCTGGGCTGAGCGCCGCTCCATGATTCACGTCCATCTGGAAACTCGAAAAGTGCCCGTACTGGAAACGGGGTCTTTGCAGATGCCATCAAGGTAAAGTGAGCTCAAACAGGTCACCGTGGGTGCTGGACCATGGCTGCTGTCCTTACAAAAGAGGGACACAGAGACCCTCAGACACCTCAGGGAGGCTGTGAGCTGGAGGCGGCAGAGGCTGGAATGCCAGAGACCACCAGCCACACCAGGAGCTGGAGGGAGCAGGTCCCTGCTGACCCCTTGATTTCTCACTTCTGGCCTCCAGACTGGGAGAGAAAGCACGGCCCACTGTTTACAGCCATTCCCCTCGGGGACTGTGACCACAGCCCTGGACAGCAGCAGCAAAACCACAATGTTTAACATGCCTCCTCCAGGATGCCTCCCGAGACTGCACCATGCACAGCCACCCAGGCTGCTCGCTGTGCTAGGGTGCAGGAGGCAATCCCCACTGTGCCATGGCCAGGCACTGGCTAGAACTGGAGGCCAGGGCCACAGCTGGACCTCCAGGACCCAGCCCAGTACCTCACACGTTCTTATACACCCTCAGCAGCCAAGGAGGACAGACAGATGGACCAAGTTCTAGGTCTGGGGGAGTCCTTCTTGGGACCTCCCTTTACTCACCCTGGCTCCAAGCTCACCGGCTATTTCAGGAACGCAGGCTCCTCCCTGGGGGGGTGGCAGCCGTGGGCTCCTCTTCCATTCTTAACTCACAGCACCCCGAGCTCCTGGTTCCCCACAGGAAGGGTAACTGCAGTGAGAGCCCCAAAGATCTCGAACAAGCGCTCAGCACGCAGGAAAGCTCATGGCGCAGAGGGCAGAGCCTTTCTCTCCCTGAGAGCCTCCCTCAGATCTGGTGACCCGTCCAGCCACAGTCCAGTGGGCCCCAAGTGCCAACACAAGGGACCAAGATGAGCTCAGGGTGCCATCCTGACGTTGGTGGCTGAAACCACGGTATTGATGACTGTCTTAGAAAGTCACCTCCATCAGGGACACAGAGCAGAGATGGCAACATGATAAAATGGTGGCAGAAGCCATGTCCCCGGCACTGGCTTCAGGCAGCCCTGGAACCACGCACACGCCTATCATTTGTGCCTTTCCTGCGTGGACGTGGATGACTGATGGAACTTGGCAATCAGACTCCGCCAAGAGCAAAATGTGGGGAAGAGAAGTCCTCACTCAATGCCGGCTCGAGCCTCCCGCCCTGGCAGGGATGTGAACTACTGTGCAAAGAGTCTGAGCAGAGGCCAAGGGGAGGGCCAGGGGCTGACCCTGCCGTCCACTCAGGTCACCAGACCAGCTAGCCAGTGACCACTTCTCACGAAGAGAAGTTTTCTGATGCACAAGCCACAGCAGGAACTGGAGCTGACTCTGACAACCCACCCTTGGGAAGTCCACTCACCACCACCTTCACTAACGTGAGCCTGGGGAGGCAGGGCAGGCCCTGGCGCAGCGTTGACAGACGAGCTTGGCACACCCCACTCTGCACCTGCAGGGTAACAGCCAGCTCAGTTCCTGGTCCTGAGGATGCAGGCAGTGAGACCTCGACACAGCCTTGCTGGGGCCACCAAAAGGATAATGTAGGTGGAACACGTAGCTCAGGACTGGCACAGACAGCACCCAAAACCCTAATGAAAAACTGTGGTCAGAAGTCTCGCCACGGCCTCTCCACAGACTCCCAGTGGGAACTCAACCAAGATCTCAACCACAGCCCCCACGGTCACACCTCTCTCCAGCGGTGAGTGGTCCACTCCGGCACCCCCCGAGTTGCCTCCAGTGTTGGATGAATTGAGTGCCGTGTGCCCATGCATGTGCCCATGCCTGAGAGGGCTCTGGGCCACAGACTGCTCCCTGCTCAGCTTTGCACTGCCAAACCTGCACCCGACTGCCCTGGTGACGGCCACTGTGCACACAGGGACACAAGAGGGAACTCGGGTGTGAAGGAGGGAGGCCAGCTCACCCCACCCCAGCTCCTCCTGAGAAGAAAGCCTCCACTTCTTCTCCCTCCACCAAAGCCAGGCAGGAAGGACAGGAGGCCCGGCCACCTACAGCCCTGGGTGAGGGCCAGCTTCTGGGGCGGGCTGAGGACACCATGCCCGAGCCTACCAGGGCCCGACAGAGGCAGGTATGGTACACACGCCCCCGGGAGAAATCTCAGGTGTGGAGAAGCTCTGCGCCCCTCCTCGCTCCCGTGTGTGTGTGTATGTGTGTGTA
The DNA here is from genome assembly GCF_021218885.2 of Marmota monax. Taxonomy (NCBI): domain Eukaryota; kingdom Metazoa; phylum Chordata; class Mammalia; order Rodentia; family Sciuridae; genus Marmota; species Marmota monax. The sequence goes on along the minus strand of NW_026695222.1, from coordinate 36,853,703 downwards.
TGTGCATGTGTCTGAGTGTATGTGTGTGTGAATGTATGCATGTATACATGTGTGTGTGTGCATGGGTGTGAGTGTGCATATGTGCGTGACTGTGTGTGTGCTTGTGTGTGCACGCATGCACAGTTGGTACAATGAGAAACCTGACATGACAACCTCAGCCCAGCCGAGTGCAAGGCAGAAGCTGTCGGCTCTGCGTCTGTTGGATGAAGGCATGGCCACTGCACAGGTGACCAGTCCTGGGATTTGTATTTGGCTTGACCTCTGACCAGGCATGGAACCGTGAGCACCGTTTGTCCTGGGCCCTGGTTTCCCCATTTGTGAATTGGGAGGAATGCAGCTGCTGACCAGGTCAGACATGCACTGACCATTGTGATAGCACACACTGAGGAAGCACACGTCACGGATCATCTGTTTCAGGACCACGGAGCAGCCTGGCTGGGCAACCCCTGGTGGGCTTTTTGCTGTCTCCTGAGTGGGTATCATGGGCTGTCACTGCCTGAGGACACTGGAGCAGACTCATCTGCTGCAGGTGGGACAGAGGTGCAGAGCAGCCTGGCCACACCCGTCCTCAGGGTCCCAACTGTGAAGGCCCTCCAGGGAGCCTTCCACCACTAGGCAGGGGCTGCAGCCCACTCAACAAGGCCCACTGAGTCCCTGGCTCACTGCAGAGCCTCAGGCAAGACCCCACACAGGGGGCGTCTGGGGGCAGACAAGGCCACGTGGCATCTCCCCACAAGCTCACCCTTGGGGAGAGCCCTGGGCTCTCACCACACACAGACACACACAATTTGTACTGTTTTAAGGAGAAACTTAATAGCATTAGCATCCTATGGCCACATTTTTAAGACATCAGAAAGTGATAAAAGGATGAAAAATCAAAGAAGCAAAAGATGATCAAGGCTTTTTTGTTGTTAAAAAGGTGACCTCGCCTGGGGACCAGAGCCCGCCTCGCCTCCTCGCTCTGCACTCCTGAGCTGAAGTGCACGGTCCTGGATCAATGGGAAGGCTCTATTCATCTCCCAGGAAGTTAACTGGTCTAATTTGCAGAGTTAGGTAAACGCCAGCGCTCTCTGACCTCAATCAGCTGCTAATGAGACCGTGGAGCCCTCCGCCTCCCAGCTCCCTTTCTTGCCTGGAAATCCGTCCTGGGACTGACCAGAGGTCAGCCTAGATGGGTCAGCACTCCACAGAGGCCCCAAGTGTCAGGAGACCCCAGAGGAGGAGCAGGTGGCTTAAAGGGCTGAGGCAGACGAGGCAGGTCTATGGACATATCGCAAGGTCTCGGGGCAGAGACAAGATCCCCACTCGTGCCACAGCAGCAGCTCTGGGTAGCTCTCCCTGCCTCTGGCCTCTGCCCACTTCCCGGGTTTCCCTCCCCCCAGGTTCCCTGTCACAGGCCTTTTGCCCACCCTTTGCCCATCCCTTTGACTGGGGACTCCTCTCTGGGCAACTGGTTGGCTCCTAGTCACATTCAGATCCTAAACTGGTGATCCAGCCACCCCATGTCGGTGGTCACCCCCGAGACTGAAATCTGGGTCCTGAAGAGACGTGTGCACCACGGTGTCCACTGCAGCACTGTCCACGAATGTCAAGGGCCAAACTACCTACGTGCCCCTGAGGTGACCAAGAGCCCCGGGAGGTACGAGGCTGCACCCTGACACCCTGCTTAGTGCCACCCGGTGGCTCCTGGGGGAGCATGGGGCAGCCACTCTCACTGGGGACCCCACCCAGGAGGCCCAGCAGGCTCCATCCAGGTCTGCACAGACCACAGCACTGTCCCTGGAGGGGCCGGGGGCTTGGGGCACCCGATGCCAGTGCAGCATAGGCACAGCGGGCACCAGCAGCTGTCAAAAGATGAATGACATGAAACACCATGTGGGGAAAGGAGCAGGTCCGGCCCTAACCAGCCAGTGGGTGTCTAGGTCACCTTCTCCATGCCAGGCACGCCGGCCATGGTGACGGGAGCCTGACAGGTCCAGCACACTTCCGGCCTCCTGGGCTCATGACCGTCCAGGCAGCCGCTGAGTGCTGTGTCCTGTTCACACCCCACCCACATCTTCTGTGCCACTGAGCTCTTCGGAGAGCCCTGGCTCCCAGCCACCAGCTCCCAACTGCTCCCCCACCTGGTGGTGAGGCCCATCTGTGGAGAAGCTGCCCCAGGAGAGGCAGATTGGTCCTGAGAGATGAGCCAGGGCCGAAGGGAAGGAGGAGGAGCGTCGGTTCCAGGCATTCTCACACGCAGGGAATCTATCATGTGAAGCAGTCAAGCCCAGATGACATCCAGCCGATACAAGGCCACATGCCCTGGCCCTCGCTGGTCAGTGAGGGCCCGTGGACCCGCTGCTGGGCAGGGCTGGGTGCTGGATTGGGGCAGCAAGTCTCCCTGCCGTCTTGGCAGTGCTGTCCCCCAGGCCTCCTCAGAGCCACGGCCAGGGGAGAGCAGCGGTCCCTCCAGGGAGGCCCACAACGGAACCCGCAGTCCTCTTCCAGAAGGGCCCAGGACACTGCCCTCCAGGAGGCCAGGGGATCCCGCTTTCCCAGATGCGGTGGGGCGTTCTGCTGGTACCCAGTTTCCCACGGAGACCCCAGCAAACTCACCCTGCCTCCTGGACAGACACCCGCAAGCAGACACAAGGACCTTTGCTGGCCTGCCCCTACCTAGAGTCACAGGGGTCTCCCCAGCGGGCTTCTGTGCCCAAGGACGTGGCCCAACATCTGGAGGTACTTTGGGTTGTCTCGGATGGGGGTTGGTACCTACTGGGTGGAGGCCAGGTGCTGCTCTGCACCCTACAGCACCCCTGCAGGGTGGCCCTGCAACAGCCTCTTCCAGCCCAGCGGGCAACAGTGCTGCTGCAGGAAGGCCAGCCGTGAACAAAGACGGGGAAGCGCAGCGGCCACGGCCCTGTGCCTCAGCGGGACGCCGCAGGGTGCAAGGCCTCTGCGATCAGGTCCCGTGGCTGGAGCTGCGTCCCCAACACTTCAGATGACTTGACAGTACAGGGCAGGTGCCCGGAGACGTGGCTGCTTCACATCTGTCTGTTCCCCTTTGGAGAAATGCGAGGTACACAGGACTTAGGGTCCACACAAGGTGCTCTTCCAAGCCGCTGGGAACTGCGGGAAGTGTGCCCAAGGAGTCCAGGGCCCTCCGGTGCCTCCCACTGGCCCGGGTCTGGGGACTGTGACTGCCAGGCTGCACTGAGACAAAGGGGTGGGCCCAGCTCTGGGGAACAACTTGCAGTCTCTCCCAGCCCCCAGCAGTGGAGCAAGGCCACTCTCTGTCCGTGGGCCCCTCCACGTCCATCCTGTCCCGCACGGTCAGCGTCTCCCACCAACCCTTCTGTTTGACCCAACCTGCTCCGGTCAATCAGCAGTGTGTGTGCAGCAACGGCCCTCCCTTCCACAAGCCACGCCGTCCTGCTGGGAGGCCCGGCAGAGGGTGGACGGGAGGGGAGAGCGGCAGAAACGGCCAGAGCAAGCCGCTGGCTTCCTTCTTCCAAAGGCCCATCCGTCTCCGCTGGCAGGACACACCTGCTCTCTGCGTGGGGCTGTCCAGGGGGACGAGCGGGCATTTCCAGACTTTCTGGAGCTTTGGACTGAAGCCCAGGCAGGCGCAGCCTCCATCTGCAAGGAGCAGCACCTCCCCCTGCAGAGCTCCTGACTTTTCCCCGTGGAATGGCTTTTGGAAAACGCAGATCCAGTAAAAAGCCTGTGTGAAAACACCCCTCCACTGGGGGCTGGCTTCCATGTCTTGTTTCATAGGCTTCCCTGAAACCCACCCGCCCAAACCCAAGCAACCTTCTGCACAGGTGAGGGGAGGGGGCCGGAGGCGGAGGTGAGGGGGCCGGAGGCGGAGGTAAGGGGGCCGGAGGCGGAGGTGAAGGGGCCGGAGGTGGAGGTGAGGGGGCCGGAGGTGGAGGTGAGGGGGCCGGAGGTGGAGGTGAGGAGCTGGAGGTGGAGGTGAAGGGGCCGGAGGTGGAGGTGAGGAGCCGGAGGTGGAGGGGAGGGGGCCGGAGGCAGAGGTGAAGGGGCCGGAGGTGGAGGTGAGGAGCCGGAGGTGGAGGTGAGAGGGGCGGAGGTGAGGAGCCGGAGGCGGAGGTGAGGGGGCCGGAGGCGGAGGTGAAGAGCCGGAGGTGGAGGTGAGGAGCCGGAGGTGGAGGTGAGAGGGGCGGAGGTGAGGAGCCGGAGGCGGAGGTGAGGGGGCCGGAGGCGGAGGTGAGGGGGCCGGAGGTGGAGGTGAGGAGCTGGAGGTGGAGGTGAGGAGCTGGAGGTGGAGGTGAGGGGGCCGGAGGTGGAGGTGAGGAGCTGGAGGTGAGGAGCTGGAGGTGGAGGTGAAGGGGCCGGAGGTGGAGGTGAGGGGGCCGGAGGTGGAGGTGAGGAGCTGGAGGCGGAGGTGAGGGGGCCGGAGGTGGAGGTGAGGAGCTGGAGGCGGAGGTGAGGAGCCGAAGGCGGAGGTGAGGGGGCCGGAGGCGGAGGTGAGGGGGCCGGAGGCGGAGGTGAGGGGGCCGGAGGTGGAGGTGAGGAGCTGGAGGTGGAGGTGAGAGGGCCGGAGGCAGAGGTGAAGGGGCCGGAGGCGGAGGTGAGGGGCCGGAGGTGGAGGTGAGGGGCCGGAGGTGGAGGTGAGGGGCCGGAGGCGGAGGTGAGAGGGCCGGAGGCGGAGGTGAGGGGGCCGGAGGCGGAGGTGAGGAGCTGGAGGTGGAGGTGAAGGGGCCGGAGGCGGAGGTGAGGAGCTGGAGGTGGAGGTGAGGAGCCGGAGGCGGAGGTGAAGGGGCCGGAGGCGGAGGTGAGGGGGCCGGAGGCGGAGGTGAGGGGCAGTTCAAAGCATCTTTAAAAGGAGCCCGGCTTCTGGTTCTGCTCAGAGACCGTCGTAGGTACACCTTCTAGCCCTCACAGAAACCCCTTCCCTTGCCTCTCCCACCTTCCTGGGGCAGGGCACAGCCTAAGAGACGCCCTCCCCCTGGCCTCCTACCACGGGGCTCTGCCGTTCCTTGGCCTGCAGTTCACAGGCAGAAAGCCTCACGCCAACCAGCTTCGGCTGCAGAGGCGGCTGGGCCTGCGGCTAAGAATCTGGAGCCCTGCAGGGCTCTGCTCTGAGGCACAGGGCTTCCTTTCCCCAGGGCCAGCTTCCTGTCTGCTTGAGCTCCCGGCTCCCTGGGAGCCTTAATTCCAGGGGCTTCTCCAATTTTGGAGACTCTGTCTGCCATCTTCCTGCCAGACAAGGAGAGGTCCATTTCCAGGACCTCAGAAAGCTGAGAGCCTCTCATGGGTTCTGTCCTGATCACAAGCCCCCATCACGGTGGCCCCAGAGATAAGAGGTCCTGCTGCAGGGGCTGGGGCCCGAGTCCCCTGGGTGCCTGAGCCTGGGAGGAGCCTGGTGTGGAGCACTCGGCTGCAAGTGGAGATGTCTGCATTTTGTTTCTTATGAGGCCCCCTCGGTTTTAAACCCTGGGGTCGACATGAAACAGAAGAACTGCAAACGAGTCAGCAGCAAGAGAACAAACAACCAATTAAAAACGCACCTGAACAGACATGGGAATGGCCACTGGGTCTATGAAACAGGAACATGCACACTAAAGCACAAGGATGGGTCGTCTCCCATCTGTTAGGGTGGCCATTACCAAAAAGGCAACGGTAAGTGTTGGATACGGAGAAGAGGGCTCTGGACGCTGCTGGCGGGGACTGAACTAGCACAGATGTGAGGGGAATAGAGCAGCCCCCCAGAACCCGCAAGCGGAACCTCCGTGTGACCCACGATGCCACGGCGGGGTGGAGGCCGGAGAGAAGGAACCAGGATGCTCTGTGCACCCAAGTCAATGCAGCACCCTCACGACAGCCGGGCGGGGACCCCTGGGGACCCACCGGGCTTCCGTTAGTGAGTGAGTGGGGAAGAAATGGTGGTCTGCAGCCCACACTGGGTAGGAGAGATGGCAGGGGCTATGCTGACCACCTTCATGGTGCTTCTCCCACAGGTGGACTCACTGGATCATCAAGGTGTGTTCTGTTAGTATACAGAGGTTTTCTTTGTCACTTGTACCTCAATATGACAACAATGACAGAAAGCCTGAAACAGTCAACTGTGAGGTTGGCAGGGCCCTCAGTGCCCACCATCCCTGCAGGCTGCGGCCGTGGTCTGAGCATGAAGAACAGCGCTCTCCAGTTGGTGCTACAGACTCACTCAGGAGTGGAGCCCATGGACCAGCAGGGCTCTGCCCATCGCTTCTCGGACACCTGGGCTAGACCAGGCCCTGCACACTACAGAGATGGAGAAGCCAAGGCAGGAGGGGGCTGTGAGCACCACGAGGCCTCCGTAAGCCAGAGCATGCAGGTCTGCTGGAGAGGGGCCAGCCGCCATGAATGTCCTCTGCCTTGTCAGGTGGCTTCCTCGGAGGCCCAGGGACTGCCCCAAGCAGACTTGGGAAGGGGCTTCAGCCCCGGAAAGGACCTGTGGCCAGTCCAGTGGGAGTGAGGGTAATGTCACCAGGGGAGCATGCAGGTGGTGAGGCCTGAGGGTGGGGGAGGCCTGCTAACCCTGTGCAAGGCCACTAGTGGGCACTGGGGGTTGAGAGCAAGTACAGGATAAATAGGGTCCTAAATACAGGCTGAGAGGCTGGTGGTGTGCAGAGTGTTCCATCCTGAGGGTATCTTTGTGCACTGCACAAAATTGACCCCTACTTGCCCATCCTGCATTGCCTGCTGTGTGCCATGGGGACAGAGATGGGGACACAGAGGTCCCAGCACACGGGGTTGCTGGAAGGAGCTCCAGGTACCCAGGAAGGCAGAGGTTGACCCAACCAGTGGGTGCCACCTCCCAAAAGAGCCAGGCAGAGGAGGGTTCTGACAGGGTGGAGCAGCCTCAGCAGGAAGTAACCAGAGACCAAGGACACAGGGCTCTGAGCTGGGAACCTCCAGGGAGCTGCAGGCTGTGCGTGTGGAGAGGGGACGGAACGGGGGAGGAGATGGCAGCCGAGATTTGCTGGAGGTCCCAGCAGCCTCAGAGGGCTAACGACCACTGCCTGGCCTCACTCTGCCTGCTGACCCAAGGTCACCTGCTAGTGTGCCCGCATGTGTGCACGCGCACACACGCGCGGTATATGTGAGCACACATGTTGTGCTAGCATGCATACACACCTACAACACACATGAGATACTATATACATGTACTCATGTGCATGTGCACACATTACACACACATGCACACACTCACACACATGCCTGCACACACACATTTGCCCACCCCCACATCTCTCTCTCTCTCTCTCACACACACACACACACACACACACACGTTTGCAATATATACCTACATACACGTCTGGGTTAATACCCAGAAATTTCTCTCCAGCCGAAAAGAATCCTAGCTCTAAGAGTAGGGCCAGCAAGTAACCCATTTAGGGTAAGAAAGCCAAGGCCTTGGGGACCAACACAGTCTTGAAGCCCAGGAAGATGCCAATGGCAGAGGTCAAGCTAGGGTGCACGTCCACTGTCCATCTATGCTCCGGGCCTCTCTAGTCTATGGGGACTCAACTGGCCCAGACTGTCACTGCAGAGGAGTCTTCTCAGGGCCCCAGGCCAGGTGCAGAAGAGGAAGGTGGTTCAGCTGCAGAGCACCCACCAGGGCATGTCCTGCACGCCACATTCTCTGTGGTAACATTGCCCCTTTTTGGGCTGACCAGGGCTGGACTCTGGCTCCCAACATGGTTTTTCTGTGACAATTTAACATTTGTTCAATGCCATGAGATAACACAAGCCCAACAGACCTCGGCCAGCCGTGAATAAACTAACGGGGTGTGCAAACCCACTCAGCTTGCGTGGCGAGGCCAGGAGGCAGGCGTGTTTTCTGGTCATTTCCGGGGCTGCTGGTGGGGCTGCATGTGTCCTGTCGACACCTGCATCTGCCGTTGTGCAGCGCTTCCAGGCCACGCTCTGGCCACTGGTTCACCTGCACCCTTCTTGGCCCCTGGAGTCCCTCTCTGTGTCTAGGGGAGAAACTCTTCCTCACCCTGATGGGGGCAGCTCTTTCCCCATTCATTGCCTTTTAACCGAAACCGATTTGTTCTTCTTTAAAATAAGCTTCGGTCAGACCCAGGTACCTTCCTCTGGGATGTCACCTCCTCCTTCTCGCTCTGTTCTCACCCCCACGCCAGCCCTTGCCCGTCCAGGTTGACACGCTCAGCCCTGTGAGTGCAGGTACGTGTGACGGGCTGACTTCACGTTTGTCCCATGTAGCGCTCAGCTAACCGCGGGACTCTCCCTAACACGCAACTCGGGGGGCTACTTGGCTGTGAACCCCGCTCTGGCAGCAAAGTGGAGTCTGTCCATGCTGGGAATGGTGTCCCCTCCAAGGTCATGTGTTGAAGCCTGACCCCATCCTGGAGAGAGGCAGAGGAGAGAGGCCCGTGGGTGCACCCTCACCCAGTGACTGCTGTGCACCAGGAAAGGGAGGTCTGCACACAGGCCCGCCCAGAGGGAAGGCGGAGTGAGGACCACGGAAGGGACAGCCATCCACACACCGAGGACGGAAGCAGGCCCTGGGGCCCCTTCATCCAGAACTCCCGCCTGGGCACTGGCTGCTGTGAGCCACTGTCTCAGGTCCTGGTTACCCCAGCTGAGGAGGACAGGAAGCCTCCCCTGCTCCAGCAAAGATCCCTGCTGGCAGAAGGTCAGGCCTGCCCTGCCCCTCACCCTGACCTGGCTGCAGAGGCCCTTCCCGGGCCACAGCTAGAAGGGGCTAGAAGCCATCCACGGTGTGAGCTCTGGATCTGTGCAGGGCCCCCGTTTCCATGTCCCAGGAGAGAGGCGTCCTGCGTCACCCTGTGCAGGCGAGGGGTGCTGAGAGTCCAACCACACCCAGCCGGCACACAGGGAAGGGTGCTGCACTCCTCTTTCCTGTGGGTTTCTCAAGCTGCTTTGGATTTAGCTGGACTCTACCTGAAGATCACAGCAATGCACCCTACGTGGCCGACTCTGCCCTGGATCTTGCTGCTGCTGGAGCTGGGCCTGGCCCCTACAGGCTGCAAATCCATAGCAGGTTACCATTAAGGCCACGTCTCCCTCAAACAGCCGCACAAAAGGAACTGACCATTTTGGAAGATAGTTCTGGAAGCTCAATGTCTATGAGCTGATTCTCTTCCTTTTCCCAAGGTTGTTTTTGGTTTCCTCCTTTTTGCCTTTTTTTTTTGCTTCCGGAGTGCTATCTTGTCACAGTGTCACCTTGCATAAAGCACGCCACATGAACATGCCTAGGAGGAGAGCAGGCAGGTCACCCCCGGCAGAGGGAAGGGGAGGAAGACACCCCTGCTTTACGCAGAAGCTGGGGTGGCACAGACGCTGGACCCCGACACAGAGGCTTCACGCAGCCCCCAGGCCGCTGCCAGACAGCCTAGCTCCAAGGTGATCAGGGGCCCTTCTGGGTTCCAGCTGACCTATGCAGGACGGGCCTTGCTGGGAGAAGCCTACATGGTCACATGAGCGCTGTGCTCAGAAGGGCCCTGTGCTTGATGCCGTCTCTGCTCTGGGCATCTGGAATCTTGGTGGTTTTTGAATAGATCCTTAGGTTTTCATTGTACTCTGGGCTTGCAAATTTGCAGCCAGTCCTGCTCTGACCCACGTCTGCCAGGAAGGGCACGGCTGGGAGCCCACCCCAGGGATCCCAGCCAGGGAGCCCACCACAGGGAGCCCACCCAGGACAGGGCTTCTGCCCCATTGCAAGGGGGAGGACTAGTGGACAGGAAGAGAGGCCGGGCCCCGTGGCTTCTTTTGGTGCTGAGGACAGAGCCCAGAGCCTTGCCCAGCCCAGCAAGTGTGTGTGCTACCACTGAGCGACACCCCAGCCCTGGGTTTTTTTTCTTTTTCTTGATGCTGGGACTTGAACCCAGGGCCTCCTGCATACTGGACACATCCCCACACGCCTGCCTCCTGACCAGTCTGGAGGAAGTACCAAGGTTAGGCTCAGTTCGAGGTGACTCACCGTTGGACACTTGCAACTTATGCTCGTTTGGCACCTAGTTGAAAAATCTCAGACTAATGGCATCGCTGTCACAGCAAGACAACCGCTTCTTGTGGGGGATGCCCATTGCCAAGGAACCAAGGATCCGTGCCCACGGTAGTCTAAAGCAATCTGTTGAGTCAAGACTCGTAATGACCACCCTCTCCAGCAATCTCTTGGAGACTCCCAGAACCAACAGACAGAATGACGCCCTAAGCAGCGGAGGGGAAGGGAAGCTCCCAGGATGTCCTGGACAGTGGCAGCCAGGAGCTGTAGCGCCCGCCCTCCTGTCCTGGGCTTGGATTGCCCTAGGGAGCCCGCTCACAAACCACGGACAGGACCAGAGAGGAGAGGCAAAGGTGCTATTAGGAGGTCCACTGGGTTCACCATCACGGACGGTGGGCATTCACCACCCTCAGGGCCAGCCCACGGCCGGGGGGTCACAGCGGAGCCGTGCGCGAAGACACGCAGCAGCATTCGGTGGTGCTCAACCCCAGCTCCGTATCTCCTGGGGCATCAGCCACATCCACTGTGACCTGCAGCCCTTCATGATTTATTTGTCTTCTTTTCAAGTGAAAACGGCACCACCAACTCCTGGCGGCTGGGGCAGCCCTGACGTCTTCCCGACCCCATAAGTGCACGTGGCTGTGAGCCGGCCAGCGCCCAGCCCTGCTGGCTCACTCTGGCTGCCCTGGGACCCCGGGTGGGCAGCAGAGCTGGGGGAGTCACAGCCTCTGTCTGTAATCCCTCAGACACTGGCCCAGGGGACAGAATGGCATCAGGGCCCAGGCCTTCTGACCCTTGCCCCACAGGGTGGGATTCCCAGCCCAGCAGTGTTGGCGTCACTGGGAATTTAAAGGACTGTACTCTGGGCCCTGTTGACCCTGCAACTCAGAGCCAGCGTCCTCTGCATTCCAGCAGGACCCGGGGACACACTGGACCTGAGGAGCCGGGAGGAAGCGAGACTGCAGCCTTACAGGTCTTTTGCCAGCTCGGCTCTGCCCAGCTTGGCTTTGCAGGACGCTGTGGGGCACAAGGTTCCTGGCCTCCCTCCCTGGGACACAGATACAGGGGTCCACAATCCATGCTTTGGGACATCAGGCACAGATGATACCAGGAACACACCGTACCGCACACGCATTACACACACATGTACCACACACACAGCCAGAGCGCAGAGGGCAACCCGCAGACGGTCTTGGGGTGACAAGAGGTAAGTCCAGAATGATCAAAGATGGGCACAGAATACCAGTTTCAGGAGGGTTGACGCATGGCCAGGATTACCTAGCGCAGGCAGGTGCTACAGAACCACGGGTGCCCTCTGTTCCCTCCAGAACGCTGGCCTCTGCAAACTGGGCTCAGAGGGTTACCAGGAAGAACTGAAAACCAAGCTTGGCCTTCAGGGAGTTTGTGACTGATGAGGCGATTTCTCCATCTGTGGCTGAGAAAGGGCGCAGCTGGCCTTCCACGGGGGACACCAGAGGCCACGGGGTCCTGACTATCCTGGAAGAGTTGGGTGAACCCCTCCCTGGAGAGGAGATACGGACAAGCCTGTGGGCCATCCTGACATGGGGTCAGACCAGGGGAGAGCCAGGGCACTCTCACTGCTGGGAAGCACACTCCACCTGGTCCCCAGTGGCCCGGCTCTGAGCGGCGGGCAGTGTACGCAGCACAGTCAAGGCTACCCCCACAGCCTCCTCCCTTGCAGGCTCCTCTCGTGGGGGATCCCCGAATGTGCAAGCACCACACTGCCTCTCCACCCAGTGCCTTCCCAGGGCCAGCACAGCCCTGGGACTCCCAGCCTGCCCTCCTCCCTGCTCCCTGCAGACAGCCAGAGGGGAATGAGGTCTCTGTGCAGCAGCAAGGAGGGCAGAGGGGAGAGAACGCGAGGAAGGGTGGGCTCTCGGCACCGCCCAGGTGGGCTCTGCCACCACAGCTGCCCTGAGCGGGCGGGGGCTTGCACCTCACCCACAGGCGATGGCCAGGGAGCCAGCCCGACCCCATCTGGCCTGCTCCAGGGCCTCCCTGGGAACCCAAGGGCAGCAGCAGAGGACAGGGCAGGGGAGCTGGGGCCAGGCCCAGGCCCTGAATGAGGCCCTTCTGTGGGCTCACCCACTTCCCAGGTGCAAAGCTAAGGCTCTGTCAAGGGCTTACTGCTGTCCCACTGCATGGGGACAGTCACCAGGAGCCACAACACAGGCTGATACTGTGCAGTGCTGCAGGTCAGAGGTCAGATGCAGGCTCACGTGAGGCCAAGGCGTGGGCAGGACTGGACCCCTGAGGCGGAGCCCTCCCTGCCTCCCCCAGCTCCCACATGCCCCCTCACCCCAACCTCTCAGAGGGATGGCAGACACAGGGCCAGCCAGCATGGCCTTCTACTCCGTGTCCACCTGCAAAGTCCCTTCTGCCGCACAAGGTGATATATTCCCAGGTCAGAGGTCAGGACGTGGGCATCTTTGGGCATCAGACCCACACACAGGGGCCCAACCTCGGAGCTTCACACAGACCCAGGCCCCGTGGCTCTGCCTCAGGGGCACAGGCAAGGGGCAGTGACAGGCAGCCTCAGGATGACTGGGTGGACCTGCCCCCTGGACCCACCCTGACTCCAGCAGAAGCTCCTGGGGAGGAGAGGGACCCTCCCACTGTGGGTGAAGACCACGACTGGAGACCACAGGAGAACTCCCGGGAGCCTCCCCTCAGGCCCTGCGCCAACCTGACGGCACCTCAAGCTCCTGGGTCACTTTGGCTGGCTTCGTGTTAGGAAGACCTGCTTGCAAAGACTTGAACAGTCACCCGTGGAGAGCCAGCCCCTCCTCGCACTGCAGGGACCAGGCACGACGCACTGCACAGAGGCACGGCAGGTCCCCAGCTGGGACCCTGGCCACTCTGTCCCCCATCTGAAGCCTGCTGTGGAGAGGGGCTCCTGCATCCTTCCTCCCCACGGCCTCTCCTCTCAAAGGCCACTGTTGGGTGGGACCTCCTTACTTACTCCATGGAATCTGACGAAAACTAACCCAGTCCACTTTGGCCTCAGTACTTAGTACTTAGCACCCTTCAGTACTTAGGCTGTAACACCCTATTGGTCTACCTGCAGACGTCCTGGGCCACTTCCTGTACGTACTTCAGCAGTAGAATAGTGTAAAAGAGTATGTAATTTCCAAACCCCCAGTTGTTAATGAAATCCCAAACATTCAGATTTTAATTGAACTAGATAAAGATTAAGAAGCTTAGCAGCAGCTGGCATTGCGAATTAGTCCTCAGCAGAGTTTTATGTTGTACTCTAAATCATTGCTTTTGTAATCGTCCTAAATTGTCCTTTATCTTGCTAATGCAGATATGATTCTCAGGGACCATCAGGCTTCCTGTCTCCCCACTGCCTGAAATATTTTGATGAGCAAAGTCTTAATAGTAATTTTAATAATATTGTGATCTATACATATGATGTATATTCAATAAATCCTTACACTAATTAGAAGAAAAGTCGAGGCCTATGTGACCTATTTTTGGAGATGAGTTTTATTGTCTGAGAATAATTGCTGGAAACAACTTAAAAAGCAGCAAACTCTGGAGGTCCGTGCCCAAGGAGGGGGCCAGCACCAACCATCACCAAGTCAGCAGTAAGTCTGCCAACCCAACCAGCACTGGTGAGCCCAACCTAACCAGCACCCGGTTAACAGCAGGCCTCCCAACCTAACCAGCACCCGGTTAACAGCAGGTCTGCCTTACCTAATTAACACCCGGTTAACAGCAGGCCTCCCAACCTCAGCAAGTTGCTCAGGTCAAGGTGGAGTGAGCACAGGGGTTCCAGGTGCAAGTTGAAGGGACAGGTCTGTGTTCCCAGTGGCCAGCAAGTGTGTGGACGGTGGTGCCCCTGGAGTCCGTGAAGGCCTGGACTGTGCTCCCCTCGGTTCCTGCATGACAGGGTGACCCTGTTGTGTTTTGGGGATGCCCCAGGAGCAGGGTCTTCCATCTATGGTGACCATGGCTGTGGCCCAGCTCAGCGGAGCCATTGAGAGTCCTGCACACAAGAGACTCGGCCCAAGGCCACGCCCTGGCAGGGAATGGTGGGGACAAGCCACCTCCCTGGCATGCTGGGTGAAGCGGAGGTAAGCCTGTGGCTTCCTGGCAGCTCACGTGGGTAGGGTCAGGGCCCGGCTGTCAGCGGTGGTGGTTACCAACTGCTGTGCTCCTTGGCTTTGCTGCAGCTTGGAATGTTCTAGAACAAAGGGTACGGGAAAGTGGTTTGTCCCCCTTGTTATCTGCCTCCTGTGTCCCTGCCAGAACCCGAGCTTTCCTGCCTGAAGGGAACGGTGTCCAGGGAGTGGAAGGCTGTGTGATCCTCAACCCAGAGGGAGGCAGGGGTGGGGCCGGGCACCCCACAGGGCAGAATGGGGCCCAGGGGCACAGACTCGGGGGACAGGCCAAAAGGTCTGGGTAGGTACAGACAACTCACGTCGCAGCTGAGCCCAGGGGCCTGCCAGGCTGAGAGCAGCATCCCCTCCCAACCCAGAGGCAGGATCCCTGCAGACGACCTGAGGGGCCGAGCCCAGCCGGACTCCCGGTGCTGAGCAGAGGCACGGGCGGGGCCTGCGAGGGGCGGTCCCTCTGTCCACTCTTCCTGGCCTCCTCATGTGGAGGCCAGCACTCCTCCCCCTCCCTCAGGGGCTCCTTCGGGTGCCTCTGACCCACGGGTCCCTGTACCTCCCATCATCTGGCTTGGGAGCCCTCCCTCGGCCGGGAGCTCACCGACGGCTCCCTGTCTGTTGCCCTTTCGCCCTGAGCTCCCAGCAGGGCTGCCCGCGGCACCCGGAGCACACTGCACTTCTCTGCCAAACCAACAGACTCAACCGTGCTCCCCCAAAGCCTTTTAGTCACGTGCCTTTGTAAGAACCCAGAGCAGTGGCCCCTCTAGATGGGCATTTCACGTGCTCACCGCGGTCTGCCCTCCAGGCCTGGGCACCTGCTGAGGAACCCCGCAGGGGCAGGCAGCAGCCCTCTGCCAGGTGGGTTGAAGGCCCAGTGCCATGGCGCGCTGGTCTTGGCTCTGTGCAGAGACTGGCTCAGGAACCTCCCGAGGGACGTGGGAGTGCAGCTGCCCGGCACGAGACCTCCGGCAGCTCCACACTCCGGCGGAGGACCCCTCCCTCCGTAGCAGGGCGACCCCTTGGTGGCAAGGCGGGCTGGCAGGAGGGGGCTCCTTGTCCTCCCCGCTGGGGGCTGCTGAGAAGTGGCGAACACCGAGACCCTTGTTTTCCCTCTTGACTCTTTGCACTGCTGTTCCCGGGAGAGCGGGCCTCCGGGGGCTGCCATAAGAGCGTCACAGCCTGGGCACCTGGAACAGCAGAAAACCATCTCTCCTCTCAGTCCCGGAGGCCAGAAGCCAAAATCCAGGTGGGGGCAGGGGTGGCCCTGCGGAGGCCCTGGAGGCTGCCTCCCGCTCTCCAGCTTCAGGTGGTCAGGGGCAATGCATGGCCCTCATCTGTGTCCAAACCACCAACCTCTTCCTCTGCCTTAGAAGCTGTGCCCTGGGGGTCTCTGCCTGGCCCTGGGTCTAATCTCCTGGTCTTAAAAGGGCACGGGCCACTGGCCTGAAGGCCCACCTAAGCAGGACAGCCTCAGCTCAGCTCGACTCCACCAGCAAGGACCTCTGTTCCCCAGTAAGGCCACATGCCCAGGTACTGGGTCAGCTCCTCGACAAACCCCCGCAAGAGAGACCATCCCACCCGTGACACTCAACAACACTCCGTGAAAAGTCCTGCCCAGCACCCGGCATCGCTGTCCTCAGAACCCAGCCCTGACCCCCCAGAGCACTTCAGCTCCTCGATTTTGACAAACCGTCTTGTCTATCACAGATGCAAAATGCACTTGCTCTCCTTGTTACCAAGAAAAAGAGACTCTCAGCAGTTATTAATTTCAGACCCCTTTGCAGCTTGACTTGGAAAAGATTCTCTGTGTTCTTTTAAGTTTATTTTAAATTTCTATTTATCTATTTTTTCAAGAGGAAAGGGTGATGACTGTTGCGGAATCAGAGGCTACTGTGGGTGCCAGAGCCTCGGAGCGTCTGTCAGAAAGCGCGTGCTATCCCCCGTCTTAATCACTGTAAGCACGTGCTGACACCAGGACAGGGCCAAGAGGACCTGAGGGACAGCAGACAAGCTGAGCCATCCTGCAGTGTCCTGGTCCTGAACAGGAACCTTCTAGAAGCCCAGGAGAGAGGACAGTGGGAAAGCCAGAAAAGACTTGGGCCAGCCTTCTGCTGAGCTGTGGGGCCCCAGTTCCTCGAGGGGCCGTGGATGGTGCAGGACTAGTGACCCAGGTGGACACCCCTCGACGTCAGCCTCACTGACCTCCCAGCCAGTGCAGAGCTGCCAGCTGGCTCACCCAGGGGTGCCCAGGCTGAGCCACTGTGCGTGAGTCCACAGCCAGGCAGCTAGCGACTCCGCCAGGTCCCCTCTGGACTCAGGGCTCGTCCAGCATCCAAGCACCAGCAAACACCAGCTCCCGGAATCGCCCCCACAGAAGGCACTGTGTGGGCACCAACGTGGGATAATAGGTCGCCTACCCAGAACCCCAAGACCAGAAGGGGGAGCACTCTGCAAGAGCAACCCGCTCCACAGCTCCAATGAGCCCCGCGTGACTGCCATTCACACCACGCCGCATAATGCATTCATGGGGTTCCCCACGGACGCGGGAGCAGTTCAGCCAGGGGCGCCTGCTTATTAGATTAAAGGAACACACGAAGACAATGGGAGCCCTGGCAAAGGGTCTGACACATGCTAACGTCTCTATCACACCCGAGGGGCACAGAGAGCAGGAGAGGCTCTGCCCCAGCCTCCACAGGGAGGCTGGGCAGGGAAGCTTCCTCGTGCCACAGACGCATGCTCATCCAGCATCTACCACGGGCCAGGTGCTGCCCTTGCCACGGAGAATGGCAGCTGACCAGGCAGGCAGAGCCCCTGCCCCACAGAGCTGGCCTCCAGTGCCATTCCACACACACCTAGGACCCTGCCAGACCCCATCAATCACCATGCAACCGAGACTTCACGGTGAACCAGACCTTCACCTACTGATGACAACGTGGGGTGTGCAGACCACAGCGCCAGTGCTTTCCCATTTATAAAAAACAGGAATCCAGCCAGCTGTGGCAAATGCACTATGGGGCCAGCATGTGGGAGACTGAGGCAGGAGGGTCACCGAGCCCAGGAGCTGAGGCCAGGAGACCGTGTCTCAAATGAAAAACTAACAGAGGAACCCTTATTAGGAACCCTGTCATGCATCATATGCACAATGATAATTATTCTACTTGCAGCTCAGGTGGGTTCCAAGGCCCTGCTCACTTAACTCAGCCCCCAGGATCTGCCAATCACAGCTGCAGTTCCACAAAATCTGCTGAGTAATAACCACGATGAAGAAACTCAAATTCACCCATCACTCCCTCCACCTACTCCCTCTCCCTGATCACGCCACCTCCCTCCATCCACCCGTGTCTCCCTCCATCTATCCATTCTCCATCTATCTCCATCCTTTACCCTCCACCCACCTGCCCGCTATGCACCCTTCACACATCCATCTATTCCTCTACCCACCTTCCTCCCAGCCTCCCTCCCTCCCTCCCTCCCTCCCTCCCTCTGTCCACCCACCCTCCCTCCCTCCCTCCCTCCATCCATTCCTCTGACCACCCTCCCTCCCTCCCTCCCTCTATCCATCCCTCTGTCCACCCTCCCTCCCTCCCTCCCTCCATCCATTCCTCTGACCACCCTCCCTCCCTCCCTCCCTCTGACCACCCTCCCTCCCTCCCTCCCTCCCTCCCCCCTCTCTCCATCATCCACCCATCCTTTCAGCCATCTCCTCCCACTCCCTGTGCCTCCCCCATCTGGTCTAGTTGGCTTATTGTCACTGTGACCAAAACAGGACACTTAGGGGAGAAGAGGCTCCCTTGGCTCATGGGCTCAGAGCTCTCAGGCCATGGCTGGCAGACCCCCGTGCTCTGGCCGAGGTGGGCAGACCGCATGGCAGAAGGCTGAGGTAGGGAGGCGGCTCAGCCATGGCAGCCAGGAAGTGAGGAGAGGGCATGAGCCGGGGCCAAGACGGATTCCAGGGCAGGTCCCCGCGACCCCTTCCTCCTGCCACACCCACCTGCCTACAGTTACCACCATCCAAATCATTAACCCCTTGAAGGGATTAATCCACCTCTGGACATGGCTACACTGCCCAACACATGAGCCTTCAGGGGACGTTAAAGGTCCAGGCCACAGCACGTCCATCATCCTTCCGCCCCGGCTCTGTGCGTTCTCACCTGTTCTTTCCAGATTGTGGCCCCAATGCCCACTTGGCACCTGACCTTCCGGAATGTGCTTTGCACACATGGCACCAATTTGGTGGGTGCAATAAGCATCCTTGATGGAAAAGGAACAGAAGGAGATGGAAATGTCCATTCACCATACCGCAGGTGCTGGGAATGCCCATTTCTACCTGTGCTCTACCTGGGATCTGGCTCAGAATGAAAACAGACTCTGTGAGACCCAGCCCTGGGTGGGGCCTGCCTCTTTGGGCCACAGGTCCCGCGTGAGCAGGAACCTCACTGCCCTCTGACTCCAGCACTGAGGACGCTGCCCGGCAGGCGGCAGGTCACACTCACACAAGTACCACCCAAGGACTCCAGCTCAGTGGCCTTGCCCAGCTCCCACGGGCCTCACAGAGACTGGAACCAGGTAGCCAGCTGGCCTGCGTGGGGCTGCCCTCAGGGACTCTGCCTTAGGGGCAAGGTCGTATGGGGCTGCTCGGTGCCAGGCCCGGCCTGACCTGCTTCCCAATCTTGGCTACTTCATCCTAACAGCAACCCAGGAGGGCAGTCCTGCTATTATCCCACTTCCTATGGAGGAGATGGCAGCCCAGAGAGGTTGAGGAGCCTGTTCAGTCACACAGCGCTGTGAACCTTGGACGAAGGGGCATCAAACATGGCTGGGGTAGTTAGTGTGGGGGCTGCAGTCTCACCCTTCAACCAGTCTATACGTGACCTCCCTGGGCATCGGAGGTGGGGCTGGCCAGGACAGCCTTAGCTCATGGTCAGCACCTGATCATACTTGCAGGCCCCTTTCCAAGAAGGTCACACTCTCTGGCTCTGGGGCCATGTCTTTTGGGGGCACCATTCACCTCACTACAGCGGGAGTTGGGCAAGAGGGATTCCCCTACAGGATTTGAGGTGAAATGTCTGGAAAGAGATGCTCTCACTCTGCAGGGCTGCTGGCTGCAGGGATGCAGGTGGGAAAGACAGAGCTGAGTGTGTGGTAGGGGTCAGGGGACACGGGACAATCTGGCCAGAGAACAAAGTCAAGACAAACAGAAATACAGTGTTTGGGCACCTAGATCGAGTCATGCCTGAAGGTTGCCTCAGATGCTTAACTTCAGAGGTGTGGTCCACTTTTATCATTTTGGGTTCCTAATGCTTCTTCCTATAACAACTCTGACTCTCAGAGGCTGAGTGAGCAGTGGCTTGATACTCTCTCCGGTCACGGCCACAGGGTGCTGGGCCTTCCTCCTGTCGCCTGAGGATCCAGCTGGCCCTGTACAATGCCGCCGTCTTTCAGACGAATGAAGGAGGTGAGCCTGACCACCAAGTCCCCTCTGCCTGCCATCCTCAGGGAACTGAGCATGTGGTCACCGTCACTGGGTCCGTGCCAAAGCCAGGCCCGTGTCACTAAACCTGCTGGATGTGGGCCGTTCCTGTGTGTCACCACACACTGCCCACGACATCACCAAGCAAGGTTTGAAGGCCTGTTGAGCCCCTCGGCAGGACTGCTGCTGCCCCTGGCCAGATTCTCCAGGCCCGTGGAGGGCCAGCCTGGTCGACAGCCCCTCTCCCAGGGCGCTGCAGACTGGTGGGTCTCACGTGTCCCACAGGTGGCAAAGGACTTCAGCAGCTGCCTCCCCAGGAGAAGGAGGCACAGGAGACCGGGCCTGGGCCACACAGCAGGTCAGGTCCTAGCTCTGCCCAGGATGTGGACATGGGACGGTCAGTGGTGCCTGAGAGCCTCAGCGTCCGTCCCCCCCAGGGATCCACGCCCACCGCTCAGAGTGTGGACAAACAGCACCCCCCCAGCCCTTCAGGCCAGGACAAGGCCCAGTGGGCACCTTGTCCCTCCGCCTGGCCCCAGAATCTCGGTTATAGTCTGCGCACTTGACTTGAGGCCTTAGAGCACAGCGATGTCCACGTCTACAGAAGGTGCGCCCAGCCCCTCTCCATCACCTGGGGAGCATGGACTCTAGATTTCAAAATGACCTCTGCCTTCTGACCGGATCCCCTCGAGCCTCGTCCCGTTTTGCCATTTGCTTTCTGGAGGGAGCGCGTCTGACTCCCAGCTCAGCCACGCGTGAGCCCACATAGGGGAGAGCGGACCCCCCACAGGTGTGCCCTGCGGCAGCACAGGGCAGCCCTGGTCCAGGTGCCAGCACCCCATGGCCTCACAGAGCTCTGCCCCCACCATGGTGTCACCTCCCCCTGCAGCCCACTGCCCCAGGGCCCACGGGGATCACAGCCCCAGCCAGCCAGCTGTGGCTCCAGAGCAGCAGGGGCCACGGGAGAGCAGTCTCATCCACGCCCCGCCCTGGCTCTCCCCAGCTCTGAAGGGATGGTGCCGTGGACACCAAGCCCTGCCTGCCCCCTACCCAGGCACCAGCAAGACTGGCCCTGCAGGCGACGGCCACAGTCTCAGGCACCAGCAGTCAAGGGCACTCACAGTCAGCCTCGAGCCAACACGCGATTTCTTCAGCTAAAGTAGGTGCACGGTTCAACTTCAGGGGCTCGGCCAGGGGACCGAGAAATCCCAATGTCACAGATCAACCAGAAAATCCGACCGAGCCCCACGGAAACAGGATTCTTCTGGGAAAATGTAACTGGATCCCACGACCAAAGAACCCTGGCAGAAGGCATGGTACTCGGGAAACAAACCCCACAGCCTCCCTCGCCAGGGGACCTGGGGAAGCACCGCGTCTGTAAAGGCTGATAATTCCCCTCCAACTGTGTCAGTTTCCCTCACTCTGGAAATTCACATCTCGCTGAAAAACACGGCCCCAAATGCACCTTCACTGTCCTCGGAGGTCCCCCTAAGTGTCTGCCCTGAACAGATGCAGCTGGGTGCAGGGTCCCTGCCCAGACACCTCCCAGCTCCCGGACCGCCTTTCACAGAAACCTCAGGAGACTGGTCCAGGGGCACATTCTGCCCAGGAGGGTTGCCCAGCAAGCACACCTGTCCAGGGAGCGGCTGGCCCAAGGTGCAGACACCTGGCCCACGGCAACTCGGCACTGAATTCCTGCCTGGAAATCAAGTGGGGCGCCAGCTGACGCCCAGCTCTGGCCCTGCCTGTTGGTCCAGCAGGGAGCAAGAGGCCACTGGCTTGCCCATGTGGACTGCCTCATTGCAGGAACTGAGCATGCTGGAAGGCACCAAGCGCCCAGCACCCAGCACCAAGCACCCAACGCTCAGCGCTTAGCACTTAGCTCCAAAGTGCTTAAAGATGAGCTAGCAGGGATGGCGTGAGGCCTCCTGCCAGGGTCTTTGTGAAGTTACCAGCACTCCCTGGGCTTTAGGTCACTAGGAGGCCACTGCCAGCCTAACACCCAACTTGCAGAGGAGAAGACTGAGGCTCACCAAGGGTTCATGGCTTCAGGACCAAGGAGCAGCCAGGGGAGGGGTCTTGGGCCTGTGACATATGGGTTTTTCTGTGTGTCTGAGGGTCCACGTCCTAACTGAGGTGACTGTCCCACAAACCAAGAGCTTCAAGAAGCCAGAGAAATCTCCCATCAGCTGCATTTAAATAGTGTTCATTAGTGAATGTGTCCATGCCTCCAGCTGAACCGCTTGACCTTGAACCCTGGGCAAAGGTCAAACCCAAACCAACCCAAACCCCAAACCAAGCCCCAGGGGACATCCGAGTGTGCACAGGAAGTACAGACGAGACCCGCCTACGCCAGGCAGAAAGGAGCCCGTGGGCTGCTCAGGCCCGTCCTGCGACAGTGCGCACGCCTTCCTACGGCCGTCCTCACGGGATTCGCCATCCTGTGGGCCAAGCCAACGTCAGGGTGCTCCCGAGCTCCGCTCTCACACAGCCCACAGGGGGCCACGCCACGGCTTTGGCCCACCCCTGGGCTCTCAGCACAAAGGCACCAGCTACCGTCTTGGCTTCTGAGCGGGCACTGGTGCTCACCTGGTCCCAAGTCACCTGACACGCTGGCATCCTGTCCCCATAGGACTGCAGTCACTCCATCTAGAAGGTTCCCATGCAAGTCAGCATCACAAAGCCAGCTGGTCTGTTATGGCTTTGCTACGAGGTGTCCCCCCCAAGCCTCACAGGTGAGACAGTGCAGGGACGTTCAGAGGGGCAGCCGAATCAAGGGGCGAATCCACGGACACGGTTACCAGGGTGGGAACTGCAGGCAGGTGGGCTGTGGCTGGAGGGGCAGGTGGGCAGGTCACTGGGGTGTGCCACGGGGTCCACATTCTCCCTGGGAGGGGAGCCTCTGTGTCCTGGTGTCGCCCTCTGAGCCGCTCTCCTCCCCCTGCCCTTCCTCCATCTTCCCCACCCGGGCCCTGAGCTAGGACCAGTTGGGACTGAACCTCTGGAACCGTGAGCCGAACCCACTGCTCCTCCAGCTTGTTCTTCGGGTCTTTTGGTCACAACAGGGCCAAAGCTGGCTGGTGCAGTCCTCAGGTGCGGTGGCACACAGAGCCAACCCTTCAGCCTGTCCCCTCCCACCCACCTTCCCTGGACTGACACCTGGTTGACACAGAAGGCACCACAGTGTGACGTGTCCTGCCATCTGATCCAGATGGAAGAACGCGGGGCAGGTCTGGAGGTGAGTGTGCCCTGCCAGGAGCCAGGGATGGCCTGTCCTCAGATGGGCCACCAGCCGGCACCTTAACACGCGCTGTCCTTACCTCTTGCTGCCCCGCGATGCTGGCGGGTCAGGGCTAGCATTCGCCTGCCACCTCCCTCAGGCTGCAGGGCAGCCCACGGCTCCCTGAGGTTCCGAGACTCCAGCCAGCAGGAGCCGCAGGGGTGCACGCGAGGGAGCCCAGAGCACCCAAGTGGAGGAGGGAGGCGGGTTTCATCCCAGCTTCAGGGTGGCCGCAAGCTGCCCTCGCTGCCTGCTCAGGCCCTGCACGTGGCTCCCGCTGGGCCCCAGCCCCAGCAGCCCGGTGGCACGCCTCTGGAACTGCGTGGGCTCCCAGGGCGCCGGCCAGGCCCACACTGACGTTTGGACTCCATGTCTGAGCAGTGACCCTTTCATTCCTCATCTGGGAAGAACAGGGGGAAGGGGAGGTGAGAACACGGCCCCACCTTGCTGCAGACTGCAGCTGCGGATGGCGAAGGTGGCAGCTGAAGGCGCTATCCCCACTGGCACGCAGAGCTCCCCTCCCCCATCTCAGTCCTAGTCCATCTCAGTGTCCTCACCATGTCACCATCACCCCATCACCGCGCGGCTGCCGCTTTCCTCGCCCTCCTCCCCTCGAGGCTGTTCAGCACCCTGGGCTGTGGCTGGCAGCCCTGCCCCTGCTTTGCCCCTCCCTCCTGAGCTGCCCAAAGCTCACTCACACAGCACCAACGCCAGGCAGCCACGGGGCAGGCCAGCCCTGCGCCCAGTAGCCCTGTGATGGGGGCTGGTCATCGGGGCTTCCCCACCTGCCATAGGCACAGAGAACACCAAAGTGGACAAGGCTAGGACAGGGCGGGGCAGGGGGGCAGAGCAGGCGGCTGGAGCCTGGTCCTCCAAGTGCACAGAGGAGAGCCAGGTGGGCCGAGCAGAGCAAGGGGCGGAGGGCGAGGGAGAGAAGCACACCGAGGGGCTCGTGTCCCTAAAGAGCAGAGAGAGGCAGGGACAGGCCAAGGGCTGGACCCGGGGATCTAGTCCCTAGAGAGCAGGAACAGGGACAGCCCAAGGGCCAGACCCAGGGATCTTGTCCCTAGAGAGCAGAGAGGGGCAGGGCAGCTCCAGGGTCAGACCTAATGCCACCTGCTGCTGGGAACAGTGTCACTGGCACACAGCCACGGCTGCTCTCTCCACTACCATGGCATCTTTTGAGCTGAGCAGGTCCCGCCGTCTGCCGTCCCTGTTTGCCAAGCCTAAGATAATTAGTCTCCATCCTTCATGAAAACTCCCGCCAGCCTCTGCTCTGGGGCTGCTGCCTCCTCCTGGCAGCCATTCATCCCGGGTTCCAGCCCCAAGCTGCGTTTCCTTCCATGAACATCTGTGCTATGGCTCGGCCAGTCTGGGGGGGCTTTGCTCGTATTAATATAACCCAATGGTCCCTGGAGAGACAGACACCATCAGGCACCGTGGCCGCACCTCCCTCCTATGTGTGCATTGAGAACACGGAAGAGTCACACACAGGCCCAGCAATTAGGGAGAAGCTCTCAATGGCTCTGGAACTTGAAAAAACGTCCAGGTGCTCACCAGGCAGTAGCTGCAGGTCGGTGGAAGGCGCTGAGGCTGCACTCTGGGTGCAAGACGGTGCCGGCCCTTCCTGGGCATCACAAGGCTCGCCTGGCCCGACGGAAGCACCCACAACAATGGGCCTCATGGACGTGCAGCCCACACGGGGGACGGGGAGCCGAGCAGATTTTAAAAATACTCCATTCCTGAAAGGACAGCAGGCTCTGCGAGGCCATGGCCCTCTGTCCAGGGGAAACACGTCTGAAGGCAGCCATGGCAGAGCCCAGCCTGGGGACCAGTGGGGTGTGGGCATCACTGGCGCTCTGCTGGGAAATGGACTGGCTGCCGCTCTCTGACAATCCTGTAGACACCTGGTCCAGGGCCACAGAGCCAGCACAGAGTCCAGCCAGGACCCCAAGTTCTGCCTCGAATGACTCCTCGCGATGACTCACGAGACGGGCTAGGGACATCAGGGCATCAACCCCAGCAGCAGCTGAAGCTGTCCCTCCACCCCACTCACACACCACACACGTGTGCACACACACAATACCACAGCTGCAGGCACATGCCTCACAACGCCCTCATGCACACGGTGACACACATGCACACTTGTGTGCACACACGGAGCTCACAGTGCACAGGACACATGAGACATGTGCACAGGCGCACCCACTGTGCATGTCCACCCTGTAGGCGTGTGCTGCACGTGTGTCTGCATATCCACACAGAGGATGCACCAAGTGACCAGTGTGGGCAGTCAGTGAAGGAGACGAGGGTGCACTTTTTTTTTTTTTTTACATTTTTCTCTTTTTCAAGTTTTTAACAATAATTTTTTGGCATTTTAAAAAAACAAAATATCCTACTGCAATGAGAAGGATGGCTGAAATGTGGATTTACCAGGGGAGGAATCCATGTGATTTAAGGTGCCCCCCCCAGGAAAGCCTCACCCTGCTCACTTTACCGTGGCCTGCGCCCCCACCCCGCCCACCCCCATTCTCCTCTTCTCCCTCCGGGTGGCCCTCCTCCTATCAGTGGGAATTCTCAAAGAAATGTAGCAACAGGAAGAGAACACGACTTGCTGCTCTCGTCAGCCTGTGTTCTCTTTGGTGTTTGACCCATCAGCAGCCATCAGGGATGGCTGGCAAGGCCTGGGGGGGCACCTTACTGCTGAGAACCGTCCATGTCCTAGTGCTCTGAGCAGCTAGAACAAAACACCCCCAACTGGGTGGCTGCAAACCAACAGAGCCAGGTGGCACAGGCCTGTGATCCCAGAGGCTCAGGAGGCTGAGGCAGGAGGATCCCGAGTTCAGAGTCAGCCTCAGCAACAGCAAGGCACTAAGCAACTCGGTGAGACCCTGTCTCTAAGTAAATACAAAATAGGACTGGGATGTGGCTCAGTGTCTGAGTGCCCCTGAGTTCAAACTCCAGTACCCCTAACCCCAAAATACCAAAAAACATACAACCAACACAAACATATTTCTGACAGTTCTGGGGGCTAGATGTTCAAGGTCAAGGTGCCGGCAGACATGGTGTCGGGTAAGAGCCCTTGCTGGTTCACATGGTGTCTGCACACTGTCTTCTCATGTAGCAGAAGACACAGCAGGGCTTTCTGGGGTTGCCTGCACAAAGGCACCGATCCCGTTAGGAGGATCACCTCCTGTTGGTCCCAACTTCTAACACCATCATTGTGGAGGGACCCAAATATCCTGGGAAGTGCCAAGAGGGGGCAGGGTGCTTTGGGTGGCCTTGGCCTCTGATGCATTGTGTTTAAACAAAACATGGCTCTTGGTCAGACGTGCTTCACTTCCTGAGCCACGTGTCCAAGGTGGAGAGAAGGGCTGTCCTCCCACACAGGGTGTCCTGAATGTCAGAGCCAGCTCAGAGCACCCTGGCCAGCCAGGGTTCACGCCCCATCCACAGACCACCTCCACCTTACGTCCCTTTGTTTTCCGTTAACAACTTACAGCTGAATGGGAAACACTTCCACACCATGGAAAGCCAGCGCTGGGGACCCTAAAGGGAATACCAGCACCACCATGAAGAACCTTGGAGACAGCAGTGTTGGGAGACCTCCTCTGACCCTGCTGCTGACTCTGCACTCCCTCAGGGGAGCAGGGAGGGTCGTGATTCGGGAGCCCGGTCCCCACAGCAGGGAGAGGGAGGTAGTGCCCTCGATACACATAGTGACAACACAAAGCTGCCTTCGCCCAGGGTGGCTGGAATCAAGGTCTCCCATGGCTCCTTCCTAGATTTCAAGGTCTCTGCCTTTATTTTAATTGACCCCATTATTTTGGGCGTTTGAGAGGGAAGGTCGCACACTGACCTGAAGCTGTGCTTATGAATTGCACAGTAAAAGCAGGATGACGCCTCACTCCAGGCTTGCCTTCTCTGGGACAAAAGGAGCCTCACAGAGCAAGGACACTGTCATGGGGGAGGGCTCCCTGCACGTGGAGAACCCTGTGAGTGCCATGGGGTACCCTGCTGTCCCCAGCAGATCGCAGACACTTACCTGGTAAGTGCCGAGGGAGTCGGGGGCTTTGGGTGGCCTTGGGCTCTGACGGCATGTGTTTGAACAAAACGGCCACAGACCTTGCTGCCACTTCCTTGGGCATTCCCGGTAAAAACAAGATTCTCGTCCAAAGCTACTAATGGGCACCACTGCACCTGCCTCACCATCACCTCTTCCTGAAAAGACTATTCCATACACATCCCCCGGAGCCCCACAACAGCCCATCCAGCCCAGCAGACATGACCAAGGATTAAGGCCAGATAGACCGGGAGGATCCACAGCCGGCAGTGCCCAGTGCCACCTCTGAGGCCCCTGGGCATCCCTGGGCCACTCCTCCCCACCCTGGCAGCTGACCTAGGGGTAAATTACTGTAGCACGCACCCAGGAGGGTCAAACCTCCTGGAGGGAGGGACCTACCCTGAAATGTGGGCCTGACCAAGAGTTTCCCGTCCTGCCAGTGATCTGCCTCCAAGAAGGACGTCAAAGGGACACAGTAACACTGGTTTCCAGATCACCTGATGTGGCAATCACCAGCTACAGCCTGAAACGCAGCCTGGGAATGTGTTGTTTGACTCATTAACTCATCAAAAGGGGGTTTTTCCCATCAAGTGTCAGGCCACTGGAATTGAGGCCGAGTCTCCATTCCTGGGAAGCCCTGGCGTTTGGATGGAAGGGAGTTCCCCAGTGCAGACTCATGTTCTTACTGTCTAGGTCAATCCCACCTGCCCCTCTCCTACCACCCAGTACTACAGGCATTGGGAGGGACCTGCTATAGGTTTGCAGGAACTCTCTCTCATTTAGGAAGCCAGCACCTGTGGGTGACTGGACACTGGCTGATGGTGAGGAAGACATGGACGACCCTGCCCCTGACCCCCAGGGACTAAGCCATATGGTAGATGGAGACAGACAAATCCAAGATGCTGGAGAGCTCCTTAATCCCGTGGCATGGAGAGTCTGGGGTGCTGAACTCCTGCCCTTTCTGAGCTCCAGAGAAAGGGGCAGGGGCTCTGGAGAAGACTCGGTGCCTGAGAGGAGGATCCGTAGAAACTAGCCAAGGAAAGAGAAAAAGAAGGGCCAAGGGGTGGGGGGGACCCCAGGCCCCTGGGGGAGCCGTGATGATCAGGCAGAACTCACTGCAGAGAGGGCTGTGGGTGAAGAGCTGGAGGATACACAGAGCTGGTGGATGAGGACATCACTGCCTGCTGTCTTCCTCTGGGATCCCACTGTATCAAGGGAACTCAGCCCAGACATGATTCCTGGCACTGAATGAGTCTGATTCCTCCCTGAGCACTGGGACTTCAGCTAGCAGTGGGGGCTGCATGCTCAGAGCCACCAGTCAGCAGGTAAAGACTGACATGGGAGAGAACGGCAGAGACTCTGGATGTCCACAGGCTCTTCATAGGCTGACCGGGCAGAGGAAAGAGGACGGGGAGGACGGGAAGGCCTCTCTGAGTAGAGACACCTGAGATGAACTGCTGACAGGACAGGCCAGAGCAGAGGAACAGGGACCCCAGCAGAGACCCCAGAACAAGTACAAAGGTCAGGAGAAAATCAAGAGCAGAGGGCTCACGGTTAGGCAGGCAAGGAGTTTACAAGGGAAGGATGAGACACACACACAGCTTGCTAGTGGCTGTCAGTGCCAGGACCTATGAAGTTTTGTTCACAAAGCTCATTCCAGCATTTATGCAACGGGTGAGTTTGAAAAAGAAGGCAGAGGAAGAGCAGCACATGCAAGGCTCTTGCTGTCAACCAAGTAGGAGGACAACATGCCTCACTGCATCCCCCCGTGTCTAGTCCTGCCCAGCATGCCAAATGTGCCTGGATGCTCATTTAAAACATGCTTTAATAAGAGGCTGCAGGGAAGCCTTGCTGGGACAGCTCTTAAGAATGGCAGTCATGACTGTGGGACTTCTCATCCCTAAAAACAAAGAACGTGGATTGCACTTAGAGAGGTGGGATCAATCCACCCATGTTTGGAACCTCAGGTCTCAGCAAGCTTATGCTACTCATGACCTCCAATATACCCACGGGTGCCTTCAGCTACTCACATTAACATTCTAGGACAATGACTCTGAAGTTTAACCCCAAATGTTCTAAAATAAGGGGTCGTTTTCACTGGACTTTAAAGCCAATTCCCTTTCCAAAAGTGAATTTCATCAAGTCAACACCTTCCAGATAGGACACAAATGAGCCCATTCAGGGGCGACTGTTGGGCATGCTCTTCTCCTCTGAGTCCTTGACATTCCAAGGGGACAGTCTCTCAGAGAGGGGGAGGGATCAGAGGGGCCTAGAAAAGATGGAAGAGAAAATATGAACTTTGCATATCGCCTCATTCTGTCCCAATTCCCCTACTAAATGGCCTCATTTTGAACATTCTCATCTTACAGTAATTATTGTAGAAACTTCTAGAATACTCTAAATGGGAGTGGAGATCTTTACCAGTGCGCTGAACACTAGATTAAGGGAGTCCTCATATTCTCGAAGCAGAAGGTTTCCAAAGCCGCCCAGTCAGGTGTGCTGCTGCATGAAGTCATCCTAGGCATGATGATGATCTATATCCTCAGCCCATAAATATATTACTTCAATATCTAGAGTGAGGACTTCTTTGCTATGGTCAACATCAAAACATCACTGCCTCACTGGGGAGTTCTATGGCTCAGTGAAGCAGAGCAAGGAGATGAATCAATAAAGTACTATCAGCCTAGCAGTTTGATTTTTGTACATTTAAAAACTTGAGAACCTGTAGATCTCAGTTCCCACAGGCCAATATAATTTTATAAAGGTACCCAATTCTCAGAAGTGAAAATTGGCAGACCTACTGAGAGAAGGGTAAAGTGTGAGGGTTTGAGTTTGTAACAATTCAAACATTTTTTTAAATGATGTAGAATTTAAAAAGTGAGGCTCCTTGGTCTCCAGACTCCCAGATAAGCAACTGCTTGGCTTAAAGATTGTGGGGCTAGCCAAATAGTCACTGAGCAAAAGTCTTTACCAAGTGGTACCATGTTGGTTTTCACCCAGGTTATAGCAGATCTACATCAGAGAACAGGGTCAGGTGCTAAAAAGTGAGGGCCTCCCAGCATTGATTAGCATTCATTCTGCAGTTCCATGTTGGAGTTGGAGATTAGAAAGTCAATTCTTCCCCACTTCATCAGGATGCTTATGAGCTGCACTGTGAAGAAGGCCCAGAAAGGGAGAGGCTACCTAGTACTAAAACTCTCAACGTAGTAATTGTCATTGTTATCCAATTATGCTCTGGATACCTGAAGCTATCACAGCTCCTAGTGGGGCAATTTCATTAGACCAAAATCTACTTGTCTTACTTTAGTTTGATAAAACCTTAATAAATAAACTGAGTGATCCCTAATACACAGGTGGGAGATGAAAAATACTCTGGCTTTTCCATTTTATACCCATCTCTCTCCAATTATCATGTTTTCATATTTTCCTACTTGTCAGTTTCAGCCTTTTCCCATTCCTAGAGGGGGGAAAAACTCATCTTCTTTCTCTCACAAAGTCTCATGTGGGTGCTCTAGGGCATTTGTCTCTCTCCAGTTCCACCATGTATACCCTCCCCTCACTTCCATAATTGTTAGACAACATGCATCAGTGTGTACACACACACAGAGCAAAATCATAATATGGCCACAATTTGAAAATTCATGCAGTTGGGGGAAGCATACTGTACATTACATCTATACACATTATAATAAAATAATGAGACAACAGAGGAGGAAGTAATAAATTTGACTTAAGCAGACAGGATGGGAGAATAAGGCAAGAGAGAGCTCAATAAGAATTAGAATTTGAGTTAGAAGCCCCTGTATGGTACACCCATGCAGAAGAGGTAGCTAAAATAAAAGAACAGAGTAAGGAAGAGTTCTTACTACCTCAGTAGGTAGTTCAGTGTTGGTGCCTAGAAGGGAGTGGGCGTGGCATAGGGAAAAAGGGAATAAAGAATGTGGACCATTGCATGGAGGGCCTGGCATGGCACATCTGGTCTTTAATCTTTGGGGAGCTGGAGTCATCAAAGGCAATTGTGAGTCTAAGACTCTCTATGATTCCCTCATGACTGGAAAAGTGATGGCTAGTGCTACTTTGATATCAAGGAACACTGAGATCTACAAGTATCTATGAAGTAAAACACCAGTGAAAACATTAAAATGAACAATGTGATATTTTACTGAAAAATGTGGAATCTTCCTGGCCCCATGCCTCCATCAGCTTAATGGCTCCTGACCCTGTGGTAATCTTAGAGCCACTATTATAAAACAGCAAGCCAGTCTCTATTGGACTAGGTCTACCTGGGTCTCCATAGATGTTCATTCCTTTAGAATAGCTGACTTAGCCACAAAGGAAATAGCAATGTCAATGAGTCACATCACACCAGTCCCAGAGGGTGTGTAATAGGGATCCTAGACACAGCACTGACATATTCCTAGAGGGGATAGAAAATTATCAGTAACATAGAATGACATTTATCCACTGCTCAATTATGCCTTCCTAATCCTCTTTTCCCCCACCCAGGTAACTGCTAAGATAGCACTGTAATCAAAAATGCCTACCATATATTGAGATATTTACACTAAGTTGAAGCAACTGCATCTAAGCTAAAAGCTCAAGATCACTGAAAAGCTATGACATGAAACCTCTGTAGATGTTTTTAGCTTTAAAGTGCACAGAAATGCACTTCTGGTAGGTTCTAGCTTAAGTTCAAATAGAAATAGGCTTTAATTTATGCTCAGGAAAATAAAAATAGATTAATAGGATCCAAGTCAAGCTGCTAGAAGAGGTTTTTCTGTGCCAAAAGACAGGCACTGTGAGTTTCCCTAAACAGGTTATCATTTTAACACTGTAAAGCACTAGATTTATTTTTTAAATAGCAAAACTACAATTATCTCTGCACGTCCCATATCGCCACTCTGCAGTGCTCCAGCATAACGAACCAACTGTCAGCGATACGAGCGGATGAGAGTGTCTGCACCATGCAGACGGCCAGCCTTATCAAAACTCAACTGCATTAATCCTTTTCCTTACATCAAAAATCAAATAACTTCCCGGAGAGAGGCCACAGACTCACCAAGAGCAGTTCCACTGGGAGACAGCAAGTTGAGATTAGCAGCGCAGTATGTTAGGAAATAAATAGATAAGCGTTTGCCTCCCATCCTACTGATGTTCAGAACTAGGACTCCTTCAGAAACATACAGACAAGGGTCCTGAATTGCACTTGGTCTTACTGTCAGCACTTGCCGTCCCTAAAGGTGAGCAGGAACATCTACAATAAACAATGCACTCATTCAGGATGCCATTTTCTGACAAAGTTTCAACCACACAGCATTTAAGCAGAAAGAAAGACTAATATTTAAACCCTGATAAGGGGGAAGTACTCTTGGATAACCATGTAGAGGGGACACCTTCCTGATAGAATGAGCATGTTTCCTGGGAGGAAAACAACGTGATTTTCTACCTGGCAGGGAGGAGCAGCCAGGCGGAGGGCAGCCTGAGCCTGCAGTCTGCAGCCTCCTTATCTCAGGAGCAGCCTCTTGACTCCCCTGGGGCTGCAGGAGGTGATTAATTAATGCCTCCTTGAAGCCACAACCTTAGAAAGCTGCTGGGGGACGTTTTATGTGCACATCAGAGAATGATATTCCTCCAGAATCTTCCCTTTAGAAGGCAACAATGGGGCAAGTCTCTGGCAATCCTGAGCACAATCAGGCTAGAGTTTCAGGCTTCCAAGAGGACTGAGGCCCAGCCTGGAGAGGACTCTCTTTGGGGCTGCTTTTGTACAGCAAGGAGAAGCTATTAATGACACACCTTTAAGTGAAAGAAGGAATCAACCAAGGATGAGAACATCTTTGTGCTTCTGGCCTGGCTCTCCCTGGCAGCTCCCCACCCATTTACTCCCCATCTGTTCCCACCCCTCAGTTGGCCTGGCCTCTTGCTCAGTGAACTAACTGCCTTATTTGAACACCGCAAGCATGAAACAAGTGGGTCAGTACACGGCCCTCCCTGGCTCCCAGAGCAAACCTTGGCACACGGAGGGGAGAACTCTTCCACAATTCATTTTTATTTTTGAATTGTGAAAAGATGAAACCAAGATTCTCTCACATTGTGACAGAACCATCTCGTTAGTGGCTCCTTTTCCTTTGTTCCAGGGGGCAGGTACAACCTTCAGATTCATAGTGCTGAAAAATCCCATTCTTCCTTAACCCTCATGTGGCCTCCTGCTCCATATGAGGGTGACAGGTGGGAACCACCACTGTAGGATCAGGGGAGGATCAGTTCACTCAAGACATTTAAATGCTGACATGTGAACTTCCAGGCTGGCTCCTCATATTCCAAGACAGCAGATTCATGGCCTGTGGCTCCATGCCAGTTTGCAGGTAATTTAATCCTGCTCACAAAGAGATTACAGACAGCTAACTGGCCCACCATTGCACTGATTCAGCAAGCTGGATGCAGAGGGCCATCTTCTATCACTAAGAAAGAAGGATCTCCATTGTCAATGAGCTCAGTTTAACAGCAAAAGATGCTGTACCCAAAGGGCATGGGATATTAGCATGCAGAGAGCAATTAGTTTTTAAGTCTGCCTCTCTACATGTCCTCCAGCAACATGGGCCCGTGCTCCACCCACTGCACCCTGCACCCCAAGTAAAGCAAACGAGGTAGGGAAGTGAAGGTGGTGGTGCTGAGATGGAATCCTCATCCTCCCACCTCCTACTTCGCTCTCTAAAATCCCAGAAGGTTCTGGAAACTATTTGTGTGTGAATTCCAATCTAAAAAGTGAGGATAATCCCATTCTCACATCACAGGCTGCACAAAGTCTGCCTGCGCCATCATATTTTAAATGCAGTGTTTCTAGAGAATATTATGTTCGTGGCATTTAACACTTCCACAGTGTCATACAGGAGACCAAGAGGGATGGTTTAGGTTTATGCAGGTGGCCATACTGCTCCCCAGTAAATGCACCTTCAGTTTCCAGGACTACAAATCCAGAGATGTGCTAAGTGTTTAAGCAAAAATACCCGAGAGAAAACACCTTCACCACTCTGGAGAGCCACTGCCTCTCCCACAGATACCATCCCTCCACTATGAAGAAAAGACACTTAATGCTCTCACATACCCTGACCATTTTCAAAGGATGCAAGACTTCAAAATGGATTTCCAAGGCCCCTGTAATTTTGGAAGCATGACATTTTATGTCTTATAAGCTATTTCTATTAGCCAGGATTGTAGAAAATTGATGTTTACCAACCATTAACCTTTCAAGCATGTAACTCTATTTTTCCCCATATAGAAGTATATCTTACACTTCCATGAGGATGAATCCTTAAACTGTCCAGTGCACTCAAGACAAAACGTTGCTGGGCACTGTGGTGCCCACCTGTAATCCCATGGGAGGCTGAGGCAGGAGGACTGCAAATTCAAAACCAGCCTGGGCAAGGTAGGGAGACCCTGACTCAAAATTTAAAAGAAACGGCTTGGCAGACTCAGAAGGTCAAGGGTTGAACGTTTTCTCTCATCTGTGGAAACTAGACCAAAATAAGGGGGGAAAGCGGGAGTCCTTTTAAAGTGGAAGGAAGACACTTAGTGCAGAGGAAATAGACTGAGGGAAAGGTGGAGGGACAGGAAAAGACAGGACAGTGGGATGGAGCTGACCAACCTGTACCAGGTACATGCATGAATAGACCAAGCGATCCCACCTTTACCTACAGCACGAATATCATAACACCTACAATCACATAAAAGGGAGACCAGGTGAACCGAGGAAGGGGAACCGGGTGAGGAGGAGGAGGAGGGGGAAGAGGAGGCAGAGCCTGTGTGGTAATGCCAGAAGAACCCCAATCACCTGTGCGACTCTGAGGCACCAATGACGAGCCACACAGAACAGGAAAGCAAGGAAGGAAGCAGGTGGCTCTCTTGGGGGGGTGCTTGCCTCTCAAGCAGGAAGCCCCAGATTCAGACTCCAGGACTGCAAAGAGAAATGAGTGGAAAAAGAGAAAGCCATCGTTCCGCCCCCTCTCTCACCGAGTCAGCATAAGTTCTAAGATTTTCTGGACTTTTGGCCACAGTTTTATAGCCTCGAGCCCCTCACTGGAATTCACTGGCCTTAGGACATAAGAACTAGATAAGGAAGTTGTGCATTCCCTCCTTATACCCGAGGGAAGGTGGCAAAGAACACGAAGACCTAAAGAAGAAGCCCAGCTTCCGACAGTCGGGTGCCCGTGGGCCTTGGAGCACCCTGGCCCAGCCCCACCAGCCCGTCAGCGCTCGGGCATTAAACACCACATGACAGGATCCAATCCCACCAAGACCCTGCTAATCAGGAACGGCAGCCAGTGACTCGCTCGTGTGCTGCCTCTCCCCACAGGCCTGTGGGGTTTTAAATAAGTCACTCCATAATTTATTTATTCAATTTTAAAAACATGCCTTTGCCAAAAGGTCCCTGGCCACACATCAGAACGTAAAGGCCAATGAGGGAACAGTCCCAAACATAAAACCCATCAAATGCAGCCACTGCCTGATGGAGAAATCACTGCCTCAGAGGTCAGCCCACATGCGGCACGTTCCCGGGGCCAGGCGCAGACGGGGCTGCGGGGGGAACGGAAAGTAAAGGGCCCAAGTCTCAAAGGGTGCCCTCTTACTGGCCACGGGGCAACCCCTCAGGAAGGCAGTGGGGCTGCGAGGAGGTGGTGCAGTGGACTCTCACAGCCTCCAGAAGACTGAGGCCAGCACTGGGACTTGGGTATTTGCGGTTGTCAGGTGCGGAGAGGGGTGACTACCCCACAGGAGTCAGACAGGAGGGGGCAGAGGGCAGGAATGGTGTCTACGCTCACAGGCCAGGGCAGGCCAACAGGCTGCTTCCCCCCTCAGGCCCAGGGCCTCTCCTTGGGCTTCAGCTGGAGAGGTGATGGCCTGCAGGGTCCTGGTGCCCATCTGGACTGGCCAGGACGACTCCTATACCAGCACCAGCTCTGGAGCCACCAAAACCCAGAAAGATGGGACAGCCAGGCTGCATGACGCACAGCCACCACACCAGAGTGAGACATGGAGCCCCCTGTAGGTCCCCAGGGCTCCCTTGTCCACCACAGACCCAGGAGTAGGGGAAGGGGCAGCAATCAGGTGTGGCCTCAACCTGGGCTCTCAGCCCTGCCCTGAGCCTGTGCTAACCTGCTGTCGGTGGTGCAGACGGCCATTTGCCAGTGCAACTGCCCAAACACGGAAACAAGTCACAGCCAGCCACAGTGGCTTTTGCATTTCTACAGTAAAGCAGTTTGGGGGAGAGGAGGCATGTTCTCAAACGCCCCCCACGGGCCTCCGCAGTCATCAGCAGAGGGAGGGAGCCTTCCCTGTTGCCATTGAGCATCCCTCTCGGAAGGCAGTCCCCAGATTCACAAAACATTTACATTCTATCTCCTTGTGATCCTCTGAGCTGCTCTCCTTACTCAGGTTCCATCTGACCCTGGTGGAATCCACAAGAGTAGATGCTGCATATACATTTTAATTCCAGTGAAGTTGTTCTGCGTCACACTTCGTAACATAAATACTACATTACGACACGAACCCGCCTCATTTGCCGTTTGGGTGAGATTGAACACAGGGCATCCTGTCACCTGCTCTGCACCTCAGGAAGCCAGGCACCACTGACAGACACCTCCACAGATAACGGCCGCTCACGCGGGAGGCTGACCCCGGAAGTCTGCAGTTTAAAATCCTCTAAGCCTGAAGCCCTCAGGCTTTCGTGAATATCAGATTCCCTGGGAGATGGATTAATAGGCAGAATTTCCAATTCAGTGGGTGGATTAGTTCCCCATGGCTGCTGTAACAAGTGACCACAGACTTGGTGGCTTAAGATAACAGAAATGTGCTCTCCTGCAGTTTGGAGGCAGAAGCCTGCAACCAAGGTGCCAGGAGGGCCGTGCTCCCTCCACAGGCTGGAGAGGCCCCAGGTGTCCTGGATCTGCAGCTGCTCTGGTCTCTGCCTCTGTTGAACAGACCTCATCCCCGGCATCCACGTCTCATCTTCTGAGGACAGTTGTCACCAGATTTAGGGCACACCCAGTTAACCCAGGACAACCTCATCCTGAGATCCTTAAATGCATCTACAAAGACTCTTTCTCCAAATCCAGCCAAATTCAGAGGCTACAGGGAGAATCTCTCTCAATAGCCACTGTCCATCTCACTGTAGTGGACAGGACAGTGTAGATCTGGGACAGGACCCAGGAGCCTGCCAGGCTCAGCAAGAGTCCTCCAGACAGGCAGTTCCCAGGCCAGAGTGGAAACTCCTACCCCTTTGCTTTGCAGCAAGGAAACCGAGGCCTGGGGGAGGGTGAACACCACTAGGAACTGCCTCCCCCAGCCAAGTCCTCTCTGTTCCTATGGTAGCCCGGGATCTGCATTCTGTTGGCCCTTCTGTGGGCAGAGGCTGGGCTTCAAACCCTGGTGAACTTGCACACCTGGCCTCCTTAACTGTCCACACAGAGCAACACAGATGGCCTCTGTGCTTCCTCCTGGGCAGCTCACAGAGACGCAGAGCAAACCTCCGGCGTTTCTCCAAGTCAGACTCCATCGCAGCCACACAGCTGAGCGCCTGGGAGCCTTGTCCCCAAGCACTCAGAGGCAAAGGGAGCAGGTCCCTCCTGAGACGGATGTGGCACCTGCACACTGATACTCTGGGGCTGCAAGTCAGTCAAGTCACATTCCAAATGGAAAGTGCCCCATCCCAGGTCGAGCACACCTCTTATCACCTGCGCCTGAGCTCCTGAGGGCCACCTGTCATTAGCCAGGCATGGGGTGGCACTCTCAGGCCCTGCGGATATTTATCTGTCGGGGAAAGCTTACCTTAATCCTTCCTAAATCCCCACACGCTGTCAGCAAGGAAACAGAGAATTCAAACACGGCCAGTGGCAAGCAGGCAGTCGGAGTCTGCCGTGGGCTCCAGTGACGTCCCCTCAGCCTCTCCCGTGGCCGATCCCCGCGGTAAGCAGCCGCCCACAGAGCCCTAATTACAGACACTGGGCGAAGCAGGAGGCGCCCACAGGGGTGGAGGCTCTGAACCAGGCAAGACTGGATGAGAGTGGCGCAGGCTGTGCCGAGTCTGGAGTGAAGCTTCCTGGCGCTCCTCACAGGAGAGGCCCTGCTCCTGGGCGGAGTGTGGGGGCACCAGAGACCACTGAGGCTGCTCGGGAACCACAGCTGTCACTGCTGAGCGGGGAATACTCACCAAGTCCTCGATGCCCAGAAGCCAGACACTACCATGCACCCCACCAGGCCACCTCGCCGTCAGACACACATGCCATCGGCAGAACAATGGTACCCTGGAGGGGGTCCCAGCCTAACCCCAGAGCCTCAGAGCATGCTACTGTGTGCTTCAGGGACTCTGCAGATGTGACTAAACTGAGGACCGTGAGACGGGAAGTCATCCTGGCTGACGATGGCGGCCCTCGGCAATCAGAGATTCTTAAGTGGAAGAGGAAAGAGTGGCGAGATGCTGCAGAGCTGGCCTGAGATGGAAGGCGGGCCCCGAGCTAGGGAAGCAGGCGCCTCAGCCCGGAGCCTCCCACGGAACCAGCCCCGCCCACAGGACACCTTGATTCAGGCCAGCGAGGTGCGTTTCCACCTCCTGACACCAGCACTGCAAGACGATGAGTTTGTGCTGTTAAATTGCTACGTTTTGGTGGGTCTTACCACAGTAGGAACACACAGTCTGCAAACTAAGCAGATCTCTCCCCGGAGAACACAGTGGGGACCCCGTCACTCAGACCTGCCTCTCCATCCCACACCTGACCTGGGGCAGGCATCGTGGAAGCATTATACTTCAGGACACATCAGGGTACAGCTAAGTCCCCAAAGCACCAGCCCTGCCCCCCTGACGGCGTTGGAAGAAAATGGCTTTGGAAGTACAAACTGGTCAAAGAGAATCAATCGGGCCTTTTGCTTTGTTCTCTTTTGATTAAGACCAAAGAGGACTGCCTGGCCAGTGGGGAGGAGCAGTACTGGAGGGCGCCAGAAGAGGGCAGCCTGGAGCCCGGGCAGAAATGTGCCTGTATCCTCTGGCGGAAGATCAGCCCAGCTGGCGACCACTGCAGAGCCCTCTGGGGACTCAGGGGTGGACAAGAACACGCTCGGGAGAACTTTATTGTCCTTGACGGGGAGACACTTCGCTCAGCTTAAGGCCTGTTTTGTGGTGGAATTCACTGGGAGGAAAACAGGTCCTTGGTGAATGCTGCCTTGCCCACTCTCCGCCTGTGACTAGTTCTGGCATTTACTTAACCATATTTTCAAAGAAAAAATAAAGGCAAGGAGAGAGGGGGGGAGGGCAGAGGAAAGGAGGGTGGAGGGAGACGGAGAGAGAGGAAGGAAGGAGGGAGGGGAGGGAGGGAGAGGGAGGGAGGGAGAGGGAGGGGGAAGGAGGGAGGGGAGGGAGGGAGAGGGAGGGGGAAGGAGGGAGGGGAGGGAGGGGAGGGAGGGGGAAGGAGGGAGGGGAGGGAGGGGAGGGAGGGGGAAGGAGGGAGGGGAGGGAGACGGAGAGAGAGGAAGGAAGGAGGGAGGGGAGGGAGGGAGAGGGAGGGGGAAGGAGGGAGGGGAGGGGAGGGAGGGAGAGGGAGGGGGAAGGAGGGAGGGGAGGGAGACGGAGAGAGAGGAAGGAAGGAGGGAGGGGAGGGAGGGAGAGGGAGGGGGAAGGAGGGAGGAGGAAGGAGGGAGAGGGAGGGGGAAGGAGGGAGGGGAGGGAGGGAGAGGGAGGGGGAAGGAGGGAGGGGAGGGAGGGAGAGGGAGGGGGAAGGAGGGAGGGGAGGGAGGGAGAGGGAGGGGGAAGGAGGGAGGGGGAAGGAGGGAGGGGGAAGGAGAGGGAGGGAGCCTTCTCCTTAATTTTAACCCACATCCATTTGCTGCCTGAGAGAATTCACAAAATTTCCACATTTTGAAATTAATATCACGAAGCAAACACTAGAGGTAACTACGTACCAAATATACTTCATTTAAACTGTAGTATGAATTTCATTGTGATTAAAAAGAAGCAGAAGAAAAAAAAAATAACCCTGCAGGGTAGAATTAGAAAATCACTGTTTCTGAAACAAAGAATCTGCAGGTCTTGGTAGCTGACACCAGACTCCAGCACGGCTCAGTCAGAGAGGGAGGTGCTCCTGAGCCCGGAAGGTCACCCAGAGGTGTGGGCACAGAGAGGGTTCATGGTGTCTGAGGACGGTGGGGCCAGAGGAAGCCACGTGGTCCTGGAGAGCAGCCAGCTTCCAGGCCTTTCCATGAACCTGGGACAGGAGGCCCTCCACACACTTGGAGACACCAGGAAACTTCTCACAGTGTCCTCTCAGGTAACCTTGCAAGGGAGCCCCATGTGACCTGAAACCTGCCTCACCAAGGTCCCTGGCGCCCCAGGCACAGAGCACCATGGTGATGGTCCTGGGCAGAAACCCAGCTCCTGCAAAGGGGCTTGCTGAGCGGGGCCTTCATCGGGGTCTTTCCTTGCGCCACCCCCAGCACTGCAGTCTGAAAGCCAGGGGACAACAAGGCCCTGGGACTGTCCACTGCATGGCCAGAATGAGGAAACTC
Organism: Marmota monax; assembly: GCF_021218885.2. NCBI lineage: Eukaryota > Metazoa > Chordata > Mammalia > Rodentia > Sciuridae > Marmota > Marmota monax. The sequence goes on along the minus strand of NW_026695222.1, from coordinate 36,813,215 downwards.
CTGGCATCACAGAGTCCCAGGCCTGGCTGGCAAACCCCCAGTGTCCACAGAGTGTGGACCCATCTCAGAGAGGCCCTTGGACACCAGCAATTGTGGCTGGGGGCTTCTGACTCACAGGCTTCATTTGCTCTGGCCTCTGAGATGAGAGACAATCAGCAGGACTGAGCATTGGTCACTGCTGGTGGCAGGACTGTGGCCTTGGACATCAGAGCCTCCTGTCTGTCGGTGGCTGCAGTTCTCTGAAACCACCTGAAGTGACACAGGAGACATGGAATGAGCTCACAGGAGGAGGGGCCGAGGAAGGGGCAGGCATTCGCACGCTTGGGCCACTCTGGGCCTCACTGATCGCCAGCTTCTGAGCCCCAACAAGGGGCCCATCTTGCCTCCAGAAGGGCTTTTGTGAAGGCTGAAGGAGGTGCTGCGTGTGGGGCTGGTCAGCCGCGAGAGTCAGTACAGCCCGACCCCACCCTGCTCAGCTCCCTCCCCCGAGATTCAACTGAAACACATCCCCAAACAGGAAGCCTAACTCCTTTTCAAGTCACAGCGGCAGGGAGCACCCATGTCCACCTCTGTAACTCGCACTGCCCATCACAGAGGGACACCGTTCAGTGCAGGGTGGTCACAGAGGGCAGAGGACAGAGACTCCAGGCTCAGAATCCTCATTCAGGGTGCAGAATGCAGGTGACTGTCCCTATGCACAGCGAGGCCATGATGCACTTCACCTGGGCTGCAGGACAGAGCAGGTGGACACAGCTCCAAGCAGGTCTGAGCTGGCAGGGTGCAAAGGGCAGCGTGGTTCGCTCTGTTTTGTTCTCAGATGCGGCTCCTGGGACCTCTGGGTGACTGCAGCCAGCAAGCAGGCTCCAGCTTCTGCTTTCCCACCGTGTCCCCTCCCCTCCCGTCCAACACCTTAACCCCGGGACCAGCCCAGCTGCAACAGGGATGCTGCTGAAAGCCCACCACAGTGGCCCCCAGCTGGCCAAGCTGTCCCTCAAGGTGGCCAAAGAGGCACAGAGGTCCACCATCTGCTCTGGATGCTGCTTGGGAGACCCCAGGGCAGGGGCAGTGGGGTCTGCAGGCTCAGGAAGACGCCTCCAGTGGCTGCTGGAGCAGGAGACCTGCTCAGAGCTAGTCCAACCACCAGCGGCTGAGACCTGCCTGGCCTTAGCTCTCCTGCTGGAACAGTGGACCGCGTGGACAGGCAAAGCCCCAGGGTGGTGAGGACAGGCACAGGGTCCACCCTCCGGGAGGCTCAGGGAGACGGCCCTGGCCTGAGACAGTGAGTGCTCACAGAACTCTGGCCACAGCAGCATCTCGAGTGGTGAATATTCATTTCACTCGCTTGACAAATACCTAGAATGTCCACGGTGGGTTCTCAGATCCACTGGGCGAGATGGAAACCCATGGCCACAGGATGCAGGGGGCCGGAGGGAGCCTGGGCAGCCTGGCTGGTGTGTGCTACCTTCCCCCTGAGCTGGGGAGGCTTGTGGCTGTAGGTGACCAGCTCGACTCACTCTCAGGAGACACTGTGTGCAGGGCTGTGAGTGTTCAGGGACACCACCTGGGACTGGGTCTTCCCCACCTTCTCAGCCACAAATGCCCGCTGCCCCCGACATCAAGCCTACTCCAGGAGGAGGACGAAGTGAGGCGGAGGGGCAGGGCCCACTGAGCCTCCTCCTTTCTATCAGGAGGAAGAGCCCAGCTTTCCCAGAGCCTGACCCAGTGGGCCAACGAGACCAGATACCACTGACCAGAGGGGGCACACGGCCCCTCCTAAGGCGACTAGAGGCTCAGCCTGTGTGGGCACAGGGTCAGCCACACGGGTCAGCACAGGAGAGGCAGAGAGTGGACCTGGAGGGCAGCTCGTAGGGTCTAGGAGGCCAGGCAGTGGAGCGTGGTCAGCCCCTAATCTAAACCCTCCCAGCAGTCCTCTCTGCTGTGAGCACAGGACACAGAATCAGGAGGGCGTGTCACTTCCTCTGACAGGACTGCACCTGCGCTGAGCTCCTGTCCCTCCACGCGCCTGGCCTTCCACTGTCAGCCAGGCGGGTCAAGCTGAGCAGCAGGGGCGGGGTGACACCGTGGCAAAGAGGCGAAAACCACGATCTGGATGATCTGCTCGGCTCCGGCCCCTCTGTCCACGCTGGGACAGACCTCAGACGCGGGCCCAGGCATGCTGCTGAAGCCAGGGAGGCTGTCACCCTGGCACCCTCTTGTCCCTTCTTCCTTCCTAAAGCAAAATGCAATCGTGTCAAGCACTTTGCTCATTAATCAGGTGATGAATTATCATGGGTCTAAGTGAAACATGACCACAATTCTCTGTCCTCCCAGGCTCCCTGCCTCATTCAGCTAGTGACATGTGACCTAGTTCCAGCCAATGAGAACCTCTGCAGGGAGGCTGAAAGCATTTGCTTTCTTCATACAGGTAAGAAATGCAGCACTACCATTCCCTTCTTCATCTGCTCTAAACTCAGATACAAATGTGGAGCCACAGCAGCTAGTTCGTAATGATAAGGCAATAAAATGAGAAGCCAAATGTGGTAGAATGGTAAGAATGGAAAATATTAGGGCTGTAATGACATTACTGATCTACTGTTCCCACCCTTGACCATGTCTCTGTACTTACTGGATAGTGAGAAAAATTAACCTCTATTTATTAAGATTCTGCTAATTGGGTTTTATCCTATTGGATAAGAATATCCTGAAATGATATAAACAAGAAATGATGGGGCTCCTGCCTTTGTGACCCCTACAGTTTAAGAGCGATGACTGTCTGGATAATGTACATTCTGGGAGGAGGAAGCAGAGCATGGTGTAAGGGACCCAGGAGGGTCTTAAGCAGATGGGGCCTAAATTCGTCATTAAAGCAGGACTCTTCCTCCTCGACACCTGAACCCACAGTGTACCCACCGCCCTCAGGTAAGGCACAGCCCTCTGACCCTCAGTAGAGTGTCCCTCTCACCTGTCACTGTCCCTCCAGCATCAAAGGAGAGTGACCCTCGAGGCTTCCACTGCCCCCACAGGCCCCGCTCTGAAGCTGCTGTGCTGTCCAGAGTTCTGCAGGGCACCCGGGAGGGCCGCAGCTCAGGGCAGGCTGACCATTAATTATTAACACAGAGAAAAAGACACCAGCTGAGCAGCTGCTCGGCCTGAAGTGCGGCATCGCCCAGGAGGACGCTTACCCACCCAGCTCAGGTGTTATCACCCATTCCAGCCAGTGGCCACAGTGACCACGGCCAAAGTGAACTACCCCAAAACATGACCACGGCAGGGTACGCGCAAGCACATGCCAGTGTGCTCCAGTAAAAGCAGGCAGGGAACACGGCTGTGGGGACCGAGGACGCTGCAGACCAGCCAGTGGCACCCGGCTCTCCACACTGAGCTGCTCTGCTCCTCCAAAGGTTCTCGATACATAGTGTCTGTTACCCTGTTGGGGGAAACTATTTTAAGCCTAATTAGCATGAAATTTTTAGAATGCAAATGCTTTTCATTTAGACATAAAACAAAATGCCACGACATTTCTTCCATCCATTTATCATAAACAAGTTAATTACTGTGTAACAAATCGCTCTTGCCGGAAAGTGTGTGTTTGGGGCTGCTGGGGAGCTGACTCAGGCAGAGAGAGGGAGCCACGGAGTGGTCGTTAGCAGCTTATGGCGAACTTACAATAAAGAGGGCTCTACGAAGCTTTGCTTGTCAAATTAAGGTTAAGTTCTCTCTGTTGGAATAGCTCACTTATAAGCAGCCGTTATCTATTTACTGCGACTCCTAGCAGAACGACAGGAACACTGCCTCTCATTTATTTTTGACACATCCGTCTCTGCTGTGTTCTTGCAGTTGCAAAGTTTTCCACACACACAGGAAGGTTTACGTGTCCTGGCTTGCGTGTATTGCAGTTTTAGCTTCTGTCTCCATATGTGTGAAATTACTTCTAAGTCTTCCTTAAAAAAACTCTCTGCTCCTGAGATGTGACACCTTATGAAAAGCAAGGGGAAGAAACAGGAAAGGTGGTGCCCCAGGCACAGGAGGAGCTGAGCTGGTGGAGAAGGCCCCAGCTGGTGACCCTCAGCCCTGTTCCCTGAACCAGGCCTGGGCCAGGCCGCTTCTCAGGGATAAGAAGGGCTTAGAAAATGAGCTGCCTATCCACAAGGACCACAAGCCGGTCTGCCTTCACCCAGAACTAGGTGAACACCGTGGGCACCCAGGTGCCAGGCAACATCTGTCCAGCCATCCAGCTTCCCCCCACAGCCACCGAGAGCAGAGCAGAGTGTGGCCAGGATGCCCACACGCCCATGGGGACCGCCTCCTGGCAAGCACGAGGGCCCGCCCCACTCTTCCGTCACAGCAGGCCTACCTTCCCAGCCCCGAGTACGATGGATGCTCCAAGGTCTTGTCGTGCTTATCCCTGTGCTGCCAGAGGCCCAAGGTGACAGTCTCGACTCAGCAGAGGTGTCTAGGAGGCACCCACAGCAGGACAGAGAACGCCACCTGTCCTGTGTGGCAGGCACACAATGTGCCAGGGCACCCTTGGCCCCTTCTGCCAGCCCACAGGGATCTCAGTCAACCAAAGGACCCCAAAAGATGCCCATCCTGGCAAACTCCAAAACGAGACACAGGCACGACTGAGGGAGCATCTCTTGAAAACACCTTCCCCGCACACTTCTGAGACAGCGAGTCCATTCTGCTCCTGGGGGCAGGCTGCCTGGAGTGTGTTTCATAGTCGATGAGAGATAATGGTATCACAAACAGAAAATCAAAAAATAAGTAGGAAAAGTTATGCTTGGGGGGCCGGAGCCGCGGCTCAGTGGTAGAGCGCCTGCCTGGCATGTGTAAATGTGGGAGGCACTGGGTTCGATTCTCAGCACCACATATAAATAAACAAATAAATAATAGAGGTCCGTCAACAACTAAAATATATATGTAGCCACAGCTGGTGCAAATACAAGCCTGATTGACATAACCAGGCACAAATAAGGAGGTCAACAGGCTGGGTCTGGAAGGATGTGGATAGAAATATCGCCCCACTGTGTGTGTGAGTACACACTCCACTGTGCACACACACAGGCATTGCCACCCTCTCTCCGACAAAAATGGGGAGCGGTCAACAGCTGAGGAATGTTTTAGTGTGAATGCTGAAATTCAGCCTTACACTTGATCAAGTCTTCCCCCCCCCAAAAAAAACTCTGAGGTCAGCTCAAAGGCTGCCACTCCTGAGACACTGAGACCAAGAGGGGCGCTTTCTGGCCAAGGTGCCCCTAGCCTAATTCTGAAACCTCAGGAAAGCAAGAACTGATTTATTTCCCCTCCTATGCAAATATAAAGTTTAATTAGTTTGTCTTAAAAAAGAAACAGATCGATGTACAGCATGATCTATTGTCGCGTGGGTTCTTGAGCTGCCTCCCGTGCGCCCGTCACAAATGTGGACACGATCCTGCAATTACGACAAAGCTAATTGGTAGTTCCCTCCTGCGTGTGTGTTTCCGTGTTGTCAGTGGGGCAGTAATGAAAACGAATGCCACATTTGTGAACAGAACGTCTGTGGGCTTATTTACCGCATTTCCAACAACATCGTCTGCTTTATCATGCATTTCAGAGCAGGGATAATTTAAGAATCCAGAATTTCATACATAAAAATACTTGGTAAGAAAGTCTCTCTCTGCACATTATTTGGGTGACGTTACATCCAAATTCCAATTTGTTGCCCAGGAAATGATTCACCTCACTCAAAAATGACAGGGATTCTGAATCATTCACCTTGATGCAAAATGCCTTTGACCAATTCACACCTCAGGGACCGGGCAACCACACCTGCAGCAGCCGGGCACCAAGACCAGCCAGGCCTGGCCTCTTCTGCCTAAGTGACCTCCCCAGCGCACAGCTCAAAGGCAACCGGCTTCCACCCTCTGCGCCCTGCCCTACCTTTGAGCAGCCTCTCTCCTTGCAGAATATCTGGGGAGATTAATGCCGTGTAACCTTCTTCTGAGAATCCAGCCTTGCAGGTCTCCCTGGCTGTAAGATCCTCATGGGCCTGAGAAGACAGAGGAGACACATTGAACAGAATTAAGTTCACAGAATGCAACCTAACCAACATTTAATGGTGGTGGTGGTGGTGGTGGTGGTAGTGGGGTGGGGTGGATGCATAAAACGCAGGTCTTTGGCTGAGAAATACTGAGAAGCCACAGTCTCCACCCAGAGGTGATTCCTGATTCTCTACTATCTGGGGACTTAAGGATCCTGGATTGGAAGAATCATCCCTAGCTCAGGCGGGAGCAAAGGGCCTACTGAAAGTTAGTTGGGGACCTGCCAGGCCTTATGGGCACATGGCAAGAGGAAGACAGTAGAGAAATGTCCACAGGCAGCTGACAGGGTCAGCCCGTGAGGCACATGGGGCCAGGCCAGGGTGAGGCCTTCAGGCTCCAGTGCTCTGGCTTTAGGTAGGAGGGGACACCTAAGTCTCCCCTCTGCCTGCCACAGGGGATGTGGGAGAAGGGGAAAAGAGCAAGGGATTATATGGGGCCAGGAGCAGCCCTGCTGGAGCCAAGGCAAAGGAGGTATGTAAGTAGGGCAGGGAGGGGCTGCTTCCATCCTCAGGCCCTCCCCTTCTCATCCATGGCCCCTAGTTCACCCCCCCCCCCATCTCCAGCCCAACCAGGTGGACTCCCCTAAATGACTAGGAAAGGCGAGGGTCCTGTCCTGGGCGGCTCACTCCTCTAGAAGTCTAGAGCCCAAGGCAGTAAGACAGCAGGGCAGGGCAGGATGGCCACAGGGCCCCTCTCAGCTACAGCGGGTAAAGCAGAGGCAATGTGTGCAACTGCATGAAGCCAGCCCTGCTCCTGGGCGAGATCAGGAAGCCCAAGGCGGAGGCTGCTCCCCGCAGTTGTGCTTCGCGCTGAGCCTATGGAGCAAAACCGCCTCCCTGCCGGCTGCCTCCTTCAGCCCCGCGAGTCACCGCTGCTGCTGGGGCTTGGGCTCCAGAGGCTTCCCGTGGCCCGAGCTGTGCTCCCGACACTGGCCCCAGATGCGGACACCCCTCCACCCAAAAGCACCGAGGGGCGTGAAGGTGGGGAGCCTGGTCTTTTCTTGGAAAAAGCTCCAAACCACGGCTCCATTCCTGGGGAAGGAAGCTCCGAATAACACACGCAACCCGGGTTGGGGTGGGGGTGGCGAAACTCGTCCCGGAAAGTTTCAATCCCCCGGGGGCGTGTGCCCAGGGCACCCCGGAACACCCCGCGGCCTCGGATCGGGCCTCCGGTCGCCAGGATGGTTCATTTCCGAGGTGAAGACAGCGAAGCCTGGGAGGAGGCAGCGAGGCCGATCGGCCACGAGAGGGGGTTCCTGCCACTCCTGCAGCCCCTCTGCCTCCGCCCAGGGGCGCCCCTGGAGCCGCCGCGCACACCGCCCCTACGGGCCCTGCACCTCATCGGGCTCAGAGCCGGGTTGGGGACCCGGCAGCGGAGTTCCGCAGGAAGAAGGCAGGCGCCCGGCTCGCTCTCCCGGGCGTAGTACAGCCCTGCGCCTGCCGGTGCCAGGATTCCCGGCGCCTCTCCAAGTCGCGAGGACCCCGCCAGACAGTGGGACTCCAGCCTGCGCTGGGGACTCCGCGGCTAAGGTGCCAGGGGTTCGACACTGGATACCCATCAGAGACGGTCCCGCCGGCATCCACAGGACCGAGGCGGTGCTGCGCTGCGGACCCCATCCCCGGGCAGGAGGATCAGCCTCGGCGCCTCCACCCCTGGATCCCCGGCCCCTGCCGCCTGGCTCCCCACGCCTACAGCCCTTGCCCGAGCTGGGCTCGCCAACTCCGGAGGCGCGTGGCTCTCGGGCGATGGAGGGCGCGCCGGCTCCGCCAGCGGGCAGCCTGCCCCGGAGCCGGAGAGCCGAGCTCCGGGCAGTGGCCGCGGTTTGGGGCGGCAGAGGGATGTTCGGCGGGTTCCGGTGCGGGCAGGGATCCCTGGTTCCCACCCGCCGCACTCCCAGCCCGCTGCGCACCGCCGCTCCCCGCTGCTCCGCGGCTCCTCGTTCCGCCGACCGCAGGCGGCTGAGCGGAGCGCGGGTGCCGGGCATGCAGAGGTGTGCGCGGCGCGGACGCCCGGCGCTGGCCGGGGAGCCCGGGAGAGCCCGCCGGACCGGTGCGCGCCCCGCCGGCTCCGGGGCCGGGCCCGCGCTGCCCCTGCTCGCGAGCCGCCGGGCGGGGGGCGGCAACTTACCCGGAGCGCGCCGGAGAGCGAGAGCAGCACCAGGAGCACGCCGGAGCCCGCGGTCATCTTCCCCGCCGCGCCGCCCCGGCGCCCGCACGGTGCCCGGCGCCCAGAGCCCGCTCCCCGCCGCCGCCCGATGGCCGCCTCCGCCCGCGCCGGCCCGAGCTCCGGCCCCGCTGCGCCCGCCGCGCTCGCCGCCCCGGCTCCGGGAGCCAGGCCAAGACCGGCCGGCGGCGCGCTCCCTCGGGCCGCTGCGTCCGCCGGCCTCGCAGCCGCCCGCGCCTCTGTTCCGCGCGCAGAACTGCAGGTGAAGCCGCGCGGCCGCCCCGCGAGGCCCCGCCCCGCCGCCCCGCGCTGCTCGGCCTGACGCGGGCCTTAAAGGCGCCGCGCCCGCCGCTGGGCCGCTTCGCTGCGCCGCCGCCCCGACCCCACAGGTCGCCTGGAGCGGGTTCGGGAGCAAGAGGCCAAGGACTCTCGGTATCCGGGAGCACGGGATAAGGGGCGCGAAAACCAAAGAGAGCGCGGGGTCTCCGAACCTGAGGCCCTCCTGGATGGGCGGCCCCGCGGTCTTAGTCCCTTCTGCATCCCGCGATGGGAGTGGGCACTGCCATTCTGTCCTTTATTGTTCAGATGCCTGCTTCCTAACTCCCCGGGCAGCTCCGAAGAGATGACCAATATCTTGAGACCCCAGCAGATGAAAAGGGGAGAGGTCCGAGTCTGTGCTCAGATTGCAGGGCTCTGCCCACCCTCCAGCTCACAGAACCTCTCTGAGGGCCTGGCTCCTTAGGTACCCTAAGGATTGGGGATGGGTCTAATTCTTGTTTGTGCATCAAAAACAGTTAAGTCAAAGAAGCTGAGAAACAGGCTTCAGGAAAGAAATTCCTGGGCAGAGGAGCTGTTGAAGCTTCTGCACAGACCGGAGGCAAGGATGCTCCCATGTGCTCTGCCTGGCTGATTTCCAACTGGGGGACATCAAGGGATCATCAAGTGTAAAATATGTGCAACCTGGAAAATGCGTGAAGGGTTCTGCACGTCTCCTTTGGGCTTGGAGATATGAAGGAAAGTGGTTTTGTTTGTGATAGTTCAGCTTTCCTTTGTCTTGACTTGGAGGAGCTCTGGGTCCAGAATACAGCAGTCTGGTTTTAAAAATACATTGCAAAGGAGGGGGAAGAAGCTTGAGTGACATGCTGAGTCTCGAGGTCAGAGTCAACTTGGGCAAGAGAGCAGGGACAACACCAGAAAGCCCTTTCCTTCCCTCCCACAAGTACCCTCGCCCTGTGGGCAGGTGGTCCTCGGGCTAGGGTTGTGTTACTCTGAAGGAAATATGGTTTTAAGTATCCCAGGAAGGATGGAGTGCATGCTGTATCCAAGTGCACAGGGCTAGCTTTGCTTTCTCAACCAGCACTGGGTCTAGTAAAGTGGACACCAAATTTGTATCAACCTGTCACCCCTGCCCTCATCTTGTCCTATCCCCAGCGTTTTGGGGGAAGAAGGGGTTCCAAGGTTCATGACTAATCCATGTGTTCAGACTCACTCAGAGGTCCCATGTAGTCGGCTAGGTGTCACTAAGAAGACCATCCACACTGGAGGAGCATTCTGCCCCTCAGCTATGTACCCATGCTTTTGAAAGATGACCTGTGCCCTCTCCTTCTGAGGATGCTTCTCAATGCCCAGTGAGATCAGAGACTGCTGGGGCCCTCCTGTTCTGATGCTGTGTGTAGCTGGGGCCACGCCTGTGTCCTTGGGAGACTAAGCCTGGTGTAGACTGTTTCTTGGGAGAGCCTTCGCATACCCCAGTGTGGGCTCTGAAGTGCTCTGGGAGGCTCCTCAGGGCTGCCAACATGCTAACTTGGGTAGAGGGGATGGTTGGGGGCACAGGTGGGTCCTGAGATCCAAAGCTGCCCCCTACAATGAGCACCTGAGAGCCTGGATCTATAAAGAGGCCAGCGCTGCACCTTCGCGGATGCTGACTCCCAGACTCCTACCTCCCTGGGGGGTGTGGGGCAGTGGGCCAAGCCAGAATTCGAACCTTGACCCTGGGGCCCTCACATGGGCAGCACCCCCCCAGACATCTGTCCCAGGGAACCTGTGCAGGCCGTGTGTAAAGGCTTAAGGGAACACGCTTTTTCAGAGTGGTTTTGGAAGCGTTGCAGTAACCCACTGGAGTCCAGTAGGGAGCATTGCTTTGTCAGACTTGCTCTGAAGGCAGGCAGCGCAGGGAAACCTCACCACAATGGGGAAAGGCCTCTCAGCCCACTGCGGGCTCCAGCCACCACCTCGCTCTTTCCCTCTGAAGCAGTCCCTTGGCCAGCCACTGCCCTCCCAACATGGGAGGATCGGGAATCTCACACCTGCATAAAGGGCCCTAGAGGAAAGTGTGCTTTTGTTTCTAAGAGAGATTAAGAAACTGCAGTTGGTGGGTGGCATGCCAGTGACTCTTTGCTCTCAACACCTGTAAACCTTGATGGTAATTGGACTACAGATGTTCCCAGGCTGGATTCAGGCTTGACAGACTCCTCTGGGCCTCCCACGCGCCCGTGCGGAGGTGTCTAGGAAGGGGCTCCCTTCAGGCCTGCGTCTCCCTGGTGTTAATTTGTCTTCCCTCCTATTTATCATTATTTTTTTAGATACCTCAATCTCCGACAAAAAAGCTGTTTTGTAAAGAAAGCAGAGAATGTTAGCAAAGCTGGGCACAGGGCGAAAACAAGGACTCTGAGGCAATTGAAGATATTTGGGTTCCTGTGGGGTGAAAGGGCCCCAGCTCAGGAAAGCCTCCTGCAGGGAACCGAGAGGGACCCACGGGAAAAGGAGACCAGCACAGCCCTCTGCCTCTGCTCACCTGCCCCAGGGGTGCCGTCACACCCTGGTCGGGGTCCACAGAGCCACGCTTTGCTTTAGAGTTTTTCCCACATCATCCTCACATAGGAAGGAGGTGGCTCCTCCTGGCTTCAGGGACAGAAAACAGATTTGGGCAGACTTGTGGACAGCCTGTCCCGGGCCACAGGCTGGTGTGGGGTTACGCTGAGGTGCTGCATTGGCAGTGTGACTTGAACCCAGGGGCTTGGCTGCCAGGCTCCCTGCTGGTGCAGAAGCCCCAGGGGACAAGGCAGGTGCCTGCTCCAGGCTCAGCCATCTTTTCTTTTCTGGCCTCTTTCTCAGTCCTGGCTGTCAGCCCAGCCTCGCTGCAGTCTGGAGAGGTCCTCTCCGTTTGTCTGTACCTCCCATTCTGAGAGCCTGGGTCCCACTCAGGTGCGACCTTGAGGAAGCCCCCAGTAGACACGGATAAGGCTTCACGCGTAACTCTGGGGGCTTCTCACATGCTCCCTCGATGCAGGGGAAGAACTTGAGGCCCAAGGCCAGTGGAGGAGCTGGGGCTGGACTTGGGGCTGCCTGAGTCTAGACCCCACCTTTAACCACGACAAAGCTCAGACGTTTGCCGGGGTGAGGAAGGGCCGGAGCCCCTGCTTCCACTCCCTGGGGACCTGGGGAGGGGATAGGAACTTGGAACCTTTGGAAATGTCTGTGGAGCAGGAGAAGCAGCTCAGAAGGGGAAAAGTACAGAACGAAACAGTTAAACCAGGAGCTACAAAGCCACCAGGTCTGCTGGAGAAAGACGGTGTCCTGCCACAGGAAGTGGGGAAGGCCTTCCAAGACCCCAGGGCTCCTGTCACCTGTGTCTGCTGCTAGAGAAGCAGAAACACCACGCTAGGTGGAGGGAGGCAGGGGGTGCTGGTCGCAGGACACTCGTGGCCTTGGGTCAGCTTGTCACTGGCTAACGGAAGTGGTGCGTCCTAAGAAGAGGTCAGAATGGGAGCCACCGACATGGGCGGACTGAGAACTTGAGCTGCAGACACTTGGTGCGCTCCCATGTTGGTGGGGGGCATGGACCCTGCTTCCCCAGATCCCAGCACTGCACACCCCCATGCTCCCTGGGACCTTTGACATGAGTGGCACTGCGCCTGTCTTGGATTCAGTGCATTCGGTGCCCTAGGTCCAGGTGCCCTCAGGGTGGAGCCGAGAACTGATTTATTTATTTATTTATTTATTTATTTATTTATTTATTTATTTATTTATTTCTCGCTCTTTCTTTCTTTCTTTCTTTCTCTCTTACTGGGGATTGAACCCAAGGGCCATAACCACTGAGCCACACCCCAGCCCTTTTATTTTTTCATTTTGGGACAGGGTCTTTTGTAAGTTGCTGAGATCTCACTAAGTTGCTGAGGCTGGCCTTGGACTTGCCATCCTGCCTCAGCCTCCCAAGTTGCTGGGGCTTTATTTTTTTATTCTACTTTATTTTTAAATTTTCCCTTTTGCTCCCCAGAGCTCCCACCCCTGCCGCCTCCCCTGGGCCCTGGCTGCTCTCACTACACTCCGAAGGCCAGCCCCGGAGCCAAGGCTGTCACACCATCGTCATGGCCTGCTGGTGGCTTTTTTCTGCCCCCAATAATCTCTCCTGGCCACGAGTCCTGTGCCGTCCGGCCCTGCCCAGCCGTAGCCCTCTCTGGCTCTCCCACCCGCCCACCCCTGCTCCTCCAGAGCCTGGTCCTGCAGCTGGGCCTCTGAACTGGCCTTTGGAACCTCTTTCCTCCGCTCTCCTGGCCGACTGCGGCTGAGAGAAGCCTTGGCCTGGGCAGGGCTGTGCCCCCGCTTCCCTCAGAGCCAGAACCACTTGCCCTGTCTGTGGGTTCTCAGCCTCTCAAATGTCCCCAAAAGAGCATCTCAGCCTGGTGCACCACGCTGTCCCTAGGGCAGTCCCTGACTGCTGCTGGCCATTCTGTCCGGGCCCTAGACACTCATGGGCACAGGAAGTATCTGAACAAGGAGCCTCTGCCAGGAGAGCAGGCGGAGTTGCCAGGGCTGACCCTGGACCTGGAGGCGGGGTTCTTACTGCTGCACCTGCACCTGCCCAAACCTCAGACCCCTGGGGGGAGGGGGGGCGAGGCTGGTGGGGGTGGGTTGGTCCAGAGGCCAAGGGGGAAGTTCAAGGGAGACGATAAAAACGAATGTCCAAGGAGAGAAAACCAAATTAAACTTTAAGCAGATAATATTGGATTTAAGGGAGGAAGAGAACAGGGAGGTGCTGGGACTCCGAGCAGGCAGAGTGGCAGTAAAACATCAGAGAGACCAAGAAATGGGAAGGAAGCAAAAAATGCGCTTTCAGGTGGGGATGTCTGTGGAATTCTGAGACTTGGACTGCAATGGTGTTCTGGGGCTTCTGCTGCCTGGTGAGCCTGGGGACGCAGCTCTCACCCACGGAGGCCCAGCTGGCTCCTCTGGTTATATTTAACTTGGTCTGATACTAAATATTTGGGGAGTACTGCTAGTCATTCTCTCCAAACATGAGCCCCAGGCAGCTGAGTGGTGGCTGGATCCCTGGGGTGACAGGGAATTCCTAGCCCAGACCACTCTGCCTGGGTGAATGTTGTCGCTGTAACAAAATACCTGAGAGAAATCAACTTTAAAGAGGAAAGGTTTATTTTGGCTTGAAATTTCAGTGGTTTCAGTCCATGGTCACATGATCACTTGGCCTTGTCACTTGGGGCCTGGGGTGAGGCAGAACATCATGGCGGGGAACATGTGGTGGAGCAGACTGCTGACCTCATGACCTCACAGTGGCCAGGACACACACACACACAGCCCCAGCTTGCTGCCTCAGTTCCTTCTTGGCCTGCCACTGAAACTCAAAGGAAACCCATGCAGGAGGGGAAGGAGCCACCTGCTCAGGCCCCGGGCAGGTGGGAGTGGCACCCAGTGCAGCAGCAGGACCACTTGGTCAGAGTGGTGAGCTATGAACCCGGGAAGCCGCCCATCTGGTGGACTCAGGCCCGGGACACTGCTGGGGCTGAGCAGACCCTAGCTGACCCACCTCCAGGAGGCCCAGAACGTCCACCAGTGTCCAACCTGGCAGCGAAGGCACAAGCTCCCTTCCAGAGGCTTCCGTCTGGCACACCTCCTGGGGACTTCAGCACTGCTGTCTTTCCAGGAAGGGGGCTGCCCTGGGGAGGAGGAGAGGGGCCTCCTGTGCAGAGGGAGAGGTGCGGGGTGGTGCACAGCGGGTTGTCAGGCAGCCAGAGGGACCAGGGGACATGTGGAGAAGAGATCCCTGAGGAGGAGGCTGGGACAACACAGGCACGAGCATGGGCCCTCAAGCCCCCGCCTGCGGGACTGACCCGACCCCAGGAAACTCAAAGGAAACCCATGCAGGAGGGGAAGGAGCCACCTGCTCAGGCCCCGGGCAGGTGGGAGTGGCACCCAGTGCAGCCGCAGGACCACTTGCTGCTGCACTGGGTGCCACTGCGGAAAGTGGCTTAGAACAGACCAGAGCACGTGTGCAGGAGGCAGCGAGTGCCAGGCACATCCATGCGATGGGCGCTGGGCCTCAGAGGATGGAGCACGAGTGGGCAAGTAACCCAGCAGGTGCCAGCAGGTGCCAGACCCCGTTTCTGTCCCCAACAGCCACAGGAGGAGCACGTGGAGGCCCCCAGCAGAAGGCTGAGGTCAGCACGAGTGGTTTCTTTTGGAGCTCTCCCTGGACGGAGGAGGAAGAGTGAGACGAAAGGGCTGATCTGGAGAGATCCAGGGTCCCCAGAGGCTGTACCCCAGAGGAGGGAGGCCTCACGGGCCCACCGGCAGAGTCCCCATCCAGCATGAAGGAGAGCAGCTCAGGCACTAGGCGCGGCAAGCTGACTCCAGGCGGGCCTGCCTGGAGCGGTCAGAGCCCCTCTCTGCCCCGTGTGCCCGAGTCTCCCCTGGGCAGCACAGTGCCCCACGTCAGGGTGGCCGCGGGGAAGAGAAACAGCCTGTGCCTGGGCCTCAGTGTGGTGGGGAAGCTGGGCTGGGGCAGGGACAGGGTCGATGGGCGGACGGGCACACGTCCTGGCAGGGCCTCGTGTTCACACTGAAGTTCTCAGTTGGTTCTCCCGCCCTCCCCGGTGCCCAGGCGGGACTCGCAGCGTCCGCCTCGGCTCACAGGTGACAGCGCAAAGCCGCCAGCTCTGGAATTGGAGCCGGGGCCTCCTGCCGAGCTGGGCTCAGGGTCTGGGGGCCAGGCCAGTTAGTGGTCCATGTACAGCGACAGAGGAGCCCTGCGGTGGCCTTCGGCTGGCCCCTGGGCTCTCCTCCAAATTCTGGGGTCTCTAGTCTCTGTTCACCCCTAGAAGGACATGCCCCTGGACTTCCCTGTCCCCCACTTAAAAATTGGTCTGCTTGTTTTTCAGAGCAGTTTCAGGTTCACAGAAAAACTGAGCCAAATGTATGAAGATTTCCCTGAGCCCCTTTCCCCTTGCCCACGCGGGAACGCTGGCTTCGTGTTATTGAGATCTGGCAGAGTGCCGCGAGCTTGTTACCGTCGAGGAACCCGGAGAGACACAGTGTCACCAACTGAGACCAGACCGTCCCTGGGGGCTCCTTCAGGCAAATGTCCCCATCCTCCCATCATGGAGTAGCTCTGCTGCCCTAAGCTCCTCCGTGCTCCACCTGCTCCTCCCTCCTGCCCTGACATCCCGCAGCTCTGGTCTCCTGAGTCCCGCTGTCCAGGGGACCTCACCGTAGGGAGGCGTGTCACAGGCTGCCTTTGATCTCGGATGCTTCTGAGTCTCCTCCGTATCTTTCTGGCTGAAGGCTCGTCCTTCACACTGACGTCCTGCATCCGTGGCTGTGCTGTGGTCCTACTCCTCTGGGTCTTTGGGTGGGGAGGATGGGAGCCTTTTTTCACCCACCTGCCCGGTGAGTGACGTCAGGTGAGCCGCGGGCCCTTCCTTTCCTCAGGGCCACCCCACTTGTTGTTCCACTCCTGCCTTGCCGGGTGGGTGGGTGCTGCCCCAAGCCTCCACCTAAGCATGCGGTGGGCAGAGCGGCTGTGGTGGCCACCTCTCTGAGGACAGCCTCTGGACCCTCTGGTGAATGGGTGTCCTGCAGCCGTTGCTGTCACCCTGGTGTTCCGGGAGCCTGGTGGCACCTTTCACAGCAGGGTGTTGGGATGCCAATTAAGAAGAGCGCCCGGCTTTCTCCCACTTAGGAACTTGCGCTCAGGACTCGGCAAGGAGGAGGCACTTTGCATTTATAACTGGCTCCTTCTTCTTGGGGCTTCAGTGACTGTTGTGATTTTCCTCTGTCACTGGAGAGTCACTGCTGCGCTCAGCCACCATGATGGTCAGTGGTGTGCCCTGGCGTCCCTCCCGGTGCACTTGAAGTTCAGTGGGAGGAGCAGCAGCTTGGGCTGGCATGGTCTGTGGCCCCCAAAGCTCCACCTTCAGGGAGTTTCCGTCCCAGGCTGGACCCAGAAGGGCGCCCCCGCCCCCTCCAGGGCAGAAAACTCAGCACCCAGATGGGCGGTCAGACACGGAAGGAGGCTGCTCCATTCTGTGGGGCCTCGGGTGCTAGTGAGCACCCAGGCTGCCCGGGCAGCTGCGTGACCTGGTGAGGAGGAGGTTTCTGTCCTTCCTGGACGCGGCCCCAGGCAGTACAGTCCCAAACACGGAGCTCAGGCCCTGAAGACCCAACAGCCTCCCCAATGAGGTTCTCTTCACTGTGGCAGCTGGAAGGATGCCACCAGTCCCCAGAGGCCCTGGCTCGGCCAGCGAGCCCTGTCCCCACCTCCCTTCCCGCCTGGAACGTGCTCTTTGGCTCAGGCTCCTGTGTTCAGAGAGAAGCGAGACGAGATCATGTGTCCTCATTAATGTTTTCTCCAAACACAGACAGAGGGGGGTGGGGGCTGGAGGCAGGGGAGAGGCTGAGTCACGGGTGTGTGTCCATCCCAGGAGCGGCTGGCCGTTGTCCTGAAGACTCAGTGGCCTTGTTGAAGCTGGGCTTGTTGCAGATGAGATGGCTGCATGAGGTCGGGTGTGGTCCAGTGAAGACCTGCGCGCTGCCTGGGGTGGACGCCCTGGGCCTCACTGGCTCTGAGAGAACAACTGTAAGAACCAAGCCGGGGAGGTGCGCGGCCTGGTGCCCAAGGGCAGCGGCTCTGCGTGGGGTGGCAGGGCCCAGGTTGGCCACACACCTGGAGAGCTCACCGGGCAGGGGACAGTGAGGGGAAGACACCGCAGAGGATCCGACAGACCTCTGTGCACTGGGGTGGATGCTGGGTCCTCGTTCCAGGTGAGCCAGGCAGATGTTGGGCCGTCCTCGTGGCCCTGACTGCGCCTCCTTCTGGCTCCAGGGAGCTCCTTCCTGATGCCCAGGATGAGCCCAGAGCCTGTGGGGGCACGGGGCGCCCTGCAGCCAGCAAAGCAGGGAGCAGGTGGATGGATGTGCACCCCGCCCAGTTGCTCCTGCTGTCCCAGGGCAGAGCTGCAAGACCTTATGAGGACATGAACCTTTGAGAATGGGCAGGCACAGACGGGCTTTCTGGGAGTGCCCTGCAGGGGTCTGCGAGCCTCCTGAGCAGGAACCTGCGCTCACAGCCGCCTTCCCAGGCTTCTCGCCTTCCCTGTTGAAGGCTGAAATTGTCTTTATTGTTTAAAATGAATGCAACTTCTGTAGTAAGAACACTTACATGAGATCAACCCTCTGCAGACCTGAATGCTCAGGCTGCACTGTTGCTGTAGGCAGGGTCGCTGGGCAGCCCCTGACTTGCTCATCTCGGAGCTCCAGAACCTGTACCTCTGACCACACCTGTCCTACCCCACGGTCTGTAGATGTGGCCCCTTGAGCCCTTACGGACAGGCACAAGCGTCTGTCTGGGGACGGCTTGCTGCACTCAGCACAGTGACGTGCCAGAGGCTTCTCTTCCCAAAGGCTGGGTGGTGCTCCTCCGTGCTCCTGGCCCATACTCTCCAGCCCTTCTCTCACCCACGGCACTCGGGTCGCCCCCATCTTGGCTGTTGGGAATGGTGCTGTAGTGGGCGTGGGGGTGCAGGTGAGCTCTCCTCAGGTGCATGTGGAATGTTGTGCTGGAGAGGTCACGTCTTAGGCCACAGGACGAGACTTCACCTAAGAACACCGACATCACACCAGCAGCCTCTTCCCACCAGGTGGAGTGAGCTGAGACCAAGAGCAGGGTACCAAGGACACCACGCGACGCCCTGGGACAGCCTGGGGGTCAAAGGAGAGTGAAAAGGAAATCAGAGCCTGTCCAGAGACAAGGGAGGGTGGAAACACAGACAACGGTGCACCCAGAGGGCGCTCACAGCCGGAGAGCCCGCAGCACCCAGAGACGCGGATCAGCAGCCTGCGGGGTCTTGGAGCACCTGGAGAACCCAGTCGGCATCAGCAGTGGGAGTCACTACAGTTACTCACTTGGCAGGGGGTGGCCTGAGAGCTTTAACCACCTGTGTCCACAGCCCAGGCCTGGTCCTTGCTTTAAGCCAAGCAGCAGAGATCAGGAGTCCACACAGGCAGTGGCGTGGCCTCCAGCCAGCTGTGTGGTGCCGTGTCAGGACCCAGTGTGCTCTGGGTGCCTTGTTTTCCTGGGGTCCAGGACCAAGTCAGAGGTGGGCCACTCACTCGGGAACTCTGCGGCCGCTCACTGCAGCTGGGCCGGAGTCGGCCTGGCCTTTGATATAACCATGCATGTTCATTTACATAGATTCTCCCGTTGTGTTCAAAATGCCAGGACTCTGGTGTGTAAAACAGGGAAATTAATGGTTTGACCCAAGTCAAGTGTCTGCACAGGAATTATCCAGGGCCGCTGGGAGAGCAGAGCCAGGCAGCCAGGTGGGCAAAGGGCTAACTGTCTTCCCTGCTCTTGAATCTAAGGGCAGGAGTCCAGGGTGCTGGGGATAAGGACACTCTACCAGCTGGAGCATCTGCCTCCCTCCTGGGCAGAAAGGAGGACCAAGTGGGCAGGGCTGACAAGGCCAGGGGAACAGATGTCACACGGGCCACAGCAGACCCCCTCCCCGGGGACAAGGCCTCTCCCTCTCACCTCAGGGTGCTACGTTTCCTCCATGAAGCCAGCTCTGCAGTCTGACCACCAGAGAGGTTGGCTTCACAAAGGATGGGACCTGGAGGAGTCCAAAAACTACCACTGATTTAGATTCAGACTCTTGTGGTTGCCAGTAAAGCTTGATGATTGCCAGAGGGTTGGCAGCACCCAACTCCAAACCTTGGAATCTGGGTTCAAACTTGTGTCAACAAGAGATTCTTTTTCGGTGAGAAGAGAGCAAATCTTACATTGGCTTTTTTAAAAAAGATGCAAAAGCCAAGATGTGAATTGGTTTCAAGCAGCCCCAGGCCAAGATAAACATTGGCTTCAGGAATGGCTGGATCCAGGGTTCAGTTGATTTCTCTTGACCTGTGGATTTTGTCTCCTTTTGTATTTGTACATATTAGCTTCATTCTGAATGAGGTTTTCTTTTTCTGGTTGTAAGAAGGTCACCAGCAGCTGCAGGTTTGTACTCTAGCTTCTCAGCACTTCATAAGCAGGAGAGCTGAGCTTCTTCAGTTGTCTTAGCAAGAGTCCTAGAAATCAGCCTTATAGAGCCAAACTTGCTCCTCTCTGAGCTAGTCACTGTGCCAAGGTGATTCCACACCCTGACTGGCTGGATCTGGGCCAAGCGCCATTCCCAGGGGTCATGTGAGTGGCTGCACAGCACATGTCTGGGCCCTGAGGCAGAGCCACGGGCCGTGCCTCATCATCTTCCTGGGTGCCTACATATTTCGCCCTCTTTTACACAAAGCCTTAAAAGAGAAACAAGAGGTTTGCTGGGCGCATGGGCTTGCGTGTCTGGCCCCGACCACTGTCATCATTCACACTGGCTGTGCCAAGGACCCTTCCTCTGACTCCAGCCCACCTCGGGCTGCGGTGTGAGCAGGGGCTCCCCCACCCAACCCCCCCCACCCCCTCCCTGTGCTCCTCTTGGACCAGCTGCCACGTCCTCACCTTGTGTGTCATGGAGCACTTCAAGCTCAGGTCACTGAACAGATATGCCGGCCAGGCGCGCAGGGAGATGACTCTCCTAAATCAAGGCAGGACGGAGGTGGCACTTCACCTTCAGAGAGAGCAACCCTCCGGAGCCGGCTCGTGCAGCAAGCTGGAAGCTAAATGGGATTTCAGGGGTGATGGCGGCGGGGCCGGGGTGGAGCTGCCTTTGTAGCATAAATTCACACGCGTTCTAGCAAATATCGCCCAGATCTAAAGACCTTGGCGGGATTCCAGGAGACGTGCCGACACCGGAGTCGTGTTTACCCAGCCTGCTTCAGTGAGCTCTCGATCTATTTACAGGTATGCATGACAAACTGCCTTGAATGTGTGAGTTATTGGTTCTGCTGTAAATGAAATTAATAACCTGGGGTGAGGGGCTGCAGTAATAACACGCTCCTGAAGCCGGCAGGGCTCGCGGGCCGGGGCGCGTTCTCAGGGTGGGAGGTTTCTCGACAACTGCGGTGCGTGGCCAAATGACCCTGTGCTCTTCCAGGTTATCCAAACAGGACGAAAAGCCTGTCTTGCCAAGGTGACCAGCGAGGAAATAAACCCAAGAGGCAGAGGAAGGCTGGGCCACAAGGTCTGGACCCCACCACTGTGCTTGGGAGGTGCAGGGGCTCAGACTTCCTGCCAGGGCCAGCTGTCCCCAGACAAGCCCTTGCCTGGCGCTCAGATGGACGGGCAACTTCTCCCTCAGGACACCCACCCCTTTGCTGGCTAGGTGCAAAACATTTGCAAAAAAATGCTTCCCGGGACAGTGAAGTGAGATCGCTGAAGGAGACGTTGTTTCCCTGAAACGCGGGCACACTGCGCACACACTCGTTCCGTGTTCCTGACAGGTATTTTCTCCATTCACCAAAATACGGAACCTGAGTCACTCACCCCAAGCTCATATCCAATAATGTAGAGCCTCACCCTGATTGACGGGTGGGGCGAGTGCAGAGCCTGCAGCCTCTGCCTTTCCCTTTGCTCTGGGCAAACACAAATTAGCAAGAGCAGAAACCACCCAGGCGGGTGGGCTGGTTGCTGGGGTCCCCCCTGGCTGCTGGCTCGGGGAAGGCTCTGCATGTATTTGTCAGAGGCCAGGAGGCTTTGTAATTATTGAAATGAAGCCGTGGTTTGGAAGTGATGTCAAGTGGCTGGCAGCACCGAGATCTGGAGCCTGACGGGCTGTCACACGGCAGCGCTCGGTGCTGCACCTGGGAGGCCTTGGTTTGGCAGCTCCGGGGGCTGATTTCTATCAGACCTTCTAAGGGGACGGGACCCTGGGAGAGGCGCACCTTTCAGGAGCACTCCAAGGTCCTGGGACAGGAGCTGCTTCTCTGGCTTCCTGTGTGCTTGATGGCAAAGCTATGGAAGACCAGCACGTGAGTTGACGTGCCATCCTGGCTGGCTCGGCCTGTCTTGGGCTCTGTCTGGGGTTAGCCTGGGCTGCCTGCGTGGACCTTCTCTGTCCTGACTTAGCCTGGGCGTATCCTAGATTTAGCCTGGGATGGGGTGGGGATGTGTTGCACCCGTTGAACTGGATCAGCCTGGGTCTGGTCTGGGTTGGCCTCTGTTGTCAAACTGTGGCCTGTGCTAACCTGGTGGGGTTGGCCCGGTCGGCCTGTCCACCTGCTGAGGTCTGGGTCCGCCCAGGTTTGGACAGACCGCTGCCTCAGGCCCAGCACCCTTGACAGGCTCCTTGGAGGACGAGCTTTTCTTGTGGGGGAGGCAGTCTCGGGGCCACACCCCCTTCTCTGAAAACACCGGGAAATGCTTTTGGGCTGTGCATGGGAGACGTCCAGGGTTTCAGCAGAGGAACTGGGATTGCCCCTGTGAAGCCCCCAGGAGTGTGAGACAGGAGCTAGGATGGCCCGGCAGAGGCAAGGCAGGCGCTGGGCACAGATGGAAGGTAGAGACTGTAGGTGCCTGGCTAGTCCCCCGCCCTGGCCTGGACTAGAATGAGAAATCCAGAACGAGATCCTCTCACTGCTGGGGTGGGACAGGCAGCCCCTCCCACAGGCAGCAGGACTTGGTGGGGCACGGGGACTGCCCTTCGTGGTGGCAATGGGGGAGCAGGGAGGCGCCCGGCTTCCATTGTGCCTCAGAGGGATGACTGGTGGACACGGCCTGGCTTCAAGGGAAGCAGCTGTCCCTACATGGAAACCCCAGGGGGTTCAGGGTCTGTCAGGGCCAGTGGCTTCCACAGCAGCCACTCATATCTGGAGACTGGGAAGTGCCAGCCACAGGATCCAGCCCCCGTGGTCCTGGGGAGGCCTTCTCCCTGCCTGGCAACAGCATGGCCACTCCTGTCCTCCCCGTCCTTTCCTCCAAGCGTGCGTGGAGAATGAGGCTCTCTGTCCTCCTCATAAGGCTACTGCTGAGGTCACAGGGCCCACCCTCCTGCCTCACCCAGTGCTAATCACTTCCTAAAGCCCCCCAGAAGGGGCTCAGCACCTCAGGTATGCATGTGGGGGGACAATCCCGCCCACAGGCTGGATAGTGTGGCTGGTGACCACAGGCCCACAAGCCAGCTGGGGGCTCCAGGGCCAGGGGCACACCTTCAAGAAGTATCCAAGAATCTGAGCTGAAGTCTTCTGCCTGGACAGTGGGCACCAGGAGGACCCGCCCTGAAGGCTGTGGGATGCTGAGTGAGGGGCGGCGGCCCTCAGCTGCTTGCCTGGCTGGCAGGAGCTCAGGAAGGCATCCCCGGGCCACCTGAGTGCCCGTCACTAAGCAGGTGAGTAGCAAGGGCAGGCACACGGCCTTCTCTGTCCTGGGGCCCTCCTGCCAGCTCCTCCCTGGGCACCCCACGCTGGCTCTCGCCCACTCAATGGGCTCTTGGCTCCCGAGGGGAGGTGGGGTGCAGACTTCACCTCAGGGGAGCCTCTATTCACCCCCGGATCCTGGCATGGGCCTTCTCTGCACAGAGGCAGGAAGTGGGGCTCAGTTAGCCAGGGCTGCCTCAGCTGGACTGCCTGGACAGACGGGCAGCACGGAGTTGGCCAACGCGGGAAGAGCCCTGAGCAGTGTATCTCGAGTGCAGCCAGCATTGACGCGTGTCCTCCTGCTCAGCACAGAGAGTTGCTGAGTGTGCCATGGACTATTTTAATCGCTGAGGGACATCTGGAAGGTTGCCACGGCTGGTGATTATGGACAGGGCAGCTGTGGACATTTGTGCACAGGTGGGGACGTATGCTTTTGTCTCTGTTACATAAACAGGAGTCTACTGCCGGGCGGGGGGCAGCTGCCTGTCTAGCTCTGTGGGGACCTGCCCCCTGCCCTCCGTGAGGCCCACCATTCTGCGGCCCTGCAGCGGTGGGCGAGAGTTCCTGCTGCCCCTGTCCTCCATGGGGTTGGTGTCCTGAGGATCTCGTTTTAGCCCTTTGTATCACCATTTTGTTTATTGTTACTGCTTTTAATCCATTCTAAGAGGCGGGACCCTGTCTCCTCGTGGCTCTGATCTGCGTGTCTCTGCTGGACGGTACTGCTGGACGGCGCTCTCTCCCTGTGCCCACTGCCCTGCGTTTCTCCTCTGGGAAGGCGCCAAGTCTTTTCCCAGCACAGGATTGAGACAGGTCCCTGCCCTTTGCCTGACAGGTTGGCTGTGACGTGGCCATGCCTGAAAGGTGGGGACTCAGGACACGAGGGAAGGGCTGGGCCTACAGGAGCCTCTCCCCTGGGGGAGGACGCGAGCAGGGCATGGCTGTGGGACAGGTGCAGAGGACTTCCCACAGGACCACGCTGTGAGGCAAAAGGCAGGCCTCCTGGCAGTGCGTGGGTGGGACAGCCAGCTGTCCAGGAGGGTCGGAAGGGCTTCTTGGCAGAGGTGGCCCCGAGAGGAGGTCCCACGGAACCCAGGCAGAGGAGGCAGCCAAGCTAGGTTGGAAGAGGGGCCTGGGAGGGACGGGAGCACTCTGGAGATCAGGGGCCAGCCCTCCCTGACCACGGCTGATGGGACATGTGACCTGGGAACGCCCTCCATTGGCAAGGAGCACCCAATCCCAGTCTCCTTCAGAGAGGGTGGAATCGAGGCCGGGGCCCAAACCCTGTGGCCTGCACTTGGAGATCAGCGCCATTCCTTTTCAAAAGCACATTGTCCTCTTTCCCAGAGTGAGGACCACGTACAGAGCCTCCTTTCACCAGGTCCCAGGTATAAACCTTAGGCTGATCCGCTGGACCACACTCGATGTCTAGCGTGGGAATTTCACAGGCCTGTTGGACACACGGAGGAGCACGTGTCATGTCCTGAGTTCTTCTAGATTCCTAGCTGCTACCTGTGAGCTCTAGCACAGAGAGCTCTGGGAACAAGAGGAATTGTGGACTTCAGGAGAGATCCGTTTTGAATTTTTCCACTTGACCCAAGCTCCCCCGACCCCAGCTCTGCGCAGCAAGGAGTCCTGTGGCCCCGGGACACTAGGTGGAGCTGTCTGCAGGTCAGCATCGGGGCCTGGGGCATGAGGATCACTCCAGCAGAGAGGGACACTGTCCTTCCCCAGGCCAGGCAAACAAGGAGGAAGGAGGGACACACTCTCAAGGGCCACGGGATGCGGTGAGAGTCACAGAGAGCGGGGACCTGCTGCAGGACCACTGTGAGGAGGAGGAGGGGTTGACTTGCAAAGGATCCAAAGTTGTGGAGCAGCGGTAAGATGGTGCAGGAGAGGGTGCGGCCTTTGGCTTGCTCCCTGGAAAGTAAAAAGAAAACACAACAGATCCCATTTACAGCTCAGAGGAGTGGGGGTGAAACGTCGTTCCCTGTGGTGGAGCACAGCCTGGCTCCCAGGACTCCCAGAGATTGCGAAGGGCTCGCTGCAGCGTGGGGGGCCGAGCCTGTCTTCCCACGTGGGCCCTCATTGTAATTAGTCCACGTTCAATCAGTGGGGTCTCGGCCAGGGCACTGCATAGAGCTGGGCGAGGGCGGTCTCCCAGATCCAGCACAGAGCGGAGCTCCCAGGGACCTGGGACATGCTTGGCGGTTCAGTGTGGGCGTGAATGGCAAAAGGAGAGAGCCCTCTGCATTCCCAGGCACTCCGTGGGCAAGTGAAATAGCTTGAGCCGCAAGTCTGAGGGTTCAAAGCAACTCTGCAATAAGCCTGTGGCATGAGCTTGACGCACACCCTGGCTGCACAGGGAGCCCCACATCCTGCCTTCTGTGGACACTGCCTCTCTTTTATATATATATGACTTTTAAATTTTTTTGTAGCTGTAGGTGGACAGAATGCCTATTCTATTTGCTCATTTGTATGTGGTGCTGAGGATCGAACCCAGCGCCCCACGCGAGCCAGACAAGCGCTCTACCACTGAGCCCCAGCCCCACCCCTCTTCTCTTTTTCTACCTGAATCATGACTCACATGCACTGTGTGTCTGTGAGTCCACACGCCTCCCACGTAGGGCCTCACCTGACCCTCGGTGGTCCTGGGGCCTCCTCTGCAGGCCGTGCCATGAGTAATGGTGGGGAGTTTGAACTGAGCCCCCTCCAGAGCTGGATGGGTTTCCTGGTGCTGCTGCAAGTACCCCAGACAACAGAGTGGGTCACCGTGTCCTTCTGGGCTCTAGCAGAGGATCGTTCCCAGGTTCTGGAGTCCAGGTTCTCCTGGGCTCCCAGCCCGTCTTCCCTCTCCGGGACAATCTTCCACCTGAGGTTCTTAGTCACGTCTGTAAGGTCCCTTTTGCCACATGAGACAACGTATTTGTGGGTTCTGGACTTTAGGGCCTGACGTACCTGGAAAGGCATTGCTTTGCTGACCAGAGAGTCCACCTTAGGCCATCACGTTGTCTCTGCACGGCCCGGCAGCTGTCACGTCCAGTCACTGGAGAGTTCACGACCATTTTGTTTTTATATCTGCCTCCCTACCCTTCCTGTTGGTTTTGAGTGTTTTTGAATTTCTAGCTATAAAAATAGTTGCCTCCATTTTAAATGATCCCCAAACACAGTCCACATTTTTCACGTTGTGAATAGAAGATATCCTAAACCCATCCACCCATTCACAATCATTTCCATTCTTCCATTGTGTCGGCAGGCAGCTAACCCTTCCGTAAATTGAAATCCAGAGCTAGGAGGTGAGTGGGATTTCCCAGGGCCAGTTCCCAAAAGACACCCGAGGGACAGCTGACCTGCTCATTTGTCTGACCCAGATAATAGGTTGAGTGTGGCGGAGCTGGTTAGCACGGCCACGTTGAGCAGGAATTCAATCAGAATATTAACTCCCTTTAAGGCAATTTCTGCTTGATCTGATTTAATTTGCTCTGCGTATGTGTGAGATAGATTTTGAGACTGAAATTGATGTGTGGATCCTCAGCATGTTGTGAGAGTAAACAGCACAGGCCGCGAGGGCCAGGGGGAAATAAACCTGCTCATCTAAGACCCTGTTGGCTTCTGAAGGTAGGAGTGGAAGAGAGGAGCCCCGTGAATGTGGATGTGGGGAGAGGCGGGCAGGAGGGAGGCCTGGCAGGGTTCCGATGGCCAGCCAGCATCTGCAGCGCGTCCCAGCTCCCACCGTGGGAGAATGCCTTGTGGATGCGGCTTCCTGGCCAACGCCCTGCAGATGCTGCCTGCGGTGGGCGAGGCCAGCTGTGCTCAGCACAGGAGCTGGATCTTCTCACTCTGCATCCTGCTGAGACTCTGCCTCTCTCAGGCTGTGGTTTCACTCAGTGTCTACAGACCTGTGACAAGGAACCCGGGGCTTGGCTGCCCAGGCCTGGTGACTGCAAGGGCACACACAGTCTAGGAGGGGCACAGTCTAGGGGTGCCTGGGAGGAGGCAGCTTCCAGGGAGACCTGCAGGGAAAGCAGCAGAGGAGCCTCCACACACCCCACATGGCACACGTGTCACACAGACGTGCACACACGGCATGAGACGCCAGACAGAAGATGCGGACACACAAGCACCGTGGACCTTGCACACAGCACATGCACCACAGGGACACGCAGAGACATGTGGCACACAGCACACCACCACAGAGACACGCACGGACACGTGGCACACAGCACACACACCACAGAGGCACGCAGGGACACGTGCACACGGTACACACGCACACAGACACCCCGCATAGATGCACAGCTTGTTAATGAATCCTGCTGCCATGAGTGGCTCGCAGTCTGCAGAGAAGACAGAACGGATCTCAGGTGACAGAGTGACTGGCTAACCACTTGCCCAAGTGCTGGGTGCAGCTCCACTGCTGACCCTCTGGGGCCTCTCGGGCCCAGCTCCTGGCACCTCCTCAGGGCCTGTGCCTGCTGACCTCACCCTGCCTGTGGGAAGCACAAGCTCGGGCAGCGGGTGTGAGGGAGGCGGGGTTTGGGGTCCCGGACTTCCCCTCTTGTCCTGCCCACTAAGGCCACTCCTGGACCCAGGAGACGGGCATGCCACTAGTGACCAGAGGATCATGTGGCACCCAGGGCCTGGCCTTTCTGGGGCTTTTCTTCCCTTCTCTCCCGCTCCAGGGAGCAGCGACAGCAGTGACCACCATGTCCCCTGTCACGGGCAGCTTAGTCCCTGAGTGCCAGGGCTGCTGGACCACACCACACCTCAATGCGAGGTTGAGGAGGAGAGTCTGGCCCGTCTTCATTGTGCCAGCAGAGGCACTCTGGGGTAGTGCATCTGTCATCTGTGCCTGACTGGCATCCAAGGATCCTTCTCTTGGCACCCAGGTCTTCTTTGGGAAAACACTCTTAGCCCACTCCCACTGGGCATGGTCAGATGAGGTCACCCAATTCTAGGCTGCTGAGCCCAGCTTGCTGTCAGTGTGTGCAGGTCTGTGGGATCCTGCTGGACACGCACTGGGTACTGCTTGCTCTTGGGCTCCCGTCCCCAGCCTTGTGAGCATGGGCAGCGTGGTCCAGGCCCCCTGCAGGGGCCCCTCTGCTGAAAGGGAGCGTATCCCCAGGCCCAGCAGGGAACGGAGAGCCCATCCAGTTGCAGGTCAAGAGCCCCAACTTGCTCCGAAGGAGAAGCCAGGCTCAGAGGACTGTGAAGCCCCCTTGACAAGAGGCGTGGCCTCTAGGCAAAGCCAGGAGGGGGACCACGCTGGCCGGGGGGGGAGGGCCAGGTGGCAGGGTTATGGGTGGGGAGCTTGGGGTCCTCACTGGCTTTGGGGTTTCCCTCTTGGCTAGCCCGAGGAGTCTCGTGAGTAGCACGAGGTCTTCAAAGCACCTGGGTTGTTATTTAAAATGATAGAAATGCTGGAAAGACCTGCAGGGAGCCTGGTGGGTTCTGAGAGCCACCCCCGCCTGTGCTGCAGGTCCTGTCACAGGGCACCGTGATGATCCACGCCTCTGACTGGCAGGAGGCACAGCCGCAGCCTCAGCTGAGCAAATCCTTCAGCGTTGCTGCTGCCGCCATGGAGAGAGCGTTTTCCGACAGGCGCTCCGATCCGTGCATCCATGAAACGGCTCCGGCTCCGTAGCGAGTGCAAGGAGAGCGCCAGGAAGGCAGGAGAGCAGTGAGCTCCAGAGCTCCTGGAGTGGGCACGGCCACTCTCAGCGATGGTGTGGCTGTCACTTCCCCAGGAAGCCCAATCAGACCGCTTCCTAAATAACACTTGTCAACTGTGCAGTGCTTAGTATGGGGATCGGCACGCCGAGGCTGGCGAGGAGATCTATAAATCTCGTTTTCCTCGTTGGAAAGTGTCATTCAACCTGGATTATGGTTGGGCGCTCTGACGCCCCTGGAGATGCGGGGGCTGCTAACACGAGGTTGAGGAGAGTCTGGCCCATCCTCATTGTGAAGATGTCAGCAGCCGGGATGCTTTTCCCGGCCGGGCCCCCAGAGCAAGACTCGAGGACAGCTTCTCCTGTGAGGACGGCCTGGACAGCCGGACCCAGGAGTCTCCTCACTCAGGGAGACATCTGTCTGTGTGTGGTGCCAACGACGCCAAGAAGTTCAAGGGCACTTTTAATTATGAGCCACATTTTAAAT
Organism: Marmota monax; assembly: GCF_021218885.2. Classification (NCBI taxonomy): domain Eukaryota; kingdom Metazoa; phylum Chordata; class Mammalia; order Rodentia; family Sciuridae; genus Marmota; species Marmota monax. Next base: position 36,784,248 of record NW_026695222.1, on the reverse strand, counting down.
TGATGTCCGTCATTAGCACCTGTATTAATCCTGCATGTGCAATAAAACGGCATAAGTGGCCACCACCGTGGGGCGGGGATCTCAGGGGAGGAGCCGTGTGTGATGCTCCCTGACAGGTACAGGAATCAAGACAGGTACGAGACACCCAGATCAAAGGTCTTTTTAAAAATGACAGGATGATAGATGAGTGAGCACGGCTTTCCACAGAAGAACTATTTTTCTAGATCCTGGAGGTGGGGAGGAGCCTGCCCACAAAGCCAGCCGTTCCGCACCCAGGGCCACTGGGTGTAATGAAGTTAGGAGTTCAGCGGGCCCAGCTGTCCGTTCTAGTGCCCCTAGCTGTAGGTGGACACCCAGTTTTAAAGTAAGCAGGACTCACTGAGCTGGAGATTCATCCCCTCAGTCACATTAGCTAATGCTGCAGCTAGTGGAGCCCAGGCTGGCCAGGGTGGATGTGGGACACCGGCAACACCCCTCAACACCCACCCCTGTGGGACTCTTGGAATGACCTCTGGATCATGGCCCTTTCCCTGACCTCGTGTCATGAAAGGGCCATTCCCAAGGCAGGGAGAGCCTCTCAGAAGCGAATATTGCCGTTGACCTTCTGTTCTGGCTGCAAACTCTCATCTATGCACCCAGGAGACGGGCTGAGCCCTGAGCCCCGGGCAGCCATGGGCTGTGTCCTGTTTGCATGTTAAGGTGGGTCCATTAGCTGAAGCCCCTCCCAGCATTTCGTTGTGGCTACCCTTCACAACCGTGAATCTGGAAAAGGAATAAAATGGTCTCATGTTTGTTCTTCTGCTACAGAGAATGATTCTATAAAAATGGAAATTCAAATCCCTTTTAGGAAGCCCCCTCTATAAGAGCAAGGCAGAAGGAAACCACACACTGAAAGTCGATGTTTCTCATACAGGAAACTCATCTCTCAACTTCTGTAACTGATGAAGTCTCGCTAAAAGTCAGTGGGACCCCGCCCTTGGCCCTGAACGCCAAAACCCAGGGGGGACCACTCCAGTGCTCCAGGAATCCCACCAGGTAGGACTCTGAGCCTGCATTTCACCACTGCATGTCCACTTTCTCATTCTAAAGTCAGGCAAATAAATGCTCAAAGCAAGGCCAGGTGAGAGCCAGCTGCTCTGAGGGGCTCATGGTGTTCTGGAGCCAGCTGACCCGCCCTCCTGCGGGACGCCCGTGGACGTTAGTGTTTGCCAGTGACCTCTCTCCTCCCTGAGTCTCTGCCCTGACAGTGAGATGTCCGTGTGGACAGGCCTGGGAAGGAACTGGCTCCCAGTGGAGGGCAGCCAGGCTGTGGCTGGGGAGCACCTGAGGGTGCGCAGGTCAGGGCGCATGACCTGCGGCTGCTTCAGCGCATTTCCACAAACTCAGTGGCTTAATCACACATCTATTTCCAGTCGGTCAGAAGCCTGAGGTGGTCTCACTGGACTGGGACCAAGGCGCCACAGGTCCACATGCCTTTCAGGGGCTCTCATCCAGGGTCCCTTTCACAGCTCCAGAAGCCACCAATGCTCCTTGGCCCATGGGCCTTCCTCTATGTTCGAAGCCTGCAATGGCAGGCAAGTCCCAGGCCCTGCCTCTGCAGTCCCAGCTTTCTCCTGTGACCCTCCTTCCAGGCACTTTCGATGACAAGGTACCGACAGGTAGTTCTGCCTCCTCCACGCCTCTTTGCCGGCAGCCCAACACATTCTCAGGTTTGGGGGACTGGGATGGGGACATCTTTGTGGGATTGTAAGCCAAGAATAGGAATGTGAGTGTGAGTGTGAGTCTCAGGCTGCACTTTGCCTCATCCTGGCCTTAGCCAGGGAAAAATGACCGTTGCGTGTCCACTCTGCTTCCTGCCTTCAAGGAGGGAGGCCCACCAGGGACCTACGCAGTCAGCTCATTTGCTGTCCGGCCCTCATTCCTGGCACCACATAGAGGTGACGCCTGTCCTGAAGGTCAGGTGTCCTCCAGGTACAAGAGGAGCAAGCCGGGTGGCAGCGGTGGCCTCTCTGCTGGGCCGACATGGGGTTTCTGAGTTTCAGGACCAGTCAGCCTGAGGGTGCTCCCTCCTCAAGAACCTTCCAGACTGCTCGCTTTCCCTGTGCCCCTGTGGGGCCAGCACATATGTGGTGCGTGTTGACTGATTAATTCCCTAGCACGGAATCTTCCGCAACAATTACATCACGGCCCGTGACAAACAGCATTTGTCTAATGATACTGGTTTCCAGCATGATAGTTAGGAGATTATTTAGTGAGGCTGAAGTCAGTGTTACTTAACGTTGCATTGCTTAACATAACTTTACAGCATTATTTAATAAAACAAATTTTAAAATGATGCCGGGGAATTAGGTGCATAACTCTCATTACTGCTAATGGTTGTTGCACACCTAATTCCCCACTCCACACACTAAAATCTTGGCTCCAGCTCCTCCTCCTGTGGAAATGAGCTCATGCGCATCTGCACAGAACGCACTGGCTGCAGGTATAAATAACCGCATGATGTTTCTTTGTGTACGCAGAAATTAGCCCTGACCCCGGCAGAGGTGACGCCTGTATATAGATTCAGTTTGACAATTAGTGGCATGTAAGGGTCATTACCAAGGAAATGAGGTAAACATCTAATTAGTTTTTATTGACTTTCACGCTCAGAATGTAAATCTCGGGAATAGGTAGACTCAGCGCCTGTCAGGGTCCTAGCACGGAATTTGTATTTCCAGCAGCATGGTTGATAGATCTGGTGGGCAGCTGGGGAGGGGCAGACCCCGGTGGCGCTGGGAGGGTCACGTGTGGGCTGCAGCACAGGGAAGGCACGCGGTCACCTCTGGTCAGGCTTGCCGCTTTCCCAAGAGGAGTACCGAGCTCCCCAAGACTGGCTCTTTGAGGTTCAGATGTGGGGTAGAGGCTTGAGCGGACTGGAGGACAGCAGTCGGGTGCTCTCTCGGGCACGAGACGACATGCCTGTGGCCTGTGGCGATGGGGCCTATCCTCTAAGATTGGAATTTAAATGTAGACATGGTCTTTAGGACACTTGGTTGGGCAGTGGCAGAAGTCTAACTAAACCTGAGTTGAGCAAGAAAGACAATGAATCATCTAATATGTAGTTGGGAAGAACAAGACCCTTGGGCTTCAGGCAAGTCTAGGTCCAGTGCTCAGGTTCCGTTGTCAGGATTCTGTCTCCCTTTCTTACCGCTCTGGTTTCCTTTTGAGGGCTTAATTCTTAGGTATGTTTCCTTTCATGGTAGCTGGACGGCAACCATCACTTCAGGCCAACCAAACTGAATACCCAAAGAAGAGGAGGCCTCTTTCCCAGTGATTTCTGGCCAAAGTCCTGTGATTGTGTCTCCTTGGCCAGTCTTAAGTCTCTGCAGTGATTTGTGCCTGTGGCCAGCAGGGGTGATACACAGACCTCCTGACCCTCAGGCCTCAGGAACACGTGCCTCGGGATGAGGGAAGAAAGATAATGTCTGAATGGTGGGGTGGGGCAGGCCCCGGGTCACCTGCTCTGGGTGTCCACTCTGCTTTCTGCCTTCAGGGAAGGTCACCTGTCTCACTAGCGAAGCTGTGGGGGTGGGAGAATAAAATCCAGGAGGCCCGAGATTGGCACAAGCTCTGCCACTGGAGGTCTTGTGACCCTTGCTGACCTTCATTCTGATGGAGCTCTGGTGTCTCCCTGGCTCTGTAGGCAGCAGAGGACGACCTTGTCCAAGATAGCAGCTGTCACAGCCGAATCTGGTGTAGGCAAAACGAAACGTGGCGTGATCTCAAGTCCTTTGATAAACACAAAGCACCCGATTACGTTTGAGGTTCAGATAAACAGTGGACGGCAGTTCCGCGAATGTTCCACGGATGGTGGGAAGTATCTACGTTAAACGCCGCCTATCGCCCCGGGGCGGACCTAGACCAAGAAACTGCCTGTCACCTGACATCCACATTTCCCTGGTGGCTGCTTTCGTCTGTGCTAAGTCTGGCCACCACAGGAGCCCCACGCTTCACTCCTAGTCACTGTGGTTCTCTTCCATCTGCCAGTGCTGGGGGAGGGTGTACCCTCCACCTGGAAGCCACCTGTGCTGCCGGGGAGGGAGCACCAGAGCTGTGCCTCCAGCAGGGGTGGCTGCCAGAGATGGTAGGTCCCACAGAGGAGCCATTTCCAAACAGAAAGGTGAGAGGACGGGAATTGACCTCTGTGCTTAGGAAGGGAATGAGGAAAGGAGGAGCATCTGTTCTCTGGATTCCAACTCCGAGTCCAGGTGCCTGTTTCCCGCAGTGCAGAGAAAATCCTCTTGGATTAAGTAAAGGAAATGTGATTTCATGCAATCGGCATCAGGCACGGAGAATTCATTAGCAAAAGGCCCCAAACACATGTGTGCACAAAGGGCTCTCCGCACACTGGTGTTCATGAATATTTTTTGCAGGCTTTTTGTGTGTGCCAGTGTGGTGGGTGTTTTGTGTGTGCCAGTGTGGCGGGTGTTGTGTGTGTGCCAGTGTGGCGGGCGCTGGGTGTCCAGGAGTTCAGTGGCCAGCTGGGGACACTGGGAGTTCCAGGTAGGTCAGGAAGCTATCAATCATTCAAGGTGGGGGCAAAGTGCCAGTCCCACCTGGAGTGCCTGGGGTGGCATCCCTGAACTGACTGTGACTATGCCTGCTCTCCAATCTGACCTGCACCTGCATCTCATCTCACCCTTACCTGGACGCCGTCTGCACGCCCCCATCAGTGTCATCTGTAGGTGCACAGATGAAGGTCCAGGGCATGAGGGTAAATGAAGACAAGACTCCCGAGTGGGGAAGCAGGGCTGCACCTGTACCCAAGTTCAGAGCAGAAGCAGAACGTGACCAGCACCCAGAAGCCCCTCTTCTGCTGAGGCGACACTTGTGCTGGGTATTGAAGCCTGAATAGGAGTCGGCCGCTGGAGAATGGCGAGGAGCAGGAGGCGTTGAGCCAGGTGGCCTGCTCTACAGCGGCCCGTGGCTGATTTCCAGGGTGGAGTGCTCCTCCACGGGGCTGTGCCGTGGCAGCTGGGACACGGGTGGCATGAACAGACTAGAGTTGAAGTCTCCCAAGAGGAGAAACCTGGAGGGAGGCATCTGGGACGTGGCAGCAAGCAGCTGCTCCAGAGTGTCACCTGCTCCTCCTTCTCTGTCCATTGGCCCAGCGCACAGCCTCCATGTATGAGGCCAGCTGAGGGCCCGGAAGCTGTGGCCAGGCTGGAAGGAGGAAGAAAGCACAGAGTGGGCCGGTGAGCCTCTCGGCCTTCCTCAGAGTTAGGGACAACATGGCCAGATGGCATCACGAGCTGGCCAACACCAGGACTTCCCAGCGAGGAGGCAGGGAGGAAGGGTGCTTGCCACACTGTCAGCCTCACCTGATCCTGCAGAGGTAACTGGCCGAGGGGCCGGGCAACCAGTGGGAGCAGGGGAGTGAGGGGGAGGGCCGACATCCCAGCCAGGTCTCAACAGGTGACTACACTGAAACACGGGTGGCAGGCAAAGAAGGCTGGGAGGTGACGTGGGTGGCCGTACCTCTAACTGGGACTGAGGAGAGCGAGTCTGAGACATCTGCAGGACTGAGGGGACGGACAGGCCAGAAGACAGGGAGCTACCTGGGAGTCACATTCAGACAGCAGTCCCCAGAGCTGCGGCCGGGTGGAGTCAGGGAGGGAGGGCTAGAAGAGGAGGGCGGAGGCGCCAGCGAAAGGGACAGGGACAGAATGGGCCACAGAACTTTGCCAGCGGAGGCCTGGAAACCCTGCCCACGGCAAGAGTGGGACCAGGGAGAGTGCGGCCGCCCCGGTCAAGGGCAGAGAGGGACTCACAGAGGAAGGAAGCAGGCCGTATGGGACCCCATGGCTGCCGGGGTAGCAGAGACCAGAACATGCCTGGGCCCAGAGCTAAGCACGTGTCACAGGTGGTTAGACTCAGGACAGCAGGACACACGGCCAGCTTGAGGGGACCCCGCTGACCGGGGCTGAGAGCAAGTTGAGCATCGAAGGAAATCCATGGGCACAAGCTGTGTCAGTCCAACAAGGGGAAGTCATGAGGCCATGTGCAGGCACATAAGCAAGTGGCAATGAGGAGACTTCTGGGCCAGAGCAGGGAAGGGCACGGCCATGGCACAGCCTGCACCAGCAGACCCCACAGGCAGGCCCCGCCATGGCCACTGAGACCACTGAGGGAAGTGGAGGGTCCAAGAGGACCTCTGCGTGGTCCCGAGGCCCAGCGCTGCCCACTACCTCTCAACCAATGAGGGCAAAGGGAACATCAGGTGAGAGAAACCTGCCAGAGGCCACCAGAGTCCCATGATCAGATTTAAGGTCATCAGCAAGGGCAGAGAGATGCCCGCAGCCCCAGACAGGGTGCGCTACAGAGGGGACATCTCCCGTGTCACATTCTGATCCTAAGTGATCATCCTTGACCACATGGCCATCAAATGAAGACACTTGACAGATAGACTGCAAAATAATCCACCTGGACTCACCAGGGATCGGGGCCCGGCAGGCAAAACAGCAGCGATGGCCTCCAGGGGCATCCAGACCTCAGCGGAGTCAGGGACTCTTGCCGCTAAGGGCCTTTTGTGATCTTAATTACTATCGTATTTTTTTCTGGATTAAAATTAAAACAGCTGTTAAAGTTCTCATGGAACAATTGAAGAAATCTGAACGTGGGGCGTGTTTCAGGAAACAAAGCCACGTCACTGTGATTACTTAACAATGACAATCGTATCGTGTGAGCTCAGAGCTGTGGTCATGGGGAGGTCTGTTTCTGGGTCACACGGGTGATGTGTCCAGGGCGAAGTGGGCTGAGGGCCCCTCGACCCACCTGACCCAGTGAGCCCCGCAGGCTGTGTTGTGTAGGCATTCTGCCGATCCCCTGGCAGCCAGTGTAGAGGTCTAAAACTTTTCAAAGTTGGGCAAAGAATGTGGTGCACACACTGTCCACTCTTGCGGGAGCTCGTGAATCTTTCCTGTGTCTACACCCCACAGGGCTGTGCACCCTGATAGGAATGAGGAGGTGGCTGTCCTGGTGTCTGAGCTGATCCTTCAGAAATGAGAACACATTTATAAATATGCAGGCTGAAGACTCTTTTTGTATGAAAAACAAAATAAATAGTCCAGAAACAAACAGAGGATCCATCCATCAATAGTTTGAAAGTGGGACATGGATAATGTGGAATTTTATGCAGCTATTAGAAGGAATGCCTCCTGGCAGGACGATGGCTGGGTATGACAAGCTCCTGCAGCCCAGCAGTCCATGGTGGGATTAAAACAGCCCTTTAAAATGCATGGTGTGCTGCAGGAAGCAGGCCACCGGGAGGCAGCCGCCAAGTGCTGCCCGGAAGCCAGAGCAGGCAGAGGGGGGCAGGGAAGCGGTCCTGTGTGGGGATCTTTAGCCACCAAGGACACTTGGCTTTGTTTCTGTGGCCTCCCGGGCTGCTCCAGGCCTGCCCAAGTGGTAACTCTAACTGCTGGGGCCTCAGAGGGCTGCACCTTGGTGTGAGGTCCGGTGGAGTGTGTCCACCCCCCAGGGGACCACGTGGCCAAGTAGACTTGAGAGGGACAGCCTAGCCAGGGTGGCGGTCACCCAAGACCTTGGCTTTATGGTGAGCTCCTTCCCCCTGGTCTGCATGACTCACGCTGGGACCTCAGCTTCGAGGGCTTTGCTGGTGACGCTCTGGGCATTCCCCCTTCCACACAGACGGGAGGGTCCTCAGACAAAGGGCCAAATAAACACGAGCTCACTCAGAAACCCTGGACCTGCAGTGCAGCTGGGCACCCTGGAGCCCAACAGCAGAAGCAGCCAACGGCGCAATCGCCACGCGCACTGTTGAGTACTGACGTTATCACATGCAAAGTGTAAAACAGACTGGTTCGTTCTGTTTGCAGAAGTAAGTGAAAGGATTCAAAATACAAAGAAAATTTAAGAGAATATATAAAATAGCCAAGCCCTTGAGAAAAAGAGCCAATTCCAAACATGAGAACAAGCACCAACCCAAGATGAGAGAAGGCTGGGACGCAGACTCGCAGAGGGCGCAGGGCCGAGCGACACGGCTGCAAGGAGAATCAGCTTTTTGAGGTGTCCGGAAATATCACCCAAGTGCAGCCCAAGAGACCAAAGCATGAGAGATCCATGCCAGGAGAACGGGCTCGAGTAGGCCCCGAAACGTCCACTGTGTACCTCCTGGATGTCCTGGAGGGCAGGAAAGGGGCCGGACCAGGCAGCATGGCCAGCTGCAGTGGCTGGAATTTCCAGAACTGGTGAGGAGCTTTCTCAGGTGTGGGACGCGCAGACTCTCAGCAGGATCAAGCAGACACCCATCTGACACAGTCTCATGGAATTAGAAAAAACTCAACAGGAAGATGACCTCCAGCTCCCGGAGAGGACAGGCAGATGCTCACACCTGGTGGCCATCCATGGGCACTGACTGGCTCCGTGACAGTGTGGTACCTGCTTCCCTCACCAGCTCTCTGCCGCTGCCTGGGCCTGGTCCAGGGGCTCCCTCCTGCCCCGCTGGCTCTTCGTGCTGCGCGTGCCCCTCACGGTACTGCCCCTGGCCTGAGGTCTCTTCCGTGGTGCCCCTTCCACAGCACCTGGCTCTCCTCGCCCCTCGGCACCTGGGCTCAGTGCTAGGACAGAGGACTTAAGTTACACACGTGCGTAGACAGAAGCACTGGGCGCTGACTGGACGGGGGGTCTGTACGGAATCTGCAGGGCACACGGGAGAACGTGACCCACCGACTCTCTGCACCCACTGATGAGCTGTCTCGTCCACTTAGGTGTTCTTTATGTGCCAGTGACAGTTTCCGTCCCCCACCCCACCACACACAAGAGGGGCTGCCAGCTCTTAAAGGATTTCTTCCTACCTCGTTGGGGTTTTGGTACCTTTGAAATTAATGCTCAAAGATTCACTTCTGCTTGCAGCTGGGATATTGAAATAAAATACATTTTGTGGAGCTATATTTTTTTCTGTCTTATTAATTCTCTTACCAATTCTGGAATTCTACTCATAATAATTGATTATATCTAAACCTTTCTTATGTATTTTTATATTTTCTGTTAATCTTTTGTGTAACATGCTAATTTCTTATTTTATGTTGTTGACTTCTGCCTTGTTACATGTATTATTTTTCCTTCCTTCTAGTGAATTTGGTTGGTCCACTGATGATGTAGGGCAGAGCTCTCTTACTTTCAGCTTTCCTTCTCTGAGGCTATGAAGTGGCCCCTAAATACTTCTTTGGCTGCAGGCCACAAGTCTGACCTACAGGATCCTTGTCACTATGTAGTTCTAAATATTTTTTAAATTTCCATCAAGATTTATTTTCGATCCATGGTGAGTTGTATTATGTTTTCAAAAATACAAAAATCCATGGAATTTTAGTTATCTTTTAAAACTTATTGATTTGTTTTATTCACCTTAAAGTGAGATAATCCAGTCTATATAATAGTCATCCTTTGAAATACGTTACCTTTGTTCATAGCTCGGGGTGTATCAGCTTTCGTAAATGTGCTATGTGGCTTTGAGAGGATGGTGTCCTGTGACTACTGAATAGTGTCCAGGAAGGCACCCCTCAACCTGGGGACTCTGGTGTGAGAAGTGTTGGGAAAAAGGAGAAACCAGAGGACCTGGCTCAAGGAGGGGCAGCCGTCTACCCACACACCTGAAGCTCACTTAAACACACACACTATTCCTATAACAGGTTTCCCGATAAATGAAGAAAATCAAATGAGGTGGGCACCACAGCCTGAAAGGACATTTCAAAAGGGAAGTTCTGGATGGTCCTTAAATGCATGAAAAGTCCTAGGAAATATGAATTAAAATAAAATGAAATCTTTCAGGACCCATGAGACTTCCACACTACCCAACACCACCCAGAGGTGGAGGTAGCCCCCGTACCTGCATGGACCCTCGGTCCCCAGCTGGACACTAGGGGACTCCCAGGGCTCCTGATGTTCTCTGGGTGCAGCCACCTCCTAGATCAAGCACCTGGAACCTAGCTGAGACGCAGCCTGGCCTGGAGAACTGGGCGTGGCCACAGGAGGAGGAGTGTCTCTTCTCACAGTGTCCTCTTCATTTCTCTAACTCTTGGTGACAGTCGTCAAGACTGTTATTGCCCTTGTTGAATGACCC